>NC_073304.1:36443802-36788938 GCF_027595985.1 Sorex araneus
TGAATCTCAGCTGTTTTCTTATATGATGAATTTTTTCTTCCAAAACCGGAAGTTACTTACATTCATATTGCTAAATAAGAATTGAAGAGAAGCAGGAGATCCCTCTCTCACATTTTAATTGCATTATTCTCCCAGAATTTTATTGGAAAGTGTTTGTTTTTTCCCTGTGCATATGCAGTTATATATCCACATATCTTGGAATACATAATTGTGTTTATAAAGATTGGGTACATTAAAAAACAGGATAGCATACACATTGCCCTACAAATCAACCCCATCTCACTTTTTTCGTTTAGAGATATGTCTTGGTGTTCATATGGGATTTCCCTCCAGGAGTGATAAATTTCTACACTGCAACATTAACATGTCCTACTTATATATCATTGACAATACACACAACTGTATTCTGTCCCCAACTGCTCTTTCCTTAAGAATATTCTGTTTACCTTCTCCACTCCCCCACCATCTACTCCTTCTAGTTTTTGTTTTGCTTTGTATTGGGGCCACAACCCATCTGATTTACTCTTGGTTCTGCACTCAGGGATCATTCTTGGCACCATACGAGGTTCCAGAGATCAAAGAAGTGCCCTACCTGTTATACTATCTCCAGCCCTCCTTGTGTTTTAAGAATTTAATTACAGAAGAGAATTAAAGTATCTGATACCTTTCTTTCCTACGTGAAATGAAATAGCTTTTGCATTTGTCATATTTGCCTCCAGTTTATTTTTTCTATTGTCTTCTTTTGTTAGATTTTGTTTCAGTGGTCCTAGGGATAGAGTAGAGAGCTTTACACATATTTTCTTTTCTTTTAATTTTTTGTTTATCTCCCCCATCCTTCCTTTCCTGTGGTTGTTTTTGTTGTGAGACCCAGACAGGACATACTTCTGCTGTGATGCTTGAACATATCCTCGTCGGGGATCACACGCATGTAGCTGTGGTGCTCATGTTCTGGTTATTGTGTTTTGACTGGAACATCTCAGACATGTTCTCCAGGGGCAGCACTTCCAGCCCCAGTGCTCTTTCGGGGGGAATCACACCTTTTTCACAGTGCTCTTTTTTATATCAGTGGTATATCCTTCAACAACTGATTTTCTTACACTCAACATTACGTTTTGTTTGGGATTGCTTTTATTTAGGACTCTATCCAACAACGTCAGGGGCTATTCCTACAGTACCTCTGGGGAATCATGCCTGTTAGTCTGTTAGGCAGTACTGGGGGTCACATCTAGGCCCTCTGCATGCAGAGTATTCTCTCAGGCCTTTGGGCCATGTTTCTAGCTTCATTATAAATATTGACAATCTTTAGATCTAGTTTATTGATGTTGCCTAATATTTAACTGCATCATTTGATCTGTATCTTGCTCCAGAATGAACAATTTAGACTTTTATTTTATTTATTTACTTTTTTGGTTTTGGGATCACACAGCTCTAAATGGGGGCTACTCTTAATGGTGCCCATGGGAACTTGCAGTGTCCAATAAAGAATCTGGGCCCCCTGATTCTACACTCAGGGGTTACTCCTGGCTCTGCACTCATGAATAACTCCTGGTAGTGCTTTGGGGACCATATGAGATGCTGTGGATTGAACCCAGGCTGGTCACATGCAAGGCAAGTGCCCTACCCATCGTTCCATCACTCTGATTCCTGAATATTGTCCATTTTAAAAAATTAGGACTTTCATAGGCAGAGAGATAGCTCAATGGGCTGAGCATATGCCTTGCATTCAGAAGGCCCAGGTTCTATCCCTGACACTGTAAGGTTCTATGAGCACTGTCAAGACTGGCCCCCAAACAGAGCTGGATGTACTTCCTCAACACTGTGGTGTGTAGCCCCAAAACAAACAAACAAAATTAACACTAACTTAGACTAGTTTAAGATTCATGATGAAATTGGGTGAAAATACAGAGCTCTCATCCCTCTCTCCTCACCCCTCCCCTGTCCTGTTCACACAGCCTCCACTACCATCCCATACCAGGACGTTTTCTGTCACAAAAGGTGAGCCAAAGTTAACACTTCAGCATCAAACTAAGTTCAGAGTTTATATTGTGGTTCATTCTTTGTGTACATTCTATGAGTTCCACAAACATGAATTGTATCCCAAATAAGAATATCACACAAAACAATTTCCTTGCCTTACTTCCTTGCTCTACCTAGTCCCCTTTCCCTTCTCCTGAATTTTTGGATTCTACAATATTTTTGCTCTCTCCACCGTTTCCAATTTTCCATAATGTCATGGAGTGGCAATACTATAGGAGTAGCCTTTTTACTGGTTGGTTCGTTTAGTAATATGGAATATAATATTCAGATAATGTGATATATTTTGCAAACCAAAAACGTAATTCTATAAAGCAATGTTCCTTCATTAAAATTTCTTTTAAAATTTTTGAAATAATTATTTTGAAAAAATTATTTCCAAAAAAATAGTCAACTAATAATTGTTCACTAATTATTAACACCTTTGGGAGCATATGTTGGATGGTCATATGAAAATTTTGCCTTCCCCTTCAATTTTCCTATAAATCTCAAATTTCTCCATAAATAATAATTTTTAAAAATCAATGGCCTGGATGAGTAGCAGAGGAGCTTACAGCATTTGCCTTGCAAATATACTGTCACAAGTTTGAATCCCCAGTGTCCCACATGTATGAATGCAACCTGGAAGCTCTCCTGTCTGAGGCTCATGCTGCAAACAATATCCTGCCATGTCACACTAAAATGGGCATGTCACATGTGACCTCTAAAATGGGCACAGCTCCGGACGAACATCGCTATGAAAAATGACAACAAGCACCATGGCCAGGAAGTGCCATGTGTGCTGAGCACATGTGAAGGCACATGTGCTCTGAAGAACACTACAGTCATACTATGTGAGCCCCAACTAAGAGTGTTACCCCCAGAGATCATGTAACTAAAGGAACCCCCAGAAACTTAACTAAAGGAAGATCAACCTCAGGGAGTACCACAACCTGATACATGACCCCTGGGGAGCTCTTCAGCTCAAAATGTGTGAACACCCAGGCCTCACAACCACAGTAGCAACTACAAAGGGGACAGGAAGGGGGAGAGGGAGTTGAAAAAAAACTCAAGTACAAAAAAGGCTTACAAATACAAAAATTTATTCAAGATGAATCAAAGAACCAAATTAAGGAATTAAAACTATAACATTCTTAGAAGGTAACAGAATAGTAAGTTTTTCTTTGGGCAGGGGGGGAGAATCCTCCCTGGAAGTGCTCAGGGATTACACATTAAGTCTGTGCTCCAAAATCACTCTTGTTAGTGGTCAGAGAACATTATGTGGTGCCTGGGATCACACTGGAGTTGGTGGCATTCAAGGCCAGTTCCTTAACCCCTGTAATATCTCTCCAACCCCAAGGGTAAGTTCTTATGACCTTGGATTGGGTGGTAACTTTATATTCTTTGATTTTATTTTTATTTATTTATTTATTTATTTTGCTTTTTGGGTCACACCCAGCGATGCTCAGGGGTTACTCCTGGCTTTGCACTCAGGAACTACTCCTGGCGGTGCTTGGGGGACCATATGGGATGCCGGGGACCAAACCCGGGTCGGCCGTGTGCAAGGCAAACGCCCTACCCGCTGTGCTATCGCTCCGGCCCCTGATTTTATTTTTTGTCTTGGGCTACACCAAACACTGCTCAGGGGTATTTGCTCTGTGTTGCTGTTGGCACTGCACAGAGTTACCATGTCATATTGGGAATCAAATCTGGGTGTCCTGTATGCGAAGCATGCACTCAGCCTTTTGACTATCTTCCTGAACTTGGGCAATGATTTCTCATTGGCATCTAGACAGGAGCAACAAAAGAAAAATATAGATAAAAGTAGACTTCATGAGCTGGGGATATAGCTCAGTGGTAAAGCACTTATTTTGTCTGTGTGTGAGACCTTGAGTTCTACCCCCAACTCCATAAAACAAGCAAAGAAAATAGACTTCATCAAAATGTAAAATTTTAGTTTTCAAAAGTGTAGGATAACATTGGGTTTGGCCTTTCAGCTTTGCCGAAGGGAACTTAGTTTATCTTAGAGCAATGTCCTTTCTATATGGACACAGGAAGATAGTTAATATTATGATTTGTAACTTGGGAGCTGATTGACTCCAATAATACTCAGAAAGAAAGTTCCACTGGCTGGAACACATATTTTGCATCATAGTTAGATCCTGGTACTGCATGATCCCCTCAGCACAGCTCCTGAGCACCTCTGGGTGTGGTCCAAAGGACGAAATAAAAGGGGTTATGGGAGACAATTTACAGGATGATAGAAAGTGTTCGTAAATCATATTCCTGATAAGGGTCTAATGTACAAAATATTTTAAAAATTCTTACATCCAAAAATAATAACCCAACTTTTAAAATAAGCAAGGAATTTGAGAGACTATAATGTGTATGCATATGCACAAATATATGCAAATGACCATTAAACTCATGGAAAAATGCTCAATATCATGAGTTATTGGGGAAATGCAAATCAAAATCCTCATGAGATAGCACTTTAAGCACTAGGATGACTATAATTGAAAAAATGGACAATAACAAGTGTTGATGAAAATGAGGGAAAATTGGTGCTCATAGCTTGCCAGTGGGAATACAAAATGAAGTAACTTTGGAAAATAGTTTCACAGTTCTTCAAAATGTGAGCCAAGTTATCATTTAGCCCTATAGTTTCACTTCTAGGTATTTACCCAAGAAAATTTAAACCATATGTCCACATCAAAATTTATCAATTTATGCTTACAGAAATCTTAATTGAGTTGCTAAGAAGTGGAAATGATGCAAATGTCCACAATTTATACAGACAGGGAAACATGAAATGTGGATTCTTCACACAATTGAATATTATTCGACTATAAGATGAACTAAGTATGCCTCACAGAAGAGACTTGAACCTTTGCCAAGTGAAGGAAGACAGGCATGAAACGAGATCACATTCATACTGCATGAGTGATTTACATGGGTGTTTGGAATACGCACATGTGTGGAGACAGAAAGTCAATATATTAACTTCAACAGCTCCTGAGAGAAGCAGAGAAGGAGAACTTGGGTAATAATTGCTCATAGGTATGGAGTCTGTAGGGGATGATGAAAGTGTTCTAGTATTAGTATGATGCTTATAAATTTTTTTCATCATTGTGCGATTATAACCCAAATGTGAATGCTTATAAGTATCTCACAGTGATTCAATAAAATTTAAAAATAATAATAATAATAATAATAGAAAGAAAAAATTATTTTTTTGTTTCTGGACCACACCCAGTGGTGCTCAGGGCTTACTCCTGACTGCACTCAGGGATTACTCCTAGCAGGTTCGAGGAACCATATGGGATGCCGAGGATTGAACCTGGGTTGGTTGCATACAAGGTAAATGCTCTACTTATTGTACTATTGCTCCGGCCCCTTGTTTATAAAACTTTGAGTATGCTAAAAATCACTTTGTTATACACTTAAAAATGTTCTCTAAATATCTTGGACCAATTTTCTTATAAACTTTTGCAAGAGTTTCTTTGTTTTGCTTTGGTTTTAGAGCCACACCCAATAGTGTTAAGGGCTTACCACTGGCTCTGTGTTCAGGGATCACTCCTGGCAGGGCTTTGGGGATGATATGGGATGTCAGGGATCAAAGCCAGATCGAATACATGCAAAGCAGGCATCTTAACTGCTGTACTATAGCTCCAATCCCATAAAAGTTTCTAATGGGCCTACATCCAGGGTGGAATTATTGGCTTATAATTTATGCACACAAAATTTTAGACAGCACAACCAAATTGCTTTCCAAAGCAACGGTCCAGTTCACACTCCCACTGGGAGTTCTTTTGGCTTCAAATCATTGCCAACACATGCTATTTTTGTTTTGGTTCTGATTTTGATGGCACTCTCATTGGGGCTCAAGAGCTACCCTCCCCCCAGGCTCAGGGCTGTGACTTGCTTCTGCTAGTGCTCTTTAGATAAACTTCGGGGACCATAGAACTCAGACCTCCTACATGCAAAGTATGCACTCAACCCAACAAGCTATCGCTCTCTCTCTCTCTCTCTCTCTCTCTCTCTCTCTCTCTCTCTCTCTCTCTCTCTCTCTCTCTCCCACTTGTTGTTTTCAGGCTTATTTCTTAATCTATACCAATCATGTAGGTATGAAAAAGTCTCACTACTTTATTTGCAGCTCTGCTTTTTTAGTATATATGAAGACTCTGCCTCTATTAACCATTTGAGTTTCATTATGTGGCTTCCTTATAGTCATGTGTTTGCCCTTTAACTTTTTTATTAAAATACAATGAGAGCCTGGCAAGCTACCAAGAGTAACTCGCCCACATGGCAGAGCCTGGCAAGCTACCCATGGCATATTTGGTATGCCAAAAAACAACAAGTCTCACAATGGAGACGTTACTGGTGCCCACTTGAGCAAATCGATGATCAATGGGATGACAGTGACAGTGATTTACCAAGTTGTTCATAATATATAATATATTTGTTTCAGGCATTCAATGTTCCAACACCAATCCCACCACCAGTATGACCTTCCCTCCACCAGTGTCCCATTTCCCACCCACTACCCCAGCCTCTCTCTTTGCAGGCACAAAATAATTTATTTTATATTGTATGTTACAGCAAAATGGTAAATGGAATTATCAAAAAATAGTTCAGTAAGAGAAAGCTTGTGAAAATTGTTGTATCTCACAATGGGGTGATTAAAGTCACTGTCTGAGGATTTACTAAGCTGTTTGTTGAACTTGCTGTATTATTATTTTTGCTTTTTTTTTTTTTTTGCTTTTTGGGTCACACCCGGCGATACACAGGGGTTACTCCTGGCTCTGCACTCAGGAATTACCCCTGGCAGTGCTCAGGGGACCGTATGGGGTTCTGGGAATCGAACTCGGGTCAGCTGCATGCAAGGCAAACTCCCTACCTGCTGAGTTATTGCTCCAACCCTGTTTTTACTTATTGTGCTTAGTTGACTTCTATGCTACCTCCACATCTAATTTGCTGTGCTCCTACTGGGTTGTCAATATTGTGGCTTGGAAGTGTTGCCCCCTCCCCAGGGGGCCGCAGAGTTTCACAGGGGAGCAGATGTGGGTAAGGCTGCTGGGGCTTCCAGCAATATGGGTGGTCGGGGAAACTGCTCACCCCCACTTCGAAAAGGCTCCAGAATGCGCAGCCCAAAAAACAATGTACCGGGAGTTTAATCAATTTCATGAAGCAGTGAAATCGGACCAATTCTGGCAGCTGTAGGGTATAGGTACAGCTGCTGGGGTACTCAGCCTGCCCCGCTCCGAGGGCTACCCAGAGTTTTTAGCCTGAAGGCTGTGTACCCGTGAGTTTCATCTCCTTGGCTTGGTGTCTCTTCTGAGATTAATCGTGAAGCTGTGAAGCGGAGGCGATTCCATGGCAGTGGCTTGTGGGATGCGGGTGTGGCTGCTGGGCCTTCCATCAGTACTCAGGAATGAGGGGAGGCTGCCACCTCCACACCAAGAAGACCCCAGGGTTTCCAGCCTGAAGACGAGTATAGCTGGGAGTTTTGTCTGCTTAGCCTCTCTTCTGAGATTAGTCGTGAGCCCATGAGGCGGGGCGTTTACATGGTGGTGACTGCGGATGTGGGTTAGCACAATTCTTACTTTTAGTTTACATTTTTTTTTAGGAAGGTACCTTCATTTACAAAATTTTTCGTGAAGAGTTTCAGCATGCAGCGTCCTAACACCAATATCTCCCAGGTGTGACCTTCACCAGTGTGTGCAAGTTCTTTCCCACTCCCCAGCATGCTTCCATGATAGTCATATTTTAAAGTTTGGTTATTGCAGTTTGGATCTCATGCCTTCAGGATTGTTGGCTCTGTGATTTAGTACATATAGTACACCTATATGTACATATAGTACACCTCTAAGCACCGATATGCCCCCAAACCCTGACCCTTTTCCCTATAACCTCCCATCCACCTCTTCTTCCCTCCCCACCTAGCCCCATCTCAATTTCTTTCCTTCTCTGTCCTTCTCATTGGCCTCTGGAAGGTCCAGGGTAATCTGGGAATCCCCTTTAGGTACCATGCGTTCCTTACCCTATTAGTCTATATATATCACAGATAAGTAAGACCATTTGGTATTTGCCCTTGTTCTTCAGATTTACTTCACTTAGCATGTGAAGTAAATGGGAACTTTCAGTTCCATCCAAGTTCCAGTGAATCATGTGATTTCATCACTCCTTGTAGTTGCTTAGTATTCTGCTGTGTATGGAATACACACCTTCATGTCCCACTTGTCTATCATTGGACACTTAGGTGGATTCCCTATTCTAGCTATTGTGCTAAGTGCTGCAATGAAAAATGGTGTGCTTATGTGAGTTTCTTCCATCTTTATTAATTAAAATACTTAATTCCATGTAAGCTTTATTTCATATGCTATGTATGTGGAACATTTTTTTATTCTTTATGGAAATGCAATTATCATGATACTTCCTGAAGATACATATTTCTTTTTTTTTAATTTAAATTTTATTGAATCACCATGTGGAGGGTTACAAAGTTCTCAGGATTATGTCAGTTATACAGTACTCAAACACCCTTCCCTTCACCCGTGCCCATATTCCATCACCAACCACCCCATTATACCTCCCGCCCCCTCCCGCCCCCCCAGTCCCCGCCCTTGTAAGTGATAAGTTTCACTTCGTTTACGCTTTGTCTTGGTTACAGTCCATGTTTCAACACATAACTCACTATTGTTGCTAGGGTTTCCCCCAAAAAAGGAAAAGACAGTCCCACTGTCAAGGAAGCATTTGATGGCTCTCCATTGCTGAGAATGTAGAGATGTTAAGTCCCGCTGTTTGTTACATAACTTTTCTATTTTTTTCCCCCCTCATCCCGAGCCACCGAGTTCACACCTGTTTAGTAATCACCACGCTGCCTGACAAAGGGAAAACAAACCAAAAAAGATGGTTATTTCCCGTCATCAGCCGGCGTGGGGCTCTGGCTTAGTTGGTAGTCTGGTAGAATGTCTGCAAGCAGTTTCTGGAACCAAAAGTAATACGCTGGTATCGGCCCCGGCTTGAGATTCCACCAGCGTCCCGCTGTTCCAAGTACATAATAATTTATTCCCTTGTATCCCATTCCCACGCCACCAGGTCCGTGTCAGCTTAATGGACATCATACTATGGTTAACGCCACGCCGCGTTTCTTCCCGAGAAAGAAGGATATTTCTTCTCAGCCGGCGTGGGGATATGGCTTAGTTCAGTCTATAGAGATGGCTACCACTTTGGTAGCCTTCAATATTTCAGCAAAAGACTTACTATTCTTGTTAGGATTTCCCACCAAAGTCTGACCCATTAAAAAGGAACCATTTCATATTGGTGATGATTAAATGACAATAGGTTGCACGGCCATGGCAGCGGCCTCGCGGCTTTGAATTTCTGTATAAAGTCCAGGGAAAGTACAGCCAGAAATTACACGTCGCTACAAACTTTAACCCTATTATGGTCCCCCCAAAGTCCAACCCATTACAAAGGAACCATTTCATATTGCTGATGATTAGATGACATTAGGCTGCCGCGGCCGCGCGGTTTTGGGTTTCTATATAAAGTCCAGGGAAAATTCTGCCTAAAATTCTGTCGCTACAATCTTTTACCCTTCAACAAAAAACTCAGTACTATTGTTTGGAGTTTCCCCCCAACGGTAAGCCCTGCCAAAAAGGAACATTTACACGTTGCTGACAATCAAGAGATATTAGGTTGCGAGGCTGCTATCGGTCGCGCGGCGGCTATCGCAGCCGCGCGGTTTTGGATTTCTATATGAAGTCCAGGGGAAATTCTTTTGGTAATTGCATCACTCACTGGCAGCGCCTGGGCCAGTAGCTCCGAGCACACAGTTTGGAGGCATCTTGGGGGCGCTGCTCGTGTCCAAAGTGGTTCAGTTGCCTCCGGGGTCGATCTCGCGCAGGGCTGGAAAGGAGCGTCCCCACATGGCTCTGTGCCTAAATGTTGGCCGGCACAGGGCGGATCCAGAAGTCCCGCCCCATCAACTTTCCCGGGCTTCCTGCATAGTCTAAAAACTGGCTATTGCCTCGGTGCGTTCAAAATGAAAGAGTTGAGAGAGAAAAGACCATACCCCACTGGCAGCGCCTGGGCCAGTAGCTCCGAGCACACAGTTTGGAGGCATTTTGGGGGCGCCGCTCATGTCCAAAGTGGTTCAGTTGCCTCCGGGGTCGATCTCGAGTGGGGCCGGAAAGGCGCTTCTTAGTTCTTTTAAAGCCTTTTTAAGTCTTCCTTTGTAGACTTAAAAGATATTTCAGGGGTTCAGGCATTTTCCTTGAACACAGATTGATCCCCAACTCTCCACATGGTTGCCTGAATCTACCAGGTGTGATCCTTGAGCACAGAGCCAGGAGTAAACCTGTAAGCACAGTCAGAGCCCAGAGCAAAACAAAGCAAATATTAAAGCCTTTCATTTTTTATTTTGTTTTTATCTCCTATTTACTTGGGGTTTTATTCTTGTTCTTTTTTAAGCTTCTGGAATCGAATATATAAGCAATCTATTTCAAAGATTCCATTTTCTCATAAATTAACTTCCTTGAGATTTCTGGATTGAGCAACTTTTGGCGTTACTCTTGTTTCAATATGAGTAGTTTTAATACCATGGATTCTAATTAGTATAATGTATTATGAACAGATGTTTTCATTTAAAATTTATGGATTTGGGGGGGACTTTAAAGTTTGTGCTACTTAAAGTTATTTATGTTATTTACGTCTCCCATTAGAATGTGAACAGAATATTTGGCCTGTACACACTCCTTAGGTTTCTACACTACCGTATAGGTTAGCATGCAGTTTTTTTTAAATTTCCCCTGAATTGTCAAAAGTATATCTGGATAGTCCAGAGAGATAGTACAGAGGTTAAGGCCTCTCCTCACGTGTGTCTGGCTCCAGTTCAGTTCCAGCACTCCTGGAGGTGCAGAGAGCCAGGAATAAATCCTGAGCACAGCTGGGTGTCGCTCCCCCCAAAAAAAATTAAAAGAAGAAAAAGAGTTCTATATTCATTTGTTGATCTTGTTTTTGAAGTCAATGTAGCTAAATAGAGTATTTTGGAGCTGTTTGATATATCTATTTTTTTATAGATACTTGTTAGATTTTACCATTATGATCTGAAATATGAAGTTATTACTTTGTCAGCTTTTTCTCAACATAATTCAAAGGTATGCAGTTGGATAAATGCACAGATATTAGATGTATATATAGCATATTATCTTGAATCAGTTTTGTTTTGCTTTTCTTTGCTTTTTTGGCCACACCCAGTGGTGCTCATGGGTTACTCCTGGCTCTGCATTCAGGAATTATTCTTGGCATAAGAATATGCCAAGATTATTATGGCATATTAATAATCTTGCACAGGTAGAAACCTGAGATCAAACCCAGGCTGGCCTATAAGGCAAGCACCCTACCCACTATACTATGGCTCTGGCCCCTTGAGTCTTTATGATTTTTTTCCTTTTATCAATAAGAAATACCCATTTTTCTCTAAAATTTTTGATGTAGTCTTATTTAAAACATGTCTCTTCTCAAATAAATACCTACTCCGAATGTGTTTTTTTTTAATTCAACCTCAGAGTGTCTCTTCATCAGTGGAACTGACTTATTGACATTTATTACTAGTATGTTTAGCCTTTCTGCCATCTTCCTTTGTTGATTCTCTTGTCATACTCTGTCCTGTCTTCTCATCCAGCTTTCTCCAAGGCAGCCTGATGGGCACCTGCTCAGTGTGCTGAATCACTCTTACCAAGGGCAATAGCACTCCCTGTTGTGAAATTCAGGGACATTGCTAGCTTTCCAGAGAACCGTATGTCATCCTGTGCAGCTGACACTGTTTTTCCCTCTGAAACACTTCCTTTTACCTTCCATGACCCCATAGTCTCTGACCTCTTATCTTTTCTCTCTCTTCAGTTGCTTTTTCCATTCTCTTTTCTACAAAATTTCTAATATTGGCCTTGGTCTCACCTGGAACTCTTATCCTCTTCTTTTTAAATTTTTTATTTTTTAATTTTTTATTTTATAAGTTAGTTCACAATATTTGATTACATTTAATATTCAAACACCAATCCCACCACCATTACACCTTCCCACCACCATATTTGGGATGTTTCCATCCCAAGCCCCAAGCCCCGTCCCAAAGCACAACCAAAATAATATATATTGTGTTGTCTGTTATGAAAAACCACTAAAAATGCTACAAAAAAGTATCCATAAAGGAAACAGTGTGAAGATTGTTCTATTTTAGCAGGGGCCATTAAGACATTCTTTAGGATATCACTAACATGTTGTTGAAGATTGAGTGATGTGAGGTTTCGTATATATACCTGAAAATATGTATGCATATATATGTATATATATATATATATATTACCCTTTATGACTGGTTGCCTACTATTTGAACCCCATCAAATGCGATGTGGTACTCTTGGAGAATGGGTAGGGAGTGTCTTATGATGTGTCCAGGAATACATTCACTTGTGCGTGAGGCTTGGCCTGAGCATGTGGGGAGCAGCCATGAGCGTGGCGGCAGTTGGGTTGTGGGGGTTTTCAACTGCTGGAGCTGGATCCCTTGGGATGGAGAGGGCTCTCACCTGCCCCCCTCTGGGGCAGGTCGAGTGAAACAGCCTGGCACGAAGTCCAATGGCATGGCTATGGCTGGCGTCATGTTGCTCCCTTCTGGGAGAAAAAATCCATGTGATCTGGATAGTGGCCTATGACGAGATATCTGGCGCCGGCAGGAGGTGGCTTATGGGCGTGTTTTATCCCCTTCTATCCACACTCTTGGCCTTGGTCAGTTTAGCCAAGCACTGAATTTTAAATACGCAGAGGCCTCAGCTCCCTTCCTCTCCCACCTCTGCATCATATTCGTGCACCCCACAGTCTCCCTGACTCTTCTATGTGTCTCAGCATTTTGCACTGAACAAACGATCACGATTACGAAATCCCGTTAATCGTCAATTTCTCGAGCGGGCTCAGTAACCTCTCCATTCGTCCTTTCCCTGAGATCTTAGAAGTCTCTCTCGACTCAGCTCTCTCAATGATGTCGCACTGGAGGCTCTTTCAGGGTCAGGGGAATAAGATCCAGCTTGTTACTGGATTTAGCATATGAGTACACCATGGGAAGCTTGCAAGGCTATTCTGTGTGGGCAGGAAACTCTCAGAAGTTTGCCAGTTTCTCCCAGAGGGAGAAGTAGGCTAGAAGATACCTTCCAGTAGCTCGCTTTTAAGTCTCTGGATGTTGGCCGTTGACGGGATTACACACACCTGGGTTCCTCTGCCGGTACCTTTATGCCTGAGGCCCATCTGAACATGTGGAAAGGGGCCTCGAGTATGGCTGTAGCTAGGTTCCGGTGGTCTTCGGCCGCCGGGAGCTCTGCTCAGGGTGGGGAGGGAAGCTGGAGCCCATCCCCTCCGAGGGGCCCCGGGGAAGACAGCCAGGCATGCAGGCAAAAGACTCTCTGCCCACTAAACATACACAGCATGGAACTCCACCTAACCTAGTCCGAACCTGGCCCTACTTACCTCGTAGTGTTACTATCACCTCTTAGTTTGTTGGCCTAAAAATTTACTAGTTCTTTCCTCCAAGTATCTTAGCCTATATAACACAGCCATTGATCTTCATGGTACACTTGAATGCCTCTGCTTCATTTCCAGTGCTCATGCTGACCCTCAGACACCATCAATTCTTGCCTCGATCGGTATCAGTAGCCTACTTATTTATCTGCCTGCTCCTACACTGGTTCCATTTCTCACCAAAGATTCATTCTCCATCCAGAGACATTGAAAGTATAAATTAGGGGCCAGAGTAAAGCAGGTAGGGTGGTTGCCTTGCATGTAGTGGACTCGGGTTCTATCCCCAGCATCCCATCTTGTCCCCTGATCCATATTAGGAATGATTTCTGGGTGTAGAGCCAGGAGCAATCCCTAAGTACCACCAGATATAACCCCAAAACCAAAATTATAAAAAGTAAAAAGTAAAAAGGCTGGAGCAGGCTGGAAAGATAGTATAGAGGGTACGCACTTATCTTGCAGGAAACTAACCTGGGTTCCATCCCAGGTGGGGGTAACATCTGAGCATTGCTGGGTATGGACTCCCCCTCTCCAAAAAAAATTGGGTAAAAATAAAATTTAAAGATGCATTCAACAAGCATGTAAATCTGGAGTAGGCAAGTGGCTCAAAGGTCTGGAGCACATGCTTTTCATGCAGGAGCCTCAGATTTGATACCTCCCTCACAGCCCCCCAATGCCATACACATTGCATACTCCCCCCCCCAGTCACTGCTGGGAATAGCCTGGAGGACTACTGGGTGTAGCCTAGTAAACAAACAAAAATATAAATTGATAATGTCACTCACCTTCTTTACAACTGTGTATATATTCCCATTATCCATGAATTAAAAGCACAATATCATCCAGATTGTACAAAATCTGGCTTCTGTTTCTCTGATTTGAACTTTTTTCTACTCTTTTGAGGACTAAACTGCATTCGAATTCATTGTAGGCCTTTTTCTCTAATTCAAACATCGAAGTCTGTAATTGCCACCTTCTGCCTGGAACACTCCTAAGACTTCATGTGGATAGCTCTCTTTTACTCTCCACCCCCAACCCCAGCCCCTCTCTCTCCATTCATACCTCAGCTTTGATCATTTCTTGGTGAGGCTTTCTCTGGGCACTGTAGCACTGTCGTCCAGTTGTTCATCGAACCCAGGTCGGACTCATGCAAGGCAAACGCCCTACTCTCTGTGCTATTGCTCTCTGCGAACTTTATCTAAAAGAGATTCTCCACTCTCTGTTCTTTTTTTTTTTTTTGGCTTTTTGGGTCACACCCAGCGATGCACAGGGGTTACTTCTGTCTTTGCACTCAGAAATTACTCCTGGCAGTGCTCCGGGGACCATATGGAATGCTGGGAATCAAACCCGGACTGGCAGCGTGCAAGGCAAACACCCTACCCACTGTGCTATCACTCCAGCCCCCACTGTTCTATGTTCTTCTTTACCATACTGTCCTCTTTCATTCTGCTTATATCATAAAAATTAATGATGTGCTTCCTTATTTATTATATTCTTTCCCACTAGTATGGAAGCTCTTTGAGGGCAGAAATGGTCTATGGTGTTCTCCGCTTTGTTCCTAATGCCAGGAACTCAATGAAAAAGTGTGAATTAGTAGGAACTCAATAAGTATGTATTCATCGATAGAATGAGAGAATGAGTTCATCTTACTATTTATACTACTGCATCATCTCACTGTATCACTGTCATCCCTTTGCTCATCGATTTGTTTGGGCGGGCACCAGTAACATCTCCATTGTAAGACTTGTCATTACTGTTTTTGGCATATCGAATACACCACAGGTAGCTTGCCAGTCTCTGTCGTGAGGGCAAGATACTCTCAGTAAATTGCTGGGCTCTCCAAGAGGGACGGAGGAATTGAACCCGAGTTAGCCATGTGCAAGGCAAATATCCTACCCTCTGTGCTCTGCATCATATAGTATAATTACATAAATCAACAAATTTACTTAACCATTATAGATTAATAGACTTTAAAGTTATAGGCCGTCTTTTGCTCTAACAGTGCTACCCTAAAAATACTTGTATGTGGTTGTTATGTTTATTATTGTGTTTTGAGTGTTCTCAAGCAGAGAGTCAACAAGAAGCAGACAAATACGACTGTGTCCTTTTCTTTTCCTTGACATCATATCTATTTCCTTTTCCCACAGAGATTTAACATCTTCATACACAAAGGAATTTATTTTTACTTATTTGTGCCTGGATCTTCTGCACATGTCAGGGAGGCATCCGGTGATACTTGGCTCAATATTAGGGCCCAGGGATGCTGCACCTCTTGGTTCCTTTGGTAAGGTCCACACTCAGTGATTCTGGGGGATGAGGGCACATGAAGTGCTGGGATTTGAACACTATATTAACTCCCTAGATCCACAAAGTAATTTTTGTTTTTGCATTTTTGGGCCACACCCTGCTGTGCTCAGGGCTTTCTCCTGCCTCTATGCTCAAGGATCACTCTTGGCAGCACTTAGGGGAGAAAATGTGGCATTGTGAGTTGAATCCAAGTCAACCATTTACAAGATAAGAGCTTTGCCTTCTATGCCATCTCTCCAGTTTTTCACACAGTAATTTGTAAGCTTAAAACAAATTTGGGGGCCTAGAGAGAGAGTAGAGAGGTAGAGTGTTTGCCTTGCACATGGTCCACCTGGAATCAATCCCCATCATCCCATATGGTCACCAGAGTCTGCCAGGAGTGATGACTAAGTGCAGAGCCAAGAGTAGGCTCTGAGTATAGTTGGGTGTGGCTCAAACCTCTCCCACCCACTCCCCAAAGTTTGGTTTTTGTATGCTTCAGATTCAAAAACTTTATTGCTTTATTATCAAGAATGGCTTCTTAAATTTTTTAACTGAAAACTTTTATTTTTACTTCTTATTCTAGAACACTTCTCCAGTCCTCCTTTTTTCTCTAACTCTAACCTATACTTTATGGCTTCATGATAGCACCTCTTCAAAGAAATTCTACCTAGTGCTTTTTTATCAAATTTTTAGTAAGTAAATGTTAAGTTATCCTTGTCATTTACTTACTATAAATAGCAATATATGTACATATACAGTTATTCTTGTTCATAGTACTTCTCAGTATCCAGAATAATATAAATATTAGCGCAATATTTATTTATGAGAATTATTTCATTACTGTGAGTTTCCAAGGAAAAGTGTTCTTTGCTCCTTACTATTTCCAGTAATATGCTAAATACTAATCAGCACTTAATTACGTGTGAAATACTACCAGTGTTGACACTAATACTAACAATAACTAAAAGAAAATATAAAAAGAGGAAATAAAAGAAAAAAATGACTTCTTAGTTCTAGTTCAGTTAAATTTAAGATTATGTTATATCTCAGAAATCATCATAGGATTATAAAAGAATAAAATTCTGAAAATTACCTCTGCACATATTTTCGAGTTTGATTATAATATTTTCTTATCTTATCAGCTGATTACTCTCTCTCCTTGTCTGTTCACATCCTTAGTAACTTACATTAAACTGTACAAGAACTGGAGAGTTAGTACAGGGGTTAAGGTTCCTTTCTTTCATGCTGCTGAAACCAGTTCAATACCATGCATTTATGGTCCACCAGAGTACAGAGTGGGGAGTAGCTTACCAGCACAGTTGGGTGTGGCCCCACAATAAAAACTAATAAGAAAAGGTACTGGTTTGCATACAGCACATGCATGTTGGATTGTTAACACCACATGTGATCTCTTGAGCACCATCAGGAGTGATCTCTAAACACAGTCAATAGTAAACCCTGAACGCCAGTGGGTGTGACTCTAAAAACAAAATGTAATTTATGCTTTTTTTGGGGGGGCCACACCCGGCCATGCACAGGGGTCACTCCTGGCTCATGCGCTCAGGAATTACCCTTGCGGTACTCAGGGGACCATATGGGATGCTGGGAATCGAACCCCGGGTCGGCCGCGTGAAAGGCAAACGCCCTACCCACTGACAAAATGTAATTTAATCTGATAAATATTTATAAAACTATTTTACTGAGGCCTGCATTAAAAATTGTTAGCATGTTGAAATAAGTCATGAAAAAAAATTAATCTAAGAAACCAGTAGCAAGAGTTCACAGTCAACAGATTTGCTAATTTTCTTCATGGCCATTAGTTGCTTTTGTATGGCTGGTTGGGGCCAGACTCCATGAGTACCATGGGATACTCTAGAACCATTGTTAGCAAGGCAAACTCTGTGACCCCTATACTATCTCTCTGGCACCTATGGATTTGGGATTTTTTTTGCTCTTTCCTTTACTTTTCCCCTAATAATTTTGTTAAGCTTGGTCCATATTTTAGTCCCTTGAGGACGATTTATTATACCTAGCTTTATTAGTTCTGTTGGAGAATATCTCCTGTGGCAATTGTAATTTGTTTATCTTGAATAACCTTAAGCCCTCTCAAGCCCAGGAGGGCTTTTCCTGAAAGGTTATGTTGTGAAAAATTATTCAGCTTATGCACATAGGAACGCTATGATCAATTGACATCTACTAGGGCAAAAGCAAGAGGAGGTGGAAGATAAGAAACTCATGGAAAGAACTGAATTCAAAGAATCCAAATTGAAAAGGAGGGAAGAATTCCCTGAAGTAGGACATCAACACAGTCATATACTTGTAGAAGGATTTAGAATGAGGATACAGAAAACCAATGGTTCCTTGTTGTCTCTAAGAAATTTCTGTAATAAATGTGATAGAGTCTGTAGTCAGATTTTAATGGATTATTGGGGGAGGGCCTAAGGGATTAATATTGATATTATCTTGGGGCTGGAGAGATAGTATAGCTGGTAGGGCACTTGCCTTGCATGCAACCAAAACAGTTTGATTTCTGGCATCCTATATCCCCAAGCACTGCCTAGAGCGATTCCTGAGTGCAGAGCCAGGAGTAACACTTGAGCATCACCAGGTATGGCCTCCACCCCCCAAAAGAGATAGTAAATACATTTCTGAGGTTTACAACTTTGTGAAATTAGTAGACACCATATACTAAACAAGAATCTAATATCATTTTGAAATATCTACTCTAAATCTAGCATTAAGACTGTATCTTTGGGGGAAAAAAAAGAAACCCTGTGTTCAAGGCCTGGCACCACATATGACTGGAGAGTTAGAAAAGCTGATAAAGCGCTGGTTCAGTTTCTGGAATCATGTATGGTCCCTGGAGCCTTCCCAGGACTTATCCCTGAGCGCTGAGCCAGGAATAAGCCCTAAGCATCTCTGGGTATTGTTCAAAAACCAAACTCAAACAAAAGTGAAACCTAAAGTTAACATTATCCATCAAATGTGTTTGCAGCGCCTGCTCTTAAGCATTAAATTTTTAATATCAGTAAACTAGATTTTTTTTTCACAGTTGTTAAAGAGAAGACATTAAGGAATTATGTCAAGAGAATTAATCAAACTGCCTGGAACAGTGACCCTCAATGTATGTTTCCTTGATCACATGAGCATCACCTGGGAACTTGTTAGAAAATTTCTGGTATCCTCTCAGACTTACTGATTCAAAGCCTTGGGGGCCAAGGGACCCAGAGATGACTTAATGATAAAAGTGGTGGTCTTTCATATGTGATATTATGAGTTTGATCCCTGGTGCTGACCACATGCACCAACATCCAGATGGCAAGGGCTCAGGATCCTTAGTACCACAACAGAGTGTTCAAGTTCCTTCACTCATGTCAGATGTGTGCAGGCATCACTCAACTAAAGGAGCGAAATCTCTAGCGAGCACCCAAGCAGCTCTGCAAACACCAGCCCAGGTGTGATCCCTGGTGATCACAGCAGCAGCAGCAGCAGAGGGAGGGGGAAATAAATGCTTTAGAACAAACACAAAACTTAAGGGCCAGAACCCAGCAATTGTTCGTCAAGTCACCAGGTGAATCATATGCCTTCTCAAGTTATTATACTGTGTTAATGGTACACCCGCATTTAATAAGTCACTTGCTTATTAAGCTACTGATCCATTGGGGCAGCAGACATACATTCTTCATCTTTCAAGAACCTGAAAGTTTCTTACAGGTTATTGGGATTTATTAAGCAGTTGTGGTCTGTGATGGAGGGGGCGACCTGGAGGGGGATATCATCACTCTTACTGTGGGGTCAGCAATCCCACGTGAAAGATCCTCCTCCCACTAACTCCCCTGAGCTGGGACTTAGAAATCTCTGGCACCTAGACCCAACTCCTAACATACCAGATGACGAGAATTTTTGACACATGTCTATGCTTTGCGAAATTCTTCACTCATCACCCATTTGCAACTTGTGCCTTGCCAAAAAAAAAAAAACAACCTTTTTTTTTTGGAGCTAGAGAGAGAATACAGTGTATGAGGATCCTGTCTAACATAGACCCCCCTGGGATGGTCCCTCTGAGCCCCACGCTATTTCCCCAGTCTTGTCATATTGGGTTGTTTCTTGGGGGGGGGGTTATGGCTTTTTTGGGTCACACTCAGCAATGCACAGGGGTTACTCCTGGTTCTGCACTCAGAAATTACTCCTGGCAGTGCTGCAAGACCATATGGGATGCTGGGGATCGAACTCGGGTTGGCTGCGTGCAAGGCAAATGCCCTACCCACTGTGCTATTGCTCCAGTTCCTTGTCATATTGTTTTTAAATGAAAAATTGGAAAGACCTTTACACAGGGGCTGGAGTGATAGTACAGCAGACAGAGCGCTTGCCTTATACACAGTTCACTGGGCTCAATCTCCCAGCACCCCGTTTGGTCCTCTGAGCCCCTCCAGGAGTGATTCCTGAATGCAGAGCCAAGAGTATGCCCTGAGCACCACCGGGTGTGTCCCTACCACCCCCCAAATAAAGAAATGAAAAGAAAGGCCCTTTCATAATCAGGGCATTACAATGAGGAAATATGAAATTCCTAGACTGGGAGTCTCAGTATTTTTGTCTTACTTGGGAGTGTTCTCACTGGAGTGACATTTATATTTTGAAAAGTTAGTAATATGTGTAACCATAGAAGAATGGAGCAACAGTTTCCTCCAGAGGAAGAACTTCTCATTTATTTTCAGCTGCTATTCAAAACAGAACGTTGGGATTTTGCAGAAAATCAGGAAGTGATATTAAAACTTACTTCCACTGTTCTTGATAGAGAAATCTAAAAACAAAATCAATAGTAAGTTGTAAATTTTATTTATTTGGGAGACAGGGATTGGGCTATGCCTGGTGATATACTCATCACCAGGGCTTACTCCTAGCAGTGCTCAGGGATCACTCCGGGCAGTGCTTGAGACCATAATCAGTGCCTGGAGTCCAATTGGAGCAGAATATTTGCAAGACAAATGCCTTAACCCTCCCCTGCAGTATGTCTCTGGCTCCCCAAGTTGTAAATTTAACATATACTTTATTATTTTGGGTTTTATGTTTGTTTTGGACTGGAGTGATAGCACAGTGGGTCGGGTGTTTGCCTTGCACGTGGCCAACCCAGGTTCGATTCCTCTGTCCCTCTCTGAGAGCCCACATGGCAGAGCCTGGCAAGCTACGCGTGGCGTACTCGATACGCCAAAAACAGTAGCAACAAGACTCACAATGGAGACGTTACTGGTGCCCGCTTGAGCAAATCGATGAACAAGAGGAGGACAGTGCTACAGTGCTGTGTGTTTTAATTTGGGAGCCACACCTGGCAGTGCTGAGAAGTACTACTGGCTTTGCACTCAGGAGACCATGTGTTGCCAGGAATTGAATCCAGGTTTCTTGCATGAAAAGCATATTGTCCAGTTCATTGAATCATCTCCCTGGTTCCTCATCAATTATTGGAATATACTTTATATTGATTTATAGCTGCCTGTATTTCATCACAAAATCATTACAGACTATGCCAGGTTTTTTTTTTCCCCAAGAAAGTGGATTGCAAGCATTGTGACGCTTTCAAAAAATAAATGCTCGCATTACAGGGCTGGAAAGATAGGACAGTGTTTGTCTTGCATGTGGCCAGCCTGGGTTCTATCCCTGACATCCTATACGATTCCCTGAGCCTGCCAGGAGTGATTCCCTGAGCACAGAGCCAAAAGTGAGACCAGAGCACAATCAGGTGTGGCCCTCAAACAAAAACAACAAAAAAAACTTGCTCATATAACTTAAGAATCATGTTTTTACTAAAGTACTTTGGGGGCCGGTGTAAGATACACAGAATGCTTGTGAATATACATTTTAAATGTGGCAACAACAATTATGTAATGAAGCACAGGTAAATATCAATTAAATGAAATCAACCAGAATACTAAGACAAACTGTTTAACTTTTTTAAAAAAATTGTTTATTTATTTTATTTATTCTTTTAAAATTTTTGTTTATTTGTTTTGGGGGCACACCATGTGGTCTGGGGGTTGCTCCTAGTGATGCTGAGGATGGGGGGGCCCTGTAGTATTGGGGAACAGATTTGAGCCCCCCACATGCAAAACTTGAGCTCCAGGGGCCGGAGCGATAGCACAGCGGGTAGGGCGTTTGCCTTGCACGCGGCCGACCCGGGTTCGATCCCCGGCATCCCATATGGTCCCCCAAGCACCGCCAGGAGTAATTCCTGAGTGCAAAGCCAGGAGTAACCCCTGAGCATAGCGGGGTGTGACCCAAAAAGCAAAAAAAAAAAAAAAAAAAAAAAAACTTGAGCTCCAGCCCTTCGGCCTATCTCCCCAGCTCCTGATAAACCTTAAACATTAATTCGTTATTAAAAAGAAATCCCTCCTCAATGAAAATTTTTGTAACTTATAAATAAATACTCCCAAGACTTTGTCATTTTGCTCTATTTTTTTTTTTTTTTTTACAAACAAGTCCAATATCTGGAACAGCAAGTCTTTCTATGCTCTCAAAGCCTATCTGAGATCCTATTCTCAGAGTTTTCAGGCTGCTTTCTCTCTCCTAAAAGGGAACTGAAGTAAAAAAATTTGATAGGGGAAATGTAATGCAGTCATTTTATGCAGTCATTTCAGGGCATTGGTATTTTAAAACTTTATCATGAATGAATAACTTTTTCTATTATTACATAATTATTAAAGCATAACTAATACTTAAAAGGAAAAATTAAAATCCTTCCCTGTAAAAAACTTCTGCCAGGGGCCACCAGGGGAGAGCCCCAGGGGCTCTCCCAGTTGACCACCCCGGGTTGGGTGGGGGAGGGGGTAGGGGGTCAGTCCCAGGCCGCTCATCCAGCCAGATCGGCCAGGGCCATGGGGCACACGGAGGAGGAAACGAGGGCCAAGCTGGTTGATTGATCAGTTGCCGTTTATTTCATTCACTCCTATCTCTCTCTCTGCTTTTCTCCTGGATCTCAATCTGGACCCCCTTATCCACTCTTACAACCTAGTTAAATCCCTCAAACATGAGGGGGCTGGGGCTTACACATGGGTGTGGTCACAATCAATAGGGTTAAAGTTCTTTCCCTCAGGGGATGCTGCTTCTAGGACAGATTCTCTTTCAGCAGGATGACCCGCCCAAGGGCGGAATCCCATGGGTGTGTTTCTCCTCTTCTTGTCCAACAAACATATAAGCATTCGTAATATTAATCATTTTGTATGGACACAGTAAGAGATGCATTAAGCTTATAGAATTGCTCTCCAGGAGCCATCTCAATCTCAGACTACAGTGCTCAGGCCAGATTAGTCTTTCCTATCCTTAGCAGGGTCCTAGTCTCCTTGTTACTTTGGATCATGACAGCATTTGTCCATGATCAAGCTCCTAACTTAGAGTTAAGAATCGTGGCGCTTTGGCCTGGCCCATTTCGATGCCAGGGTAGCTCAGAGCTTGCCCTGGGTTCCCTTCAGTCCCTCATCGGGGCCCTACTTTTGGGGTACTAGGAACTGAGGGCAACTGAGGCTTCAGTCGAGAAAGCAGATGCCCAGGAATTAATAATATTCAAAGCCAATTAAATCCCAAGTTACAAAAGCATAATATTGTCTTCTTGTGTCTATACAAAAAAGGATATTTCTTTAAAGTAAACTATTCAAAAGACATAAGGAGAGGAGAAAGGCAATATTAACTTATAATATTATTATAAGTTCAGTGTCCTACAAAGATCTGACCTTACAAATTAACAGAGTCTGATTAGGGGGGAAAGCTGATTAACTGGTTGGGGAAGAGAGCATAGAGAAGTGGTAACAGATAGACAAAGGAATGGGAGTGACTCAGGAGCACCTTGATGGGTGTGACCCGGATAAACCTAAGCTCCTTGTGGCTACGTTATCCTACACTTCCTGTTAGTCAAAATAATCTCACAGCTCACTAGCAACAGCTGTTCTATAGACTTACTTTAAGGTATAGTCCAGCATATATAGCTTTGTTAATGCTAATGGAAATAAAAATGAGTCATTGCATACAATTCTGGACAACTATGCAACAGGCTTGTGCAAGTACTTTGCATGTCGGAGACCCAGAGCCACACTCAGTGGTGCTCAGTTACTGCTCTAGACTCTCTGTTCTTGGAGTCATCCTGTCAGCGCTCAGGAGAACTTACAGTGTTGGGAACAGAACCTGGGTCTCCTATATATAGAGCATGTGCCCAGCCCTTTGAGCTGTCTCTCGGGACTTAGTGTATCTGTAATCTCATATACAAACATAAAATTGGGAAGCTTAAAGTGTGATAGATGAACATAAGGTGAATTTCTAGTAAATGATTTCTTTTTCCTAAGACTCTCTCGATAGTCTTACTGAAAAAGTGACAACTGCGTTAACTCTGGGAAACATATCCAAATAACCTTTATTTTACTTTATTTTGGGTTTTGAGTCACACCTGGCAATGGCCAGGGGTTACTCCTGGCTCTGCACTCAGGAATTGCTCTGATGGTGCTCAGAGGACCATAGGGGATGCTGGGGATCAAACCTGGGTCAACCACATGTAAGACAAGTGCCCTACCCTCTGGCCCCTTATTTCTAAAGTTTGACCCTGAATAAATAATCTTTAATAGTATATGGAAGCCTTCTTATTTTTTTGGGGGGGTCACACCCGACAATGCTAAGGGGTTACTCCTGGTTCTACACTCAGGAATTACTCCTGGTGGTACTCAGGGGACCATATGGGATGCTGGGAATCAAACCTGGGTCGGCCGCATACAAGGCAAATGCCCTACCCACTGTACTATCGCTCCAGGGCCTATTAAAGTTTTTTTATTCATTTTCTCTTCTAACTAGGTCTTTTTTGCTTATGGGAAAGCTATTAATCTTTGTGAATTATATTTGTAATCTACTGCCTTTGTGGTTTTCTGGCATATGAAAATTTATAGCTACTGTATTTTCACCATCAGAACTTATGATTTTAGCCTTTCCTTCTTTCTTTGTATAAAACAAAAATAGAAAAATGCCATTTTGACAACCTGAAAAGCAGACTCCAAGAATGTCACCAATAGTACAACCTTTGTGGCCAAACTCAATAACCTGAATATTGTCATTTTCACTCAATAAAGTCCAAGCAGAACTGAGAGATAGTATAGTGGTCCGGGCAATGCTAGGCTAGACCCAGTTTCAATTCCCAGCACTCCATGACCATTTAAGCATTGCTGAGTGTGACTCTGAAAAGTCCCACGTGTCACAGGGTCCTCTGAACACCACATTGTTCGTCCATCCCATTGAACTGCTGGCTGGGTTGGCTAAGTATCAGAGAGTGACCCTGGGTTCCTCTGCACTCTTCTTGGGAAGCACCCCTAAAACAAAACAAAAATTAAAATTCAAGTAACGATTCCTGGATACAAAGACTGTGAATATTTTCAATGTACAGATTGTTTACATTTGATTGATTTATCATTGGTTTGCCATATTGTGAAATTTCGGAGGCCTGGCTTCACATCTCTGGGTCATTCTTTCCATCCTACCACCAAACTTCCAGTACCATTCCAACACCAAGAAGACCCCTCTACTCATTCTTGCCACCCCTCCTCCTTTACCTCCAGTAATCACCATTGTTTACCCAAAATCTGAAAGTTAGCTTTGCCAATATGAGTGCTTCATTATCCTAATTTCATATATGAATAAAACCTTCCAGTAACTATCCTTCACTTCCTTACTTATTTCACTTAGCACACTCACCTCAAGTCCCATACATATTTATACCAAAAGTTAGGATTTCGTCTTTTCTAATGGCAGAGTATTTCACTGACTATGAACACCACAGCTTTTTGGGAGTGAGGGTGATGGTTGGTCCACACTTGATGGTGCTTGAACTACTACCAGCTCTGTCCTTAGGGGTTTCTCCCAATGATGAAATTGTGCTCAGCTGTATTCAAGTGCCTCTGAATTCTCTTCCGCATCTACCTCAGCTTCTTGATTCAGTCATCTATGGGGAGCATTTAGGTTGATTCTATGTTGTGAAAATGGTGCTTTGAACATAGGGGTGCAAATATACTTTCAACTTTGTGTTTTTAAATCCTTTGGATAAATAAGATAGATGTTTCTTCCACTCTTGATCAGCTCAACTCTGATGTTCTCTGTGACAGCAAAATAGGTCCGTCTAGCTTCTGTTCCTCCTCTTTCCAGTACATGTCCCTTTGCATGGGAAGCACCTCTTGAAAGGGTGATCTTTTGGGCTATGTGCAAATGGGAGTTTTCAGGCTGTCCGTCTTGCTGATTCTGATCCTGCCATGGCTATGGTGGTTTTAGAACTTCCTGGTAGTACAGAAACCACTGCTACATTTGCCTTCTGGCCCATGATACCACCTAAACACCAGAGAGAAACAGCACAAGTCACCAGCCACCATCAGCAGACCCCACTTTCAACGCTTCTTTTATTTTCTTTGGAGAGACCCTATTGCTTTATCCTTTCATTTATTTTGTATTTGGGGACCACACCTGGTGGTTCTCAAGGATTACTCTTGACCCTGCACTCGGAGACCACCCCTGATGACCTTTGGGTACCATATCGGTGTTAGGGATCTAATCCAGGTCGACTGCATGTAAAACAAGTGCCCTATCCTGTGTACGATCAAGTGCCCTGCCTGCTCCAGTCCCCAATTCTTTAATTCTTGAACACTTTTGCCTCAGCCAAAAAAAGAAATATCTGTCAAAACTTCCTTTCTTTGGAAAGTTTTGAAGAGAAGCAATTCTGTTCCCTGAATACAAAATATATTCATTAGCTTGGTGAGAAATGATTAGATGATGACATCTACTGGATCACATTTTTGTATTGCAGAGTTATTTTTATCAGAAGCCACGGTTGATATTTGGCCCGTCATTTTCAGTTCCTTTTTTTTTTTTTTTTTTTGGCTAGTCTGGAAGGTCAATCCTGGTAGTGCTCTAGGGGCCATGTGGTGCCAGGATTCAACCTGGGGCTCCTGCGTCAGAGGCTGAGCTCCAGCCTGTTGTTCTGTCTCTCCAAACTCTTTGGTTCTTCATAGCAAATGACTTAGATAAACTCATACACTAGGCAGCAAGCTGGGTAACATATTTATGCTATTGACATCCGTCTCTCATTACAGGAAGAATGTTTAAGGTACACACACTGCATAATTTCATGTAAAATTTCAGGTGATTTGGCCATGAAAAAATTGGAAGTTGTCTTTTACCCTTGAATAATGCATTGATTTTTGCATTGTTATTTTTAATTTTTGCTTCATTTTCAATTGTGCATATTTTAGAATTCAATTAAATTCTTAACTGTATCATTTTGGAGAATGTGATTAAAGAATAAAAAGCATTCTGTCAAGGTGGTTTTTATTATTCACTAGATCGGAAGTCATCAAACTTTGCTGATTGTGTACTTATTATTAAATTTTTTAAATATCAGGACCAGAGAAACTGTTCAACAGATAAAGGCCAATCTAGCTTTGAGCCCTGGCACATCAAAAGCCAGTCATAAATCCTGAGCACAGCCTTATGTGGCCCCCAAACAAAAAAATAAAACAAAAGTAAAAAATTTAAACATGACCCTCCAATACTTAATAAATTATCTATATGTTCTAAAACAATGTTCTTTTGGGGCCGGAGCGATAGCACAGCGGGTAGGGCATTTGCCTTGCACGCGGCCTACCTGGGTTCGATCCCCGGCATCCCATATGGTCCCCCAAGCACCGCCAGGAGTAATTCCTGAGTCAAAAGCCAGGAGTAACCCCTGTGCATCGCTGGGTGTGACCCAAAAAGCAAAAAAAAAAATTAAATAAAAAATAAAACAATGTTCTTTTATATGAGGTTTCTAAAAATATTTTACTTATTAATTCAATTAAAAAAATTTCCTTTTAGAAACTGGAGTTATAGTACAGCAAGTAGGGCACTTGCCCTGTATATGGCTGACCTGGTTGATCCCTGGCACTCCATATGGTCCTCCAAGCCCCACCACAACTGCTGAATCCCTGAGCACAGTGAGTGTTACCTAAAAAACAAACAAATAAATAAATAAAAGTTTTCCTTCTATCAGGGAAGTGCAAATCAAAATGACAATGAGATGTTCCTTCACATAAGTGAGAATGGTCATTAGCAAAATGTCCAGAAACAATCCGAGCTCATGAGATGTGTGAAGGAGGATCCCTCATTCACTGTTGGCAGGCATGTCAGTCATCTGGTTCCATTTTTATAGAAAATAGTATGCTCTCCAAAAATTAAAAATAGAACTTCTATATGACCCAGTGATTCCACTCTTGGGCATCTATCTTAAGAAAACAAAAACATGGGGCCGGAGCGATAGCACAGCGGGTAGGGCGTTTGCCTTGCACGAGGCCGACCCGGGTTCAATCCCCGGCACCCCATATGGTCCCCCAAGCACCGCCAGGGGTAATTCCTGAGTGTAAAGCCAGGAGTAACCCCTGAGCATCGCTGGGTTGTGACCCAAAAAGCAAAAAAAAAAAAAACATGGATTTGTTAGGATATATGCACTCCTATGTTCATTATAGCACTATTTATAATAGTCAGTTCTGGGCGGGAAAACCAAGTGCCCAACAACAGATGAGTGAGTAGAGAAATTATGGCATATCGACACAATGGAATACTATTCAGTTGTAAGGAAAGATGAAATCTTGCGGTTCACTTACACTTGAACATAGCTGGAGGGATCATGCTAACTGAAGTGAGTTCAGTGGAGAAAGACAACTACTGGATGATCTCAGTTATTTGCCAAGTAGAAAGCAACAAAGAAAGGGAATAGTAAGTGCACAATGAAAACAAGCTTTGTCTCAGTGCCATCAGGACTGAGAACTGAGGCAGCCAGGGCTGGGAGGGACCTTGGAATGATAGAGGGCTATTGACACTAATGATGGGTGTGGTGCTGTAGCGGTGTATGCACAAAACAATAACACTAACGCTATTGCACACTTTAATTTCTCAATTTAAAAAAAATTGGAGAACAGAGGCGACAACCAAGAAATAAATAAATACATATCAATTAAGTTTCTCTCACTAAGGTACTACTTTAAAAGACAGGCAACAGAAACAGAGATCTGATCTCAGCAGGAAGCTGACCACAGAGGGAATGGGGAAATACAATGGGGGCGGCGGGACACTGGGATGATGGTGCAAGGAAGTGAACACTCGAGTGGAGGGTATGGTGCAGGAATGTTTTATGCGTGAAACTAATAACAGTATTGTAAACCAGGGTGCCTAAAATAGAATGAATTAGATTTTAAAAATAAATATAAGATAATTAACTTCAGGAGTGATAGCACAGCAAGTAGGCCATTTGCCTTGTATGAGGCCGACCCGGGTTCGATTCCTCTGTCCCTCTCCGAGAGCCCAGCAAGCTACCAAGAGTATCCCGCCCACATGGCAGAGCCTGGCAAGCTACCCATGGCGTATTCAATATGCCAAAAAAAGTAACAACAAGTTTCACTATGGAGACGTTACTGGTGCCTACTCTAGCAAATCGATGAACAACGGGATGACAGTACTACAGTGTGACAGTGCTACTAAAATTAATATTTTTTGTGCGTGTATTTTTTATTTTAATTTGGGGACATACCCCGGAAATGTTCAGGGGTTACTCCTGGTGGTACTTGGGGGACCATATGAGATCCTGAAGATCGAACCTGGGTTTTGGCCAAATACAAGGCCTTACTCATTGTACTATCTCTCTTGCCCACTTTGTTCATTTTTAAAAAACATAAAATCTTAGAAAGCTTCTTAAGGGGCTGGTAGGGCATTTGCCTTGCATGCGGCCGACCCGGGTTCGAATCCCAGCATCCCATATGGTCCCCTGAGCACTGCCAGGAGGAATTCCTGAGTGCAAAGCCAGGAGTAACCCCTGTGCATTGCCGGATGTGACCCAAAAAGCAAAAGCAAAAAAAAAGAAAGAAAGCTTCTTAAGTCTCGGTCCTTCTGCTTGCAACTCCACCATCCTAGTGAGGCTTGCTTTCTGCTGATAATCACTGAGTCTACCAGCAGCCTCCTCGCCTGACCTGTGCCGTATGAACGGCCCACACCTGTACCCAATGGCCACTTACTCAGTTGCACAACAGATCTACTCAACAAATTACACACTGCTCAAAGTTATTTATCCTGTCATTCTGTGAGGATGGGCATAGAAGAGAGACGGAAATCTCCAGCTTCTTCCAGTGGTTAAACATCCAGGGGTTAAACCACAGAGACCAACTTCCAGCACAGCAGGAAATCAATTGGGAAAACACATAGACGTTCACCAAGCTTAATGAGCAAAAACAATATCTCCAAAGACTAAAACATCACCAGCAAATCCTCAGGCAGTGTCTTTGGTGACACTATGATGAGAATGTTCAATGAGTTCAAAGAAACGACAGCACAGATAGCAAACACAAGAAAGTAGGAGAGTTGAAATGAAAAAATATAACTACAGTCAGAAATGAAGAACATGGTCGGTGATATTTTTAAAAGTCAACAGAAGATTTGAACAGCAGAGTAACAGAAGCTGAGCAGAAGATTGAGGAGCTCCAAGATGAGGAAATTGCCAGGAAACAGCAGAAGGTGGGAAATAGTCTGAAAAGAAATGAACAGCATACCAGGAACTCTGGGACATGTTTTAGAGGATCAATATAAGAATCATCAGAGTCCCTGAAGAACAGGAAGTCAAATATGATGAAGAAGCAATCGTTAAAGAAATCAGCAATAAGAACTTCCCAGAGTTGAGGTTTATAAGCACTGAAATCCAAGAGGCCCAAAGGTCCTAGTGAAAGTAGACTCAATTAGGAAAACTTTAAGACGCATGAAAATCAGTGACAAAATCCAAAGATAGAGACAGAATATTGAATACAGCAAGATCAAAAAAGGAACTTAGATACATAGGAAAGTCCATCAGATATAGAGAAGATCTATCAAATGAGACTTTATGAGTCAGAAGAATATAGAAGGATTTAGCACAAAAACTCAATGAAATGAACACCTCACCAAAAATACTCTATCCAGCTAGATTATCATTCAGATTTGAAGGAACTGTACAGAGCATCATGGACATGCAACAACTTAGGGAATTCATAGCCTTGAAAACAGTTTTGCAAGAAGCAGTAAAAGAGCTCCTTTAAAGGACAGCAGAAACTTCCCATCGTGTGGCATTGAGTATAGCATTCATTAATGGTGCATATGGCTGTCATGTACTAGATTAAGAATATACCAATTAATCACCACAAATTGAATTCTATTGATTTATTTTCTAATAATTCTATTTACTATTTCTTTAAGGTTTTTTGGATTGAATAATATGAAATAAATTTGTTATATGCCTGCCAAGAAGACAGGCTAGGGGGGTGGGAGGGAACCTGGGGTGTTAATGGAGGGAAGGGAACATTGGTAGTGGGATTGGTGTTGGAACATTGTATGCCAGAAACAACTCTATTATGAACAATTTTTAAAAATACAGTGTCTCAATAAATATTCCTAAAAAACAAGAAAAGCTAGTTAAGCTCCTGATATTATATTCAATTTACTTCTTTTTCATCTTAATGTCCAATATAGAGACAAAACATGCCACAAAAGTTACTAAGATTCATTGTATCACTGTCATCACTGTCATCCCGTTGTTCATCGATTTACTTGAGCGGATGCCAGTAACATCTCCATTTGTCCTAGTCTGAGATTTTAGCAGCCTCTCCTTACTCGTTTTTCCCAACAATTGGAGGTTCTTTTCAGGTTCAGGGGAATGAAACCTGTTATTGTTACTGTATTTGGCATATCAAATACACCACAGGGAGCTTGCCAGCCTCTTCCCTGCAGGCGGGACACTCTCAGTACCTTGCCAGGCTCTCCAAGAGGCACGTATATATATTTCCCTTTATGATGATGTATTCAAGAATATGTTTGCTCATGCGTGAAGCTCAGCCTGAGTGTGTGGCGGTGGTTGGGTAGTGGAGGTCAGCTGCCGGGGCTGGGTCCCTTAGGGCAGGGAGGGCTCTCACCCGCACTCCTTTGAGCTCCCCTGGCTCAGAGTCCAGTGGCATGGTTATGGGGGCCTCATTGTACTAAGATTTAAAGGCAAAAAATATAAAATCAAGATACTCTTTTTTCCCCGTCCTATATCTATTATGCAAAGCTTAGTTCTGAGATTTCACTGAAACTGTCCAGTTTCTAGTCGGGGGAATATAGGTTTTAGATCGAAAACAAATTTATAGGCCCATATGTAGCTCAGTGGTAGAAAACTTGCCATGCATGCATGAGGCCCTAGGTTTGATCCCTTTCACTGGAACAACAACAACAAAAAGATCAAAAATCTACATCAACTTCATTTGGAGAATTTTCAGTCAAGTTTGATGATTCTGTTTCTGAATTTTAGTGTAGCTGAACTTTTTGTAAATGACAAACATGTCAGTTTCAGTAATAAAAATCACAGAACTCAGAAATATTTTCAGATGTATTTTCAGATTGGACTTCCTTTTGATAAGTACTTTCTTTCCCACTCATTGTTAAAAGGCTGCTGTTACCTTGAAGGAACAGATAAAGTGTTCTTTCTCTTTCTTCCCCCAAATATCTGCCAACATTGCCTTTTTAAAGAGCCTCTTGACAGCACAGAAAAGACAGGAAATTTGAAATGCTTTCCTTTTCGTAAAAGAAAAATATGTAGCTCATCCTCACTTTGGCAATGCCTTTAAGTATTTTGCCACAAAATGTGAGTGAATGTCTCTTTCATATGAACAATTTTTATGCCCATGCTATAGGTAGCAAGAGTATTGCAAAGGGTTTAAGGTAAATTTTTCATGTATTGTTTTCATCGAATTAGCTAGATTGATAATATTCTGTAGGGTTGTAGTACCTGGCTCTTTCTTGTTATTATGCAGTTCGCCAATGAAGATTCCAGTTTTTTTATTTCACATGTCTCAGCGCATGTGAAATCACATGTTCAGAACACTCATCTAGTTTACTGGGGAAAAAATTGTTCTATTTAAAATAAATGTTTTGTTTTCCCATAAAAATACTTTTATTGGGGGAGGGGCCAGAAGATAGTACAGCAGGTAAGCAATTCTTTCTTGCAGTAAATCCAGGTTTGGTCCCTGGAACTCATATGATAGTCCCCCAGAGTCTGCCAGGAGTGACCTCTGAGAGCAGAGCCAAGAATTAGCCCTGAGACTATTGGGTGCGGCCCCCAAACAAAACAAAAATTTTATTGGGCGGGGTAAATCGGAGGACTGAGCAAATGTTTTGCAGGAATGATTCCTGAGCATCAAGTTAGGAATAGCTCCTGAGCGTTCCAGGGTGTGACACAAATTTCCCCTCCCCTTAAATTTTTTTGTCTGTTTATTAAGGAAGTCATTTATTATTAAGATCATAACTGTTGCCAGTGAGTCGGCAAAGTGAGGAGCAAGGGAAGTTGACTCGAGAAAAAAAAAGTTTTTACTTCTCTGTCGACCCATCTCAGCCGCCAGTGCTCAGGGAAATGGTGGGCCTGCATCAGGTTGGTTCCAAGCTCAGCACAGGGGTTCTGGGTCCATCCTCCCAGAAAAGAAAAAAGAAAGATCAGAAGGACGCAAAACGGTGGAGTAAGATAGTTTTTATTAAAATTTATTTAGAAAGATGTGAGGGAAGACAGAGAGACACAGGCTTCTCCAGAGTGGAAATAAATAAGTCAAGGAACTGAGACAAGCAAGAGAAACGTTTTCAGGGAGAAAACAGGCTTTCAGAAGGAGCTTTACTATATTTCTTTCAAATGGGTTTTTCTGGAGTTTTGCGTACATGAAAGTTAATCTGGGGCTGGAGCGATAGCACAGTGGGGAGGGCGTTTGTCTTGCACGCGGCCGACCCGGGTTCGATTCCCAGCATCCCATATGAACCCCTGAGCACTGCCAGGAGGAATTCCTGAGTGCAGAGCCAGGAGTAACCCCTGTGCATCGGCAGGTGTGACCCAAAAAGAAAAAAAAATGTTAATCTGGCATTGTCATAGGAAAACCTTGCACTGGTGATGGTCTTTCCATAATCTTCTAGATTCTTCTGTAGCTTCTCCTTTTCTGACAGGTCCACCCTTATCTAGCTGGGTCCTTGGATTTCTGCATCTGAGTGGTGCCTCAGTTTCTCTTTTCTAAAGAGCACAGGATTTGTGTGGGGTGAAGGAATGTGGTCTTTGGCTACTGCAGGGCTAGAAAATCTCTTTAAGGTTTATTATTTTCAAAAAGTACAAGGGTTGGGCATGGAGGTTGAATACCTACAACAATATTCACTTTGGAGTATTTTCTCTTTAATGACTGACATAAAAATAGTGCTTCCCATATTTCATTATTGACTCAGATTTTAAGTAATGCCCTAAACTGAGATAGAGCAGAAACCTTTTTTTGTTCTTTTTGGGTCACACCCAGTGATGCTTAGGAGTTGTTCCTGGCTCTGCACTCAGGAATTACTCCTGGCAGTACTAGGGGGACCATATGGGACACCAGGGAATCAGCCCAGGCCCTACCCAATCAAGCCATGCTCTACCCTCTCTACTATGGCTCTGGGCCCCCTATAACAGAAATTCTTACACTTACTTCGCTACTTCGTTTTTTTCTTGTTTAATTTTTATTTATTTTTAATAAATAATTACAGAAATTATTTATTATTATTATTATTTTGCTTTTTGGGTCACACCCAGCGATGCTCAGGGGTTACTCCTGGCTTTGCACTCAGGAATTACTCCTGGCGGTGCTTGGGGGACCGTATGGGATGCCGGGGATCGAACCCGAGTCGGCCTCATGCAAGGCAAACACGCCCTCCCCGCTGTGCTATCACTCCGGCCCCTATTTATTATTTCTATGTAAAAACAAATGTATAATATTTATATCTAAGTTATATGTGATGTATAATTTATATATAATAAATACATGTTATTTTTTATTATTTATTATTCAGTTCTCTCCTGAGGTGACTCTTACTGTAAGGAGAGAGCATTAAGTTTGAAACCAGGAAGTGAAGAGCTCTAAGGGGCTACCAGAGGAGCTGTCGGGCATCCTGGCGAGAGGGGTGAGGCAGCAGAAGACTCTAGAGTGTAGGAATAGTTGCTTTGGGGTTTGAGTTGCTACATCCTGCCCGCACAGCAGAGCCTGGCAAGCTCCTCGTGGTGTATTCAATATGCCAAATACAGTAGCAACGATGGGTCTCATTCCCTGACCCTGAGAAAGCCTCCAATGTGGCACTGCTGGGAAGAATGAGTAAAGAGAGGCTGCCAAAAATCTCAGGGCTAGGATGAATGGAGACGTTGCTGGTGCCTGCTCCAGCAAATTGATGATTAACGGAATGACAATGACACAGTGATTTTAATAAAAGCACAGTGAGATATACAGTTACAAAGTTGTTCGTGATTGAATTTCAGTCATAGAATGTTCCAACACCAGCCCCTTCACCAGTGTGCATTTCCCGCCCCGCCCCCCCCAGTGACCGGGTCACTCCCACCCACCTCTTCCCAGCCCCACTGAGGCAGGGATTTTTCTTCTCTTTGCTACTTTGATTCAAAGGAACAGTAACTTCTTACACAGTGTAATTTGTTCTAATACTTGTTTTTTCAACTATGGAAGGTAGCACCTTAAAAATGTCTTTTAGTTTGTCCTTTAATAATTTTGGCTTTTTTAACTGTGGCAGGAAATAAACATTTCCCTAGAGGTGAATGATTTTGTTTCTTTTTGCTATTTTTATTGTTTCTATTTTTGTTTTATTTTCTTGTTCAAGGATTTAAAAAAAACTTAGAAGTAAAAAATATCATAGAATTCAAAAATGTTTATCTTTTAATTCAGTGAAATTGTACAGTGTTGTTTGTCATATGAATTTTGGTATCACTGAGAAGACTAAGGTGCAATTTTGTATATCAGATGTACAGTGTATGGTTTGTCTTGGGGTTCTTATTTTATGTTTGTTTTATTTTGGGGCCACACCCTGTGGTGCTCAGGGGTCAATACTAGCTCTGTGCTCACCCCTGGCAGTGCAGGAGATGAACCAAGATCAGCCGTATGCCTGACCTCCTGAGCTCTCTTTCTCTGACATTCAAGTGTACAGGTTTTTAAAACCTTGCTAAGCTGGAGAGGTACAGAAGTTAAGGTGCTTGCCTTGCAAGCAATTCACCCAGTTAAAATATCAGCACAGCAAATGACCCACCAAATACCTCCAGGAATGAGGCCTCAACACCACCAGGAGTGGTCACTGAGCACTTCCAGGCATGGCGTAAAAAAAGAAAGCAAACAAACATACGGAAAACCTTGCTACTAGTGACATTTGAATATTATCATTAGCTAAAATCTTAAGCCATTCATCCACTAAAGATTCATTTACTGTATTTCAAATGGTTTTCTTTATAATTTCTATTTTTTTTTTTTGCTTTTTGGATCACACTTGAACATACGCAGGGATTACTCTTGGCTCTGCAGTCAGGAATCACTCTTGGCAGATATTGGGAGACCATATGGGATGCCAGGGGTCAAACCCAGTGTGCAAGGCAAACGCCCTACCCACTGTACCATCACTCTAGCCCTTATAATTTCTAATTCTTTTGGCTGATTTATTCTTAGATCTCACTAAACTGTCATTTTTATTGCATATTTTGACTAAAAAGAAATTGTACAGAAGGTAGGGGAAAATCTAGTTCTGTCATTTTTGTTGTTGTTGCATTTGCTTATATTATTGATCTTTTCCATTCTGCCTGACAATCTTAAAATCCCATACTTATTGTCTTAGGCAAGGAAGGTTGTCAAGAAGCAGAGTCTTGAGTTGATTTTTGCGCTGGGTTTTTTTTAGGAGAGTGATGTCAGCTGAAAATTAGGAGAGAAAGAAAACTGGTTGGGGGAGGAATGAGGCCAAGACATGGTTTCTGCAGAAGGTCATCCACGGTCTAAGCCCACAAGGAACCCTGACAGCCCGTCTAATTGTCTTACCTTCTTTCTTTTCCTCTTAATGTTTGCCTATTGATGACAGGTCATCCTGGTTAGGTAGAAAGATGGTGATAGTGTAGAGACTTCCCTGAGCTCTACATAATTTCAAGGCAGCTCCATAATTCCAGGGCAAATCTAGGCAGAGGTACTGAGCTTTTTGCAGCCTCTGTTATAGCACATGAGGAAGACTTGTTAGGAAGGTATTGGTGGGGCACCAAAATCTACTTATTAGATTTTGAGGTTATTTTAGTGAAGACTGCTCATTATAATTGGTAAATCTCTTACTTTACCATAGTATAATGTGTCACAATGTGCTGAACAGGGGCAAACATGAAAGGTGACACTAGAATTCCTGCTCTCTTGTTCCTGCCACTTAGGGGACCATCTGACCTTTAGATTGACAAGGATATAAGTTGAGTTCTACATGTTAATTAAAAATTAATTTCCCAAGTTTATTTTAGGTTTATTTGGCCACAGCACTTGGTGCACAGGGACTCCCCCGGCTCTGTGCTTAGAGGTCACTGCCAAGGGTGCTGGGAATTGAACTGGGCATCCAGCATGAAAAGCAAACACTCCAATCTTTTATTCTCTCTCCTGGCCCCTGATTTCCCTTTTGGGGGGTGAAAATGAACTGAAGGGTCAGAGATGTATATTAGCAGTAGTTACCTTACATGTTTGAATCACTGGGTCCCATAAGAAAGAAGGAATGAAAGAAAGATGGGCCTGGAGTGATAGTTTAGCTGCAGGGCCCTTGCCTTGCATGTGGCTTACCTGAGTTCGATCCCTGGTACCATATTTGGGCCCCTGGACCCTGCCAGTAGTGATCCCTGGACACAGAGTCAAGAATAAGCTCTGAGAACTGCCAGTTATGAAGAACGAAGGAAGGAAGCAAAAAAGGAAGGGAGGAAGGAAGAGAGGAAGGAAGGAAGGAAGGAAGGAAGGAAGGAAGGAAGGAAGGAAGGAAGGAAGGAAGGAAGGAAGGAAGGAAGGAAGGAAGGAAGGAAGGAAGGAAGGGAGGGAGGGAGGGAGGGAGGGAGGGAGGAAGGGAGGAAGGAAGGGAGGGAGGGAGGGAGGGAGGGAGGAAGGAAGGGAGGGAGGGAGGGAGGGAGGGAGGAAGGAAGGAAGGAAGGAAGAGAGGGAGGGAAGGGAGGAGAGAAGGAGGGAAGGAGGAAGGGAGGGCGGGAGGAAGGGGCAGGGGAAGAGAGGGAGGGAGGAAGGAAGGGATGGAGGAAGGAAGGAAGGAAGGAAGGAAGGAAGGAAGGAAGGAAGGAAGGAAGGAAGGAAGGAAGGAAGGAAGGATGGAAGGAAAGAAGGAAGGAAGAGAGGGAGGGGGAGTGGAAAGGGACAGAGGAAGGGAGGAAATTAGTTGAAATTTAATAAAATTCCTAATGTTTTCTTCCTGAAACTAAGCAAGTCACATTGCAAGTTTCATTTTGGACATCACTGTTACTAAAGCCTGGGAAAAAATAATAAAAATAAAGCCTGGGCAGCGCAGGTCTATAAAACATGTGGAATATAAAAATGCATCTGTGTACTTTCAACCTTCCCTCTTAGTATCTTGTTCTTTTTTGTGGACTCTGCCCCACACTCGCCCAGTGCCTTCATTCCACACGTCTTCAAACTTGCCAGAATACTGCTTCTGGCACAGCTTTCATGCATAACAAATTTGGGCACATCAGTAAAACCAATTATCCAATATGGAAATGAAGTATCTCCTTGAAGAGAAAAAACACTTGTAATAATAAAAATGCAAATCAAAACTGTAATGCAGTTGTACCTTTTCATTTATCAAATGACAAGAAATAATTTTTATAATACATTGTGCTAATAGAGTTGGAGAGATAGGCACTTTATGGAGGTCAAGTTGGACAATAGCTATCAAAATGTAAAATGCACTTTCCTTTGATTCCACAATTCTGTTTCTAATATTTATGCAAAAGATATACTTGTGTATGTGCATAAAAATGCATGATTAAGTGTACTTACTTCAGCATTGTTTGTATTAACAGAAAATTAAGCAATTATGCTCTACCCACATAAATAGTATTAAAAAAATTCTTTTTTTTTTGGCAAGGCAAGTGCTCTACTGCTGAGCCATATCTCTGGCTGTGATAAAGTGCATCATAAAATAATGCATATCTTATATACACTTCGCCTAAATATATAAGGTTCTTTGTTAGTGCACTGTTGTATGCATTGTAATGGTACAGAGATGGTATAGAGAATATTTCTGTCAGCAAAGAAAACTAATAATGATAGTTACCCCTGTATGGAAATCTGAGTGGTTGATGGACAGGGGTAAAAGGGATATTTTAATGTCTGACATGTCTTTTGAATTATGTGTTTATACCGCCTATATTTTTATCCACACCCCCCAAATGAATAAGAATAAAATAGAATGTTTCCATTTCCTTTTCATTTAACTTTCTCTAATAAGGGTAGTATCCTTATTAGGAATTAAGGAGAGTTAACTAATAAATGGATCCTTAAAAGAGAGTTACATAACTGATTGCCATCCAGTAAAAGAATTCTGAAAATGTGGAACAGATACCTGGGGGCTCCCGAAGACTTATCCAAGAGCAGCGATTAGAACCTTCCTTTTCCTGTGTCATCTCTGTGAGAAGACAGATTTTCTTCAAATCCTCTATTTAACTTTCTCTCTCTTTTTTTCCTCCCAGAGCTAGGAAATTAATCCAGCCTCACATGTGCAAGGTAAGGGCACCACCTCTGAGCTATCTTCCAGGCCAAAGTTTTTCTTTTCTTATTGTCTGGTTGCTCCTGGGGATGTTTGGGGGACCATGTGGTGCCAGTGATCAAACCCAGGACACCAAGGGCAAAGCATTTACTTCATCCCTTTCTGCCATATCCAGGACCCAAAATGTTTAAAGAAATGCACACAAACAAAATTGGGGCATCTTTCCAAACTTGAGGGTTCTCATTTTTTTTTGGTGGTCATGCTAGGGATGGGACCCAGGACCTCAACACCTAGACATGCTTTCTACCACTAAACCATATCCCTCGCTCTCTCGATAACTTTTAAGAGTATGTAGGGGTCTTTAGGTCCAAAACTTTGAGAATCACTAGTCTAGCATATTTCTCTTCTTCGTTCACTTTTCTTTCTTCTTTCTCTCACATTATTGTTTTGCTTCTTGTACACAGAGTTTACATATCTGTACTATTTTCTCTACACAAAGAGAGGAGACTATTTCTCAAAGTATTCAGTAGTCCTTTGCATGTTGTAAATACTCTGAATTTTATATATATATATATACACACATATCGGCCTAATTTTTTAAAATGTCTTTTAGACATTTTAAATGCCTGAGTGATAGTATAGCAGGTTTTTGCTATAATATATATAATATATAAATGCAAATGCATTTGCCTTGCATTTGACTGACTGGGGTTTGATCCCTAGCATCCCATATTATGTCTTTTTTTTCAATTTCTTTATTTTATAAGGTGGATCACAATATTTGATTACCTTTAATATTCAAACACCAATCCCACCACCATTACACCTTCCCACCACCCAATTTGGAATGTTTCCATCCCAAGCTCCAATCCCTGTCTCAAAGCACAACTGAAATAATATATTTTGTATTGTCTGTTATGGAAAACCGTCTTATTATGTGTACCGGGGCCGCAAATGAAGCTGTGTGGTCGAGGAATACATTCACTCATATATGAGGCTCGGCCCAAGTGTGTGGGGAATGGCCTTGAGTATGGAGCCAGGTGGGTTCTGGAGGTTTTCAGCTGCCAGGGCTGCATCCCTTGGGGCAGGGAGGGCTCTCACCCCCCTCACCCCACCACCTGGGGCGCCCCTAGTGAAACAGCCTGGTGTGGAGTCCGGTGGCATGGCTATGGTGGGCATCATGTTGCTCCCTTCCGGGAGAAAAAGTCGTGTGATCTGGACAGTGGTTGATGAGAAGACTATCTGGCACTGCCAGGAGGTGGTTTATGGGGGTGACCTCTGGGTTGCCGGAGCCATATGATCTCTTGAGTCTTGCCAGGAGTGATCCTTAAGTTCAGAGCCAGGAGTCAGTTCTAAGCATCATTGTGTGTGACCAAAAAAAAAAAAAAAGAAAGAAAGAAAAGAAAAGACTTTTGGGACCAGAGTGATAGTATGTTTGCCTTGCAGGAGACTGACCCAGGTTCGATTGCTAGGATCCTGTATGATCCCCCAGGTGGTCAGGAGTGATCCCTGAGCACAGAGCTAGGAGTAATCCCCAAGCGTAACTGGGTGTGGCTACCACCCTGAGAAAGAAAAAAACACTCTCTTTCAATCCCCTCAAATTGTTTTTCTTTTTTTTTTCAAATTTATCTTTGCTTGACTTTGCTACTCTTTATGTAACATTGACTCATCTTTTTGCTTTCACCACTAAAATTTCTCAGCTGCCTGGTCTCCACTGAACTCTCTGCCAAATATGGTAACACATTCCACTGTGTGGAGAATACTTGAAGGAAGTAGGCCAAGAATTCAATCTTGCATACTACAGACTATATAATGACTTTGCTCACTTATTGATATTTTCTTATTTTTGGCATGTGTGTGGAGGGGAGAGGAGTTTAGGGGTCACACCCAATGGTGCTCAGAGGCTAGGAGGTGGCACTGTGCTAGGAGGTGACTCCTGGCAATGACCAAGGGACCAAGTGATGCCAGGAATCTTATTTAGGCCTCCTTCATGCAAGCATGTGCTCCAGCCTGTTGAGCTGTCTTTCCAGCCCAAGTTCTGCCTTATTATTCTTGCTCAATTGCTTTCACCTTGTCTACAACCTCAGGTATGAACACCTCTGCTCACGTCTGTATTCATGTTCATAACTTTATCCCACCTACCAACCTTATCTTACACTATCCAACACTCCCTCTCTTTCCAGGCTGATTGCCTCACTGGCTCCCACATGCTCTTTCTCAATGATATCATTTTACACTGGTCACTCCCACTGCCATCCTAGATGTTATCATCCTTTCAACCCCAATTCAGTTCTCAGAGTCCCTATTCCTAGATGATTCTTTGTTTCTTCTCATGCCATCATAACATAACATGTGCCAGGTAGGTATCAAGGTCTGGGGCTAGATATTAATCAGTAAGAAAACTTATAGAGTGGAACCAAAGCTCCACAGTTGAGCAAGTACTCTGCAAGAATGAGGTCGGTGAGGCTGACCTCATTCTTGGTTGCTGACTCCTCCCTATGTGCCTGAGTGTGACACCAGTGGCTCCACTATTGGGAAATATCCACTGCCAGAATGAAGTGTGTGATCTCTGACACACTGAAACTTAGTGTGTGGTGCCCCTGTCATTGCAGGGGGGAAAAAGGCAATAAACAAAATGGAAGGGAAGGGGAGATTTCTTTCTTTCTTTGTAAATGTAGAATCATAGGGGCCAAAGAGAGTTTGCCTTGCACACAGCCAACCCAGGTTCGATCCCCAGCATCCCATGTGGACCCTGAGCACTTACAGTAGTTCCTGAGTACAGAACCAGGAGTTCTTCTGAAGCATAGCCAGTGTGGCCCAAAACAAACACACAAAAGTAGAATCATAATTTCTTCACTGTTAGAGATGTGTGCAATAGAGAAGATTTATGATAACCATAATTAATAATTACATAGCATAATAAATAGACCACACGGATAGGATAGTAGCACAGTGGATAGGGCATTTGCCTTGCATGTAAAACATTGCAGACCTGGGTTTGATCCCCGGAACTCTGTTTGGTCCTCTGAGCACCCCAGGAGTAATTCCTGAGTGCAAAGCCCAGAGTAACCCCTGTGCATTGCCAGGTGTGGCTCCCCAAAACAAACAAATTAATTAATTGATGAAATTTACCCTAGAATGTTCCAAGCACTTCAAAAGCACTGTCTTACATAACCCCTCCAAACAACACTATTAATATAAATAGTCCAGCAGCCCAGCTAAGAAATGAAGCAACTGCATGTTGGTGAATGTGTAGCCTGTCCTATCACACATCTGAAAGTTTCAGAGTCTTCTTGATTCCTGAGCTGGAGCCCTTAATTATTTTGTCTTTTAATGCTTCCCTACTGAAATAGAACCACAGCATACTGTGCAAAGTAATTGGGGAGTAAGGAAGAAAAAGCCTTTGTTTCTGGGAGGAGGGGAAAAAGGCAGGACTGGAAAGACAAAGTTGCATTTTGTCCTTCTGTACCACTATCACACACAAAAAAATACAAACACACAGATTAGCATTGTCAAGGGCACAGAGCTAGGCGTGAGAGACAAGTTTAGGCAACATGGCCACTTCCTGCTGAATTCCTACAGAGTATGGTCCATATTTTTATCTGTATGTTGATTTCACTGAAACTAATGTATGAAATCATGTATCTGTTTCTGCCCTTAGTTGTCAGTGAGCATGGAAATAGTCTTACTCATTTTTTGAAAGCCAGAAGCTCGCTGTTAGTGCTTAATCCGAGTTCTTAGAGGTGGTGGTCAGCATGCTGGATGAGAAAGAGATCAGAAGGTGGAAAGAAGCCTGTTTATAGATGCTACAGTGGGGCCGGAGTGATAGTACAGTGGGTAGGTTGTTTGCCTAGCAAGCGGCCAACCCAGGTTTGATCCCTGGCATCCCATATGGTCCCCCACGCACTACCAGGAGTAATTCCTGAGCGCAGAGGTAGGAGTAACCCCTGAGCATCGCTGGGTGTGACCCAAAAAGCAAAAACATACAAATGCTACAGTGGCTTCACCCATAGAGGCCAAAGTTGGCTTTGGCACTCCTAATCTTGTCAACCATTGACTGTGTCTCCATCAGCGAGGCTGAGCGGATATCTGCCCTGCTTTGCTACATCACACATCCTTGTGCTAGTACATTCAGATGCACACACGCCCTCTAACCGCCACCCCAATCCCCCCTCCCTGTCACCAAGGACACTGTGGTTCAGTTACTCTATCATTTTTCTTTCAGAACACCATGGCTGCTTTTCAGTCACTGTACGTCAATGGCTGTAATATTGAAATACTCTATCTCAGTGCTGGTAAATAAATAGCTGCTGCCCCAGATTCTGAGTACATCCATTGTTCTTGTGATCCCAGCATTTTCCAGGCGTTTCCCTGATTCAGCAACTGAAAAAACTTAACATCAGTCATAGCAAGGCTATAGCTGGCCCATGTTCTCACTTAGAATGGGTGGGGAGAGGGGAGTCGGGAATTTTAACTTATGAGAAATTAAAATTTAACTTCAATTTTTACAAGTTGAAGCTTATATACCAATACTGTCCTTTTTAAAATTTTTTAAATTAAAAAAAATTTTTAATTATTATTATTATTTTTTAATTCTTTTATTAAGTCACCATGTGGAAAGTTACAAAGCGTTCAGGTTAAAGTCTCAGTTATACAATGCTCAAACACCCATCCCTTCACCAGTGCACATATTCCACCACCAAGAATCACGATATACCTCTCCCCTTCCCCCCACCTCCCCAGCCCCCCGCCCCACATGTGTAACTGGTAAATTTCACTTTACTTTCACTTTACTTTGATTACATTCAATATTTAAACAAAAAATTCACTATTATTGATTTGGAGTTTCTCCCCCCTAAAGTCGATCTGCTGAAAAGAAAGCATTTGGTAATTTGTTTTCCATTGCTGAGAATGAAGAGATATGAGGTCAGGAGGCCGCACTAGCAGCAGCATAGTTTTGGATTTCTGTATTTTAGTATTTTAGTAACTAAGTCCAGAGAAATGTCTGCCAGGAATCTCAACCTTGTAAGCTTGTACCTCTCAGCTACTTTATATTCCACATATGAACGCAATCTTTCTATGTCTGTCTCTTTCTTTCTGACTCATTTCACTCAGCATGATACTTTCCATGTTGATCCACTTATATGCAAATTTCATGACTTCATGTTTTCTGACAGCTACGTAGTATTCCATTGTGTAAATATACCAGAATTTCTTTAGCCAATCATCTGTTTTCGAGCACTCTGGTTTTTTCCATATTGTGGCAATTGTAAACAGAGCGGCAATGAACATGGAAATGCAGATGTCATCTCTACTATACCTTTTTGCCTCTCCGGGATATATTCCCAGGAGTGGTATTGCTGGGTCAAATGGGAGCTCAATTTCTAACTTTTTGAGAATCGTCCATATTGTTTTCCAAAAGGGCTGAACCAGTCGGCATTCCCACCAGCAGTGAAGGAGAGTCCCTTTCTCCCCACATCCACGCCAACACCGGTTGCTTTTGTTTTTTGGGATGTGGGCCAGTCTCTGTGGTGTGAGATGATATCTCATTGTTGTTTTGATCTGCATCTCCCTGATAATTAGTGATGTTGAACATTTTCTCATGTGCCTCTCAGCCATTCGGATTTCTTCTTTGGAAAAGTTTCTGTTCATTTCATCACCCCATTTTTTGATTGGGTTGGCAGTTTTCTTCTTGTGGAGTTCAACCAGTGCATTGTATACCCTTGTTATCAACCCTTTATCGGATGGGTACTGCATAAATATCCTTTCCCATTCTGTAGATTGTCTTTGTATTTTGGTCACTGTTTCTTTTGAGTTGCAGAAGCTTCTTAGTTTGAGATAGTCCCATTTATTTATCTTTGTTTTCACTTGCTTGGCCAGTAGCGTGTCAGCTTTGAAGATACCTTTGGCTTCAATGTCGTGGAGGGTTTTGCCGGCCTTATCTTCACCATGAGGGTACAGTTACAGATTTACATATTTTCGTGCTTGTGTTTCAGTCATACAATGTTCGAGTACCCATCCCTCCACCAGTGCCCATTCTCCAACACCGATGATCCCAGTATCCCTCCCACTCACCCCCCATTCCATCCCCTCCCAATCCCACCCCACCTCTGTGAAAGGGCATTCCTTTTTGTTCTCTCTCTCTCCTTTTGGGTGTTGTGGTTTGCAATAGAGGTATTGAGTAGCCATTGTGTTCAATCTGTGGTCTACTTTCAGCACGCATCTCCCATCCCAATCAGGTCCTCCAACCACACTTTACTTGGTGTTCCCTTCTCTGTCTTGGCTGCTTTTCCTCTAGCATGTGAAGCCAGCTTCCAAGCCATGGAGCAAACCTCCTGGTACTTATTTCTACTATTCTTTTTTTTTTTCCTTTTTGGGTCACACCCGTTAACGCACAGGGATTACTCCTGGTTCTGCACTCAGGAATTACTTTTGGTAGTGCTCAGGTGACCATATGGGATGCTGGGAATCGAACTGGGTTGGCAGTGTGCAAGGCAAATGCCCTACACACTGTACTATCACTCCAGCCCCAATTATTTCTACTATTCTTAGGTGTTAGTCTCCTATTCTGTTATTTTATATACCACATATGAGTGCAATCTTTCTATGTCTGCCTCTCTTTCCTGACTCCTTTCACTTAGCATGATACTTTCCATGTTGATCCACTTATATGCAAAGTTCATGACTTCATCTTTTCTAACAGCTGCATAGCATTCCATTGTGTAGATATACCAAAGTTTCTTTAACCAGTCATCTGTTCTCAGGCACTCAGGTTTTTTTCCAGATTCTGGCTATTGTAAACAGTGCTGCAATGAGCATACAAGTGCAGATGTCATTTTGTACTGTCCTTTTTTATAATATATATATTTTATTTTCATAAAAAAGTAGTTTACAATAGTTCATTACAGATAATATTCAAATTCCAATCCCACTACTAAGTACCTTTCTCACTACAGTAAGAGGGAAGTGTGTGAAGGTTGTTGTATTTTATCCTGCAGCCATTTAAGCCCGAGTATAAGAGAATATAAGCAAGTATGTTAAAACCAAACAAATGTGTGCTACTTTTGATAAGTAAGTGAGATAGAGTGTAAGAGGTTGCACGGCCTTGAGTGAGTGGCCTTGAGCATGGATGTAGTTGGATTCTGGAGGTTTTCGGCTGCCAGGGTTCTGCTCGGGGCAGGGAGGGAAACTCAACCCACCCACCCCCTCCAAGGTACCCCAGTGAAGACAGCCTGGCGTGGGGTCAGGACATTCTGCCTACCAATACTGTCTTGGAAAGCTTAATGTTAAGGAAATAAGGGAAACAGGAAAGAGAAGCAAAGCAGGAAAAGAAGAGGTACAGGGAGGCACAAAGTGATGTAATATCTAACTGACTACTACTTCTATTTGTTTAAAAAAAATTTCATTTGGGAACCAGAGAAATAGTACAGTGGGCAAGGTGCTTGCTTTGCATGCTGTGATTGGATCCCCAGCATACCATTTGATTTCCTGAACACTTCCAGGAGTGGTCCCTAAGTTCCGAGCCAGGAGAAACCCCTAAGCATTGCCAGGTTTGGCCCCAAGCTAACCAAACAAACAAAAAACTCATTTTGGGACTAGACAGTACAATGGATAGGGCACTTGCCTTGCATGCTGCCGACTCGGGTTCTATCCCAGCACCACGTATGGTGCCCTTACCCCTGCCAGAAGTGATGCCTGAGCACAGGGCCATGATGAATAGTTCCTGAGCACAGCTGGGTGTGAATTACGGGGGAGGGGAAAGTGAAGTACATATAATTTATATATTTTTATGTATTAATATGTAATTTAGTCCCTTTTCTTTTTATTATGATATGTTAGCATGTTAAACTTTTTTTTAGATGGGCAAGTAGAAGGGCAAACACAGGATGATCTCACGTATCTGTGATATATAGAATAATTGGATGGTAAAATGTAATGTGTAAAGGGCGAATGCCTAAATCACTCTTCACCCCAGAGTATAGGAAGGAAGACAAAGAAAAGAAACTAAGGTGGGAAGGAAGATGAGAAAGGTTATACTAATGATGTAGGAGAGTAAATACAACTATATATCCCTAGTGCAGACTCAACAACACTGAAGAGTTCTAAACTACAACCACAAAATTTTGAAATGTGCCTGTCAAGATGGAAGATGGGGTGGGGGGTGGAGAGAGAGAGAGAGAGCAAGAACACAGGTGGAGGGAAGTTGACACTGGTGGTGGGATTGGTATGGAAATAGTTTAAAATACAACTACCAATAACTTTGTCAATCACATTTCTTAAATGACTTTGTCTTGTTTTGCTTTGGGGGCTGGAGTGATAGTATAGCAGATAAGGAGCCTGCCTTGCACATGGCCAACCCAGATTCGATTCTTTGTATCCCATTTGGTCCCTTGAGCACTGCCAGGAGTTCAGAGCCAGGAGTAATCTTTGAGCATCATTGGGTGTGGCCCAGAAACCATAAATAAATGAATAAATAAATACCCCTGGTGGTGCTCCTGGCAGGAACTATATGAGATGCCAGTGATCAAACCAGTCCTCTGCATGCAAGGCAAGCACCCTACCCACTGTATTATAGTTCAGGTCCAGTCATATACTTTTTGATAAAAATTGTAGATATTGCTGTCTGGCAACTAGCGACATGAGGGCAGACTTTATTTTGTTCAGCTTTGTATGTCCAGGACCTAAAATATACTGAGTAATCCACTGCATTTGTTGTGCTAATGAACCAATTCATATTAAGGAAGAATGTTGATTCTTTTTTTTTTTTTGGTTGGTTTTGCTTTTAGTTTTGGGGCTATAATCAGCGATGCCCAGGGCTTGTTCCTGCCTCTGTATTCAGGGATCACTCCTAGCAGTGTTCAGGGGACAATATTGAGTGCTGGGGATCAAATCTGGGTTGACCATGTGCAAAGCAATGTACTATCTCTCCAGCTCCTGGAAGAATATATTCTAAATAAAGCATTTTATGTAAATTTCTAGCCCTAATAATCAGAGTTCTTGGCATTATATCTACAGAGTAGTTTCCTTTCCTTAAAAAATTAATTTTTAATTAGTTTAAGAATGAAATACTGATCAGATTAATATATTCATGACTGATACAGTAATTTACTTAATGTTCTTTTAATCTTCTAAACTTTCACTTCATCAACCTGAGAGCAATCATCTGTAATCATTTGTAATCATCTGATTACAAACTTACTCAAGCTTCCAAGTCTCACTTTTTATCTCCATCATCACAACTTTTTTGGGGGGAGGGGACCTAATTTAGAATGCTCTCAATCTCTATTTTATTTCTTTCCTTTCAAAAAAATTCTTTTTTAAATATAGACACCATGATTTACAATAATATTTATATTAGTGTTTATATTAATGTTTCAGGAATACAGTTGAACTGCACCACACCGACCACCACCTTATCAACATCCTTGCACCGCTAACTCTAGGTCCCCATAACAACATATTTTTTTTAGGCAATGGAAGGATTGTGGAGGAGGGAGCTTGGGCCACACCCCACAGTGCTCAGGAGTTACTCCTGGCTTGAGGCTACCCCTCGGTGCTCTGGGGTCATTCTTGGTGGTGTGCAGGGTGGTGACCATGAAGTTTGGGAGGTCAAATCCAGGTCTCCTGCATACAAAGCATTCACTCCAGCCTGTTGAGTCTATGGCCCAATATAATGTATTTTTATCTTATCTTATTTATTAATTTAGGGGGGTTTAGGGGGCATGTTGGGCTGTGCTGGAGGCTACTCCCAGCTCAGTGTTTGGTTGTGACTCTTGGCATTGTTGAACTGGGGGAGCAAAATACAAACATCATCACAAATACATCATCACAAATGCACCCGTTTGAGGTTGATTTTTTATTTTTTTTTTGCTTTTTGGGTCACACCTGGCGATGCTCAGGGGTTGCTCCTGGCTCTTCACTCAGGAATTACTCCTGGTGGTGCTCAGGGGACTTTTGGATGCTGGAATTGGAACCTAGGTTGGCTGCAAGCAAGGCAAACGCCCTACCTATGGTTCTGGCTCCTGAGGTCACAGTTTAAAAATGAAAGAAAAATCCCAAGGCTATTAAGGTTAGTCTGCATTTTATGAAAATTTCCAACTACATTAACTCTCTTTTTAATACTGTTCTATTCTACTTTATGTGAAATTGATTCACTTTGTCTTCTTTGATGATCTTGATCATTTTTTCCTTGATAATTTACCTGTTTTTCGAGAGTCATTTTCAACAACTAAAGGGCTCAGTGAATGTCCTTTTTTTGTCCTTTTTCCTATAATCTCTCAGAGCTAGGATTTTTAGTGTACCAAGGTCCTGATAACTCCTGAATGCCTATAGTGTGGCAAGAACTGTGCTGAGTGTTCTATTTGCATTGTTGATCAAATCAAATGAAAGGGAAATATTGTCACCTGATTTAGAGAGATTAAACAACTTGCTTAAAATCACATGCCTACTTTTGAATAATAGTCCCCAGTAAATTATCTGCCTATTGTGTTTATTGGGGTGGGATCCTTATCACTTAGAGATAGAGTATGTTTACAAATGAAATGATATCAATGTAGGAGTCTGAGATTTCTAATAAATCATCTGATAGGCAGTATATTAGAAATCTGGGTTTGACTATAGACATAAGGCATAATAAGGTTAACCAACAGTTTAAACTGGGGAACAGGGTCATATACATCAGGATTCATAATACAATTTTCTATTTTTTTCACATGATGGAATTTTACATGCTGAAAATTTGGATGGGAGGAGAGGTGCACATCTGGTGGTCTTAAATCAGCTTTTTTGGTTCATTTTTGAGGTATAATCAGGAGTATTATATTAAAGGGCTATGCCCAGCTAGGTGCTTGTAGGTCACTTCCAGCAATGCTCCAGGAACCATGTAGTTGGGGATTGAACCTGGAAGTTCCCACATGCAAAGACTGTGTGCCAGTCTGTTGAGTCATCTCCCCATTCCCAGAATAATTTTTAAAGTAAGTAACTTAGAAAGAAGATGGGTGCAAGGAGAAAGAAGTAAAAAAAAGGAATAAATATGTAGTGATAGTCACCTTAGCAATAATAGATCTGTCCATTTCCCGCCAGTCTTAGAGTAATGCCTTGAAGCAACCACACATGCATTGACAGAATGAAGCACCTTTAAGTCTGACCTAAGAAGGAAATGAGGGGCTGGAGAGGTAGTACAGTGGATAAGGCACTTTCCTTTCACATGGCCAAAACAGGTTTGGTCCCTGCACCACTTATGGTCCCTCGATCCCCCAAGCCCCACTAGGAGTGATCCTGAGCACAGAGCCAGGAGTAAGCTCTGAGCACAGCAAGATGTGGCTTCACTTATCAGCTTCCAAATAAACTAGTTTATTTCCACAGCAACTAATTGAGATCTGAAGCTGCTCCTTTCAGATCTAACCTTACTTCTTTGTATAAAATACCTAGTACCCATATTGCAAACCATAACACCCAAAAGGAGAGACAGAGAGAGACAGAGACAGAGAGACAGAGAGAGAGACAGAGAGAGTAAAAGGAAATGAGCTTGCTACAGAGGGGGGTAGGGTGGCGGGAGGGATACTGGAACATTGGTGGTGGAGAATGGGCACTGGCGGAGAGATGAGTACTCGATCATTGAATTATTGAAGCGTACAGCAGGGCTGGAGCAATAGCACAGCGGGTAGGGCATTTACCTTGCATGCAGCCAACTTGGATTCAATGCCTCCATCCCTCTCGGAGAGCCTAGCAAGCTACCGAGAGTATCTTGCCTGCACGGCAGAGCCTGGCAAGCTACCCATGAAGTATTTGATATGCCAAAAATAGTAACGACAAGTCTCACAATGGAGATGTTACTGGTGCCCGCTTGAGCAAATTGATGAGCAACAAGGTGACAGTGACAGTGACAGAATCACAAAAGTTTGTAAGTCTGTAACTGTATCTCATGATGATTCTTTAAAAAAAATTTTAAAAAAGAAAGCAGGAAAGAAAATAAAACAATAAAAATTTTAGAAAACCCTAGTTCTAATTCTTAAATACAAACTTAAGAGACTAGTTTGTCCAACTCTGGCTTGCTTCTCCTTTCAACTCCAATTTTGGTGTAATTATTTTGTTATTTGAGCATAATCTTTCTAATTTTAAAGTGAAAAAATAGACCATATAAGTTTGTTTATTTATTTATTTATTTGGTGATTTATTTATTTGTTCGTTTATTTATTTAATTGAGTCACTGTGAGAACAGTTACAGGGCTTTCAGGATCAAGTCTCAGTCATACTATGATCAAACACCCATCCCTTCACCAGTGCACATGTTCCACCACCAAGAACCCCGGCGTGCCCCCCTCCCATTCCCCCTCTGCCTGCGTGGCAGATGATTTTCACTTTACGCTCTCCTTACTCTGATTACCTTCAATTTTTGACAGAAAACTCACTATCATTATTTTGAGTTTTCCCCCCAACAGTCAGACCTGTGGAAATGGCATCATTAGATCATATGTTTTCTATTGTCGATAACAAAGAGCATATGATGTTGCATGGTTGCAAAAGCAGCCGCCCAGTTTTGGGATTCTGGTATTAAGTCCAGAGATATTTCTGCCAGCAGCCACTGCGTTCCGAGATTGGTTTCTGTGCCTCTGGGATAATGGCTGCTCAGGGGTGGCAGAGCCATTCCTGAGCATTTTTTTTGTATATTAGGAAAGGTTGTGCGGCCGCATAAGCGGCCAAGCGGTTTGGAGAGATAGTCCCAGTCCCACATGTTAGTAGAAGCTCAGTGCCGCCGGGACTCCATCTGGAGAAGGCGGGGGCGCTGTACCTTCTCCATCTGGCACCCCAGTGTTGTTGGCCCAGTCTGGGGTCCGGAGCATTCTCCGGCTTGCAGTGCCTGCCAGCCCAGATTCTTCTAAGTTTAAATCAATTAATTCACCACTTTTGAGCCACTGTGGAAGTAGGTTTTTTTTTTTTAATCTTTGAAGTGTTTTCTTCAGTTTTATTGAGATAAAATTGACATATAACACTGTAAGGTTAAGGTGCATAATACTGAATTGAAATGTTTATATATCTCAAAATGATTACCATAAGATTAGCTAACCCTCCATCCATTAGTCACTATTATGGGAGGCCAGTGATAGTTTAAGGGCTGGAGCACGTGCATCCCATGCAGGAGATGAGGTTCAATCGTTGGCACCACATGGTTCCCTGCCTACTGCCAGGAGTAACCTCTAAGTACTGTCGAGTATTCCCCCAGACACAAAACAAGACCAATAACCACAACTTCTCTTGTGCGTGTGCTAAGAACTCTTTTTTGGTGTGTGTTGCAAGATGCACTCTTTTGGAGGCACTGTGATTTATATTACTGTTAATGATAGGGGTTCGTGCAGACAATATTCCAACATCACGTCCTCCACCAAAGTGTTCTTTCCTCCTAAGTGCACCCCAATTTTTTCCCCTTTTTTTGTTTGTTTCCCAAAAAAATGGTATTGCAGGGGCCAGAGAGACAGTATAGAAAGTAAGGTATCCCTTTGCACTGCTAGTAGTTACCCAAGCACCGCCAGGGGTCACTCCTGAGCACAGAGCCAGAAACAGCCCCTGGGTGTGGTCTCCCAAAATTAAAATAAAACTGTATTGTAGTAATATTGGTTACAGCTGTATGTAGATTTCAAGTGTTCCTGATGAGCAGTATTATTATTTATAGCCTATACTATGATAATGTTCCTTGTTGCTGAAAAGTGTCTTTTTGCATAGGAACTATTACAAGTCGTTATATTGTGTGATGTTCTGTACAGGCTGGAGCACAGCAGTAGGGCGTCTGCCTTGCACGAGGCCCACCAGAGTTCAATTCCTCCACCGCTTTCTGAAAGCCTGGCAAGCAACCAAGAGTATCTCGCATGCACGGCAGAGCCTGGCAAGCTACCTGTGGCGTATTCGATATGCCAAAAACAGTAACAACAAGTCTCACAATGGAGATGGTACTGGTGCCTGCTCGAGCAACTCGATGAACAACGGGATGACAGTGGCAGTGATGTTCTGTACACAGCCTCTCTCACTGACAAGTATTTTGTGGTCACAAAAGAGTCAAACAATTGGGGCCACAGCAATAGTACAGTGGGTAGGCTGCTTGCCTTGCATACAGCCCACCTAGGTTCATCCCAGCACCACTATGGTCCCCTAAGTCTGCTAGGAGCGATATATAAGTGCAGAGTCAGGAGTAAGCCCTGAATACTGCTGGAAGTTAAAAAAGATTGAAAAGAGAGGCCAAACCAGTAGTATAGTAGGCAAGGTGCTTGCCTTACACAGAGTAAACCTGGATTCAATCTGCAGCATCCCATATTGAGTCCCTGTTTTTGCCAGTAGAGATTCCTGATTGCAGAGCCAGAAGTAACCCCTGAGCATTGCAGGAGTAAGCCTTGAGCATCGCCAGGTATGGTCCACAAACAAAGAAATTTAAAAAAATGCCTCAAAACTAAGTTTGTGGCAAGAACTTGGATTCCAAAATTGATTGGGGGATGTGGCAGTCAATGTTAGGACCTTTTCAGCAGCCAAAGTGGACGATTCTGAGGTCAGTGACGTATTCACCAGGATTTTCAGAGAGAAAAAGCTGAGTTGGGAGATCTGTATACACTGGAGGTGTAGGGTCGACATCTCTGTGGTGTCTGAGAGATAGATCCCTATTTCGCCTGTGAGAAGTAGTCTTACCCTCATTCAATGGAGAATCACCCAAAGTGGCCCCTGAGTCCTGGGAGCAGTGCTTGGGCCACGTTTCTCCTTGTTTTTCTCATTATGTGTTTGGCCTTTGTGAGTTTTGCTCTTGAAGCACACCTGCAGCACTACTGGATTTAGTTCCCCTTTGGAGACCTCTCCTCCCTGAAGGTTGGGCGAAGGTGTGGATTCTTCAGATCTGCCCCTTGTTTCTCGGGGAATAGGCCTTTTTATTGGGGGCTGCTTTGGGCACTGTCCCAGCATAGCTACAGGTGTACTGAGACCCATGTCCCATTAATTTCCCCGGAAAGAGAGTCCACTTTGGAAGGATCCCATAATCTAACTGTGTTTTCAGGCTCACTTCAGTGAACAGCAGGTGATATTATTTAATATCTATTATTACTTAAGGGCCACATCTAGTGGTGTCCTAGAGCTACTCCCACCTCTGTACTTGGGGATTACTCCAGAGAAGGATCTTTTGGTGCCAGGGATCAAACCAGGGTTTTTCACACTCAAGGTAAGTGCCTTACCTTGTGCTCTCTCTCCATCCTAGCTGGAATTTTAAAATAAGATAATAATCAGTTTCAGTATTAGTACTGCCTATAATTCTGCTTATATTTTAATCTAAACTCAGGGTAACAGCAAATTCAATCTTGAAATTTATGGGAATTTCAGGTAACAGCACCATCTCAATAAAAAAGAATTGGAAGTGAGAGAGGGTTCAGTGGGCTGAATGCATGGTTTGCATGTGGGAGACCAGGGTTTGACCCCTGGCACCAAATGGTTCCTTGGAAATTTCTGGGATTGACCCTCCAAGGCTCAGAGTAACTCCAAGCACTGCTGGAGTAACTCCAAGCACCCTCCCCTCCCTCCCTCCAAAAAAAAAAAAAACCACCAAAAAAGTTTGGTATGGGCATTGGCATAAACCAGCTGGTACCTGTCACAGAATGTTCTCACTCCCACCCCACCCTTTGGTTTCAAGGGCGGTCTTGTTGACATAACCTGTCAGGAAGTAATCTATGCAGCAGAAGGAACATGCCTAGGTGTGGGCCTTAAGAAGACTGTAGGGAGGTATTGGGACACCTTCAAGAGGCTCTGGGATTCAAGAGCTAGGCAAAGAATATATGTAGTACTTAGGACTAGAGCCAGACATTTCAAATTTAGACTGATAAGCCAAGACCTTAAGATCTTTTAGCAGTCAAAAGAGGGGTGTAGTTTGAGACAGGCTGGAATAGGACCTTTCTTTAATGTTACCTTTTCAGAGAGGGGGATTCATATTAATATTTAATTATATAATATTAATTACTAATATTTAATTAACAATACTACAATAATTAATGATAGGTGTTAATTATCACTGTATCACTGCCATCCCGTTGTTCATCAATTTACTTGAGCGTCTCCAGTAACGTATCCATTAGTCTCCACCCAGAGATTTTAGCAGCCTCTCTTTACTTGTTTTCCCACAACAATTGTAGGCTCTTTTCAGGTCAGGGGAATGAGATCTGTTATTGCTACTGTATTTGGCATATTGAATACGCCACAGGGAGCTTGCCAGGCTCTTCTGTGCGGGTGGGATACTCTTGGTAGCTTGCCGGGCTCTCCAAGAGGCATATATATATATTTCCCTTTATGATTATGTGTCGGTCCAGGAATATGTTCATTCACGTGTGAGGCTTGGCCAGAGCATGTGGAAAATGGCCTGGATCATGGGGGATGGTTGGGTAGTGGAGGACAACTGCCGGGGCTGGGTCCCTTGGGGTGGGGAGAGCTCTCACCTGCCCCCTCTGGGGCACCCCTGGTGCGGAGTCCAGTAGCATGGTTATGCCCCCTATAACTATGCCCATAACCATAGGTGTTAATTATATTAATATAAATGTGTAATCACTGTCACTGTCACTGTCATCCCGTTCTCATCGATTTGTTCAAGCGGGCACCAGTAATGTCTTTCATTATGAGACTTGTTGTTACTGTTTTTGGCATATCGGATATGCCACGGATAGCTTGCCAGGCTCTGCCGTGTGGGCGTGATACTGTCGGTAGCTTGCCGGGCTCTCCGAGAGGGGCGGAGAAATCGAACACAGATTGGCCGCGTGAAAGGCGAACGCCCTACCGCTGTGCTATCGCTCTATAATTATATATTATAATTAATGTATACAATTAAAGTCTGGGGATCTAATACTCAGGTCAAGACAGATGAGTTGTGTCTTTTTTTTAAATAAATGGTTGTGTGTGTCTGTGTGTGTGTATGATATGTGTGTGAAGCAAGGTAGTTTTTCACTATTTATTTTTTAAATAACTTTATTGAGTCAATAGTTTAGTTATAGACATTCAATACTCTAACACAAATCCCACCACCATTGCACTCAAGGTAGTTTTTTTGATTGAACATAAATAAAAAGAGGGAAAATGTGTTCAAGAGAGAACATAGGCAGCAAGAAAACATAGAAACAAGCAAACAAAATACATGTTCAAGGGAGAACACGGGCTTGAAGAGCATGCCTAAAGTAATTTTGCCAAAGAATGATGGAAAGACCAAGAAGATGGCTAAAAGGGTTGGATCCAGAACCAGAAAACACAACATGAGTACACCATGTGTGGTCCCCAAAACCAAAGATAAATTTTAAAAATTACATGAGGTGGGACTGGAGTGATAGTACAGTAGAGAGGGCACTTGCCTTGCACACAGTTGACCCAGGTTCGATTGCCAGCATCCCATATGGTCCCCTGAGCTCAGCCAGAAGTGATCCCTGAGTGCAATGCCAAGAGCAACCTCTGAGCATGCTGAGTGTGACCTGAAAGACCAAAAAACAAAAATTATGAGTTAAAAAAAATAATAAAAAGAAACATGTTGCATTCAAAAACATGGGCTATATGTTATATTAATCACTCCCACAAATATGAGACACAATGTCAAACATGGTTCTTTGGGATGACTTCCAAGCCTAAATTTCTCTCCATTGAATGCTCTGGTAGTGCTGGGGGATTGAACCCAGGTCAACCACATGCAAGGTAAGTGCCCTACCTGTTGTACTACTGCTCAGGCTCTTATAGACATTTTAATCAGTTATGATTACTCTTCACAATCAGTGGGCTTTAATTAAAAAATGATTTCCTACATTATCTGTTATGGTATGAACTTGACTCAGTCAGTTGAAAGGTCCTAAGAGCTACATAATCTGAGGGTCCCAGAAGAAATTCTGCCTATGAACTGTGACTTTAACTCTTGCCTTGGGAGTTCTATCCCTTTTCTCCTGACAAGTTTCGTCACTGGTTTCAGACTTGCCTGCCCATAGCTAGTCTTCGTTACTATGGAAGTCAATTTCTTGCAAAAGACTGCTGGCTGACTCCCAAGTGATTTCTGAGTAATATATAAAATTTGGAAATACAAATATTTCCAAAGTATTATATAAAATCTGGAACTAATATTTTAATATCAAATATTTTTGTGTATGAGTAGGAGTGAATGTGTGTGTGTGTGTGTGTGTGTGTGTGGTGTGGGGAGCTATATACAGATATAAACCCTCTTCTTGTTTTTTTGAACCACACCCAGCAGTGCTCAGAAGCTATTGTTGGCTTGGTGCTCGTGGGTCATTTCTGGTGGAGGTTGGGGGATTATATGCAATGTCAGGGTTCAAACCTGGTCTTTCTGTATACAAGACATGCATTCAGCCTTTCAGCAGTCTTGCCCATAGACTCTCTTTTTTTGAGTGGATTTCCTTCAATATAATATCTAGTTCTAGAAAGAGTCTTGCTAACTCTCCCTAGATATATGATGGAGATCCTTGACCTTCACTAGACACCAAGCAATGTAATCTCAGTAAGAAGATTCCTGTTGAGACTGTAAATATAGCTCAGCAGCAAAGCACCTACTTTGCATTTGGAATGCCTGGATTCAATCCCTGGAATCATAGAAATACATCCTTTTAGGGACCAGAGAGATAGTTTAACAGGCTGAGTGCATGCTTTACAACAGACAGGTTCAATCTTCACCATTGCATGATCCACCAAGCACTAAGTACCTTTACAATCTTGATGTTTCCTGATAGTAATTTTTCATACTCTAATGCCTACCCTCTGTTCCTTGGCTATAAACTCTCGTTTTTCCTGTTGCTCAGTTGAGCCCATTTTTGCTTCCCCATTACAAAGTCCCACCCTCTGGCCAGTGAAGCTGACTCAAAGGACTCAAATACATGCTCTCCATACAGGAAGTTGGAGTTCTATCCTCTATACTTCCATGCCCCATCCCACCCCATCCCCCACAATTGAGAGGCCCCCCAATTGAAAAAAGGTCAAAGTAGCTGCCCTTGAATAAAGTTTGTCTTAGCATGTTTAACACACACACACACATATATATTTAAAACACTTCTCTATTTTAAAAATCACATCATTCTTTTTTCTTTTTTGCCATTTATTTGTGCTAGATTTTGAAAACTTTATTCTGTTAAATCATATAGATTTTTTCCTTCCTCCCTCCCTTTGTTCCTTAGTTGTGGGATCCCACCTGGCAGAGCTCAGGGGCCATGTGATACTGGGGATTGAACCTGGGTCTCCACTCGAATGTGCTAAGAATGTGCTCGCTCAGCTAAGCTCTCTCCAGGCTTGTAGGGAACTTATTTTAAAATACAAAAAAATTAAAATAAAAATGCTGTTATCAAAAAGCAAATATATATAAGGGTTGTGAAATTCTCCACTTGCATCTCAAGAGTCATCCTGTAATCATTTCATTTTGAGATCATGCCTTAAACTATTTCCCAATATGGGGTACACAAATGATCCCAAGGTTCACTCTTGAAAAGACAGTAAAGTTATCAGTTTTGATTTCTATTTTCAAATTCACAACACACGAAATAACTAAGATTGGGGGCTTAGGATGCAGCTGTAGTAGAACACATGTGTTGCATGTGGCTTGATTCTTGGCATTGCCAAAAAAAATTTTTTTTTCTCTTTAAAATGGAACACTTTGGAGGTATGGCCCTAAAACCTAAAATAGAATGCTTGGGGCCTGAGAAAGAGCACAAAGGGCCCTCGGCATGTTTTGCATGGGAGGCCCAGGCTGCTCTCTGGCATTGCAGAGCCTCCTGAGACTGCTGGCAAGCACTTCCCAGGCACTTTCCCTCCACTCCCCCCAGGCAGAACATCTTGGGAGCTTCCAAAAGGATGTTTGGGACTGGAGAGACAGCTCACTGGGCTTTGCATGCAGAGGCCCAGGTTCAATCCCTGGCACCACACAGTCCTTTGAGCACCGTCAGGGGTGGCCAAACATCAATTAAAAAGAGACTGTTCAGTGAGCATTTGAATTGTTAGTACAAATCAGCCAAATATGCTTAAATGTGTTTGATTGACTTATCACTCTGTTGCACATTTGCTAATGACAACGGTTATAATACCTGTCCTTTTTAATGGTTTTCGCTCTTAGTAATGTGAAATTTCATTTATATCTCGAATGGGCCATTGATTTAAAATATGAGGGCAAAGGGAAATACTATTAATGGGCCTGAGATATAGCTCAGTGCTAGGGACCATGCTTTGTCTGAAGGGGAAAGAAGGAAGGAAGGAAGGAAGGAAGGAAGGAAGGAAGGAAGGAAGGAAGGAAGGAAGGAAGGAAGGAAGGAAGGAGGGAGGGAGGGAGGGAGGGAGGGAGGGAGGAGGGAAGGAGGGAAGGAGGGAGGGAAGGAAGGAGTTTGATAATGAAAATAATAAAAATGGGTAGTTTTGTGTAAAACTACCTCAAGGTGATCTTCATATCCAATTTGACTTAATACATTATATAAAAGGTCAAAAGGAGAACTATAGTGGTAACTACACCCAACTTGGGCTCTTCATTAATTGATAAAAAGAAGCTACATCTTCCATGGATCTTTTGTAAATAACAACTTAAAACTTTAAATCAAGACACAAAAGTCATAAAAATAGGGGCCAGAAAGATAGTACAGCAAGTAGGGCGCTTGCCTTGCGTGTAGATGACCAGGCTTCCATCGCGGCGTCCCATATGGTTCCCTGAGCACTGCCAGGAGTAATCCCTGAGCACAGAGCCAGTAGTAACCCTTGAGCACTCCCAGTGTGGCCCAAACCAACCAACCAAACAAAAAATCTTAAAAATAATCAGCCATAGTTTTTGCTTGGCTTTATCCTGTAATCTAGAAGTGTAGAGCTATTCTACATCACAAACTATGTTTTTTCCTATACAAACTAAATTTGTTTGTTTTTTGTCACACTCAGCTGTGCTGTGACTGAAACTAGGGTCCAAGGCATGCAAGACAAGTGCCTTATCCCCAGTAACAAATTTTTATTACACGTTAAAATAGGGGGGGAAACCCTGCATTTGTGAAATGTTATTTGCTGTTTATTGGTTTTCTTTTTCTTTTACTAGAAAGAAAACCAGGAAAATATTACTAAATGGGCTCACTTTAGAAAAAGAAGCTCACAATCCAATTAAGCGCCTGCTTTATACCAACATAACATGTCATAAAGGCTGAAATGGGCTTCAAAACAAAATCTTGGTCACACTTGACTACAGCTGTTCCGCGAAGACAGCAGTCAGTTTTGCTCTGTCATATCAATTTATGTAGCAGTTGCCACCTATGCCATCAGTTAATATACAAACGATAAATTCGGGATCTTTTCCAGGAAGATAAATACCAAGATGAAAACTAAACACCGTTTCATCATAACAACATTTTTACGCGCTAGATTTTTTTTTTTTTTACTATCCACTTATCCAAATATCTAGAACTCCACAAACAACAGTTACAATTCTCTAACACTAATATTTGCTTTTCACATAATCTACCCAGTTTTCTTTGATCTCTGGCTTTTAAGGAGCTGACGAATGAAAGGGTAAAATAGCACAAAGGAACAAATCAAAGTCGCAGTCAAGTTCAGCTGGGTGTTAATAGTAAGAACTCGGTAGCAACAGCATTTAAGTTATAAGACGACTAGAGCCACTTCAGTTACAAATTCCAGAGCAACCAGAGTCAGGCGGAGCTACCTTCAAATTGCTAATTTATTTAGTCCGTGGCAGAGTGCGCAAAAGATGGATTCCTTGGGTTCTTTTACTGAAGTCCTACCGAATGTCAGTACAGGACCCTAACTACGTCGCACTGACAGCAGCAGCTTCTCAGCATTAGTAACTTCCCCCTTGATGGCTCAGTGAAGAACAAGCGTGGAAGAAGGGACTGAAATGAAGCTACGCTGCCTACTATTGGAGGAAGAGCCCAGGAGAGGGCGGAACCTGCTCTACTTCTGACCTATAGTGGGAGAACCCGGGAGGCTGAAACCTTCCATCTCAACCAATGCGATCATTGGAACGTAACGTGACGCCAGGACTGCTGCTAACCATAGGGCTCGATGTGCGCAGGCGCAGATGGCCTGCGGGGGGGACGGGCATTTCCTCGCCACGCCTTTTCACTTCCTTCGGCTGCCGACCAATCGTTTGCGTGTTTCTCCGCGCCTTTGCCCAATCAGAGAGGCGAAGGGTGGACTTCCGGCTTTCTTCCGGCCCGGCGCTCGCTCGCTTTCTTCCCGCGTTAAGTAGAGGTACATTTTGGGAGAGCTGTGGGCACGGACGGGGTTTGGGCGTCACTCTCCAGGGTTGGACACTTTGTTGCTTGAATCCAGAGGGGAGTCGCTGAACCTCTAGCGGGACGATCGCTAAGGGAAATAGGAAGGATCCGGGAACAGAACCACGTGGTGGGGGTGGAGGGGTGGGGGTCCGGTGCGTGTTCGTGGTTCCCCAGCACCCTCTGGGCATTAATTGTAAAGCGAAGCGCAGAGCCGGAGCGCTAGCACAGCGGGAAGGGCGCTTGCCTTGCACGTGGTGTTACCGGGTTCGATCCTCGGAACCTTGGATGGTCTCCCGAGCCCTTCCGGAGTGATACCTGAGTAGTGCAGAGCCAGGGATTAAGCCCTACCCCGCCGAGCACCGCCGGGTTTGGTCCGAAGCGCAAAAAAAAAAAAAAAAAAGAGAGAGAGAAACTCTCTCAGCCACATTTCGGGGGGGAAAAGAATCATTTGTCTCCTCCCCTTCTTCCCTCCCGCCTTATTTGCCATCCGCTAGGGTTGCAGCAAGTGGATCGTTAGCATCACACGTGGGGCAGTCTCTGTATTAAGCACTTGCCTTGTATTCTGAGTTCATGCAGCACTCAATAAAGAGAAGGGCATTTACCTTTCTGTTAAGGTTAAGAAACGTGATGAGGCGCTGGAGCGATAGCACGCGGGGAGGGCGTTTTCCTTGCACGCTGCCGACCCAGGTTCGGTTCCCAGCATCCCATATAGTCCCTGAGCACCGCCCGGAGTTATACCTGAGTGCATAGCCGCCTGTGACTCAAAAAGCCAAAAACGCAACGTGTTAAAATTACTCATTCACGCGTTTCCTCCAGTTTCTCCGACAAATGTGTTTAAAAAATGACCGTACTTGATTGAAGACGGTTACCTCTTAGACTTGTGCCCCTTTCCTCCCCCCAAGTTATTTTAGGAGTTAATTCTGCATACCTAGTTAGTTGATGATGTGAAATGATTTAGTAGAAAAGCATCGAGTAGGGGCTATTTACTAGTCTTTGGCCGAATCACCCTTAATCTCCCTCAGGTTTTGTGTTTTGTTTGACTGGGGATAAGAGGAGGGGAGTGGGGTGCCCCTCAGCAGTGCTGGAGTCCCTCCCAATAGTACTCAGTTCTGCTGGGGAACTGCAGCCAGCTTCTTCAAGTGCCTGATTGGAATCAATACCAGAGCCCTCTGCTTCCTACAGCTGTGAGGGTCAAAGTCATAACATAGAAATTACTTATGTTAACTTACTGTGTTTGTCTTTCAAATGCTTACCTAATGCACAGATTTTAACTGGTGACTTTCAGTGCAGAATGTCTTGATTTAAACCTAAAGTGACCTATTGGCTTACCCAGGGTTTGGGACAGCATTCTTGTTAGCGCACAAGTGTTATTACAAGGTTAGTGTGCTCGGCTTAAAGCTAAAGCAGATCAGTCCATGTAATGGCTCTTCAGAGCTCTTTTCTCTTCCCCTGGTATTGTTATTCAGTAGTGTTTTAGTTATCTACCTAGATATGCTTCTGTTTGGGGGCCACACCTGGTGGTCCCAGAGATTGAACCCAGGACTCCTACATGCAGAGAACACATTCCAGCCCATTGAGCCGTCTCCCTTAGCCCTGTAAACTGTTAAGATTTTAAACTGAACTCGTGGTTAGTTTTGTTTTGTTTTTTTTTTAACTTCTGCTGATTACCAAGAGAACTGTATATAATGATATTTTTCTTTGCCTTTAACTTATTAAGATGTTTTACAATAAATGTTTGGGCATTTTTAAAAAGTACACTTTTTTGATAGAAAACAAACTTTTTTAAAGTTTAAAACAAACTTAAGTGAAAATGAGTTTCTTTGTTTCTGAACTGGACCCAATTTAGTTAGTGCTAAGATACTGAGTTTGTTCATTTCCTACAGCTGCTGTAAAGAATTACCACAAATTTAGTGCAAGTGTATTCCACAATTCTTGAAGTCAGAAGTCTGATACCTGTTTCGCAGCACTAAACAGTGTGGCTCTGGTGGGGAAATGGGATAAGCTCCATTTCTTTTTTTTTTTCTTTTTGGGTCACACCCAGTGATGCACAGGGGTCACTCCTGGCTCATGCACTCAGGAATTACCCCTGGCAGTGCTCAGGGGACCATATGGGATGCTGGGATTTGAACCCAGTTGGGCCGCATGCAAGGCAAACACCCTACCTGCTGTGCTATCGCTCCAGCACACATTTCTTATTTGTTTTGGCTTCCAGTAGATGCAATTATTCTTTAGCCTGTGACCCCTTCCTCCATCTTTAAAGAACTTGACTGCAGTCTCTGCACCCATTCTAGTATTCCCTCCTGCCCTCCTGTAATTAAATCTCCCTCTCCTTTTTTCTGAGGTCTTGTTGATGCTTAGGATTCTTTTAGATAATGCAACAGTATTCTCTTCATATCAATTTTTTTTTCTTTTTCATTTTGGGTCACATCCGGCGATGCACAGGGGTTACCCCTGGCTCTGCACTCATTAGTACTCAAAATACCCATCACATAGAGGCCTTTAGTGGCTGCTGTGACTCAGCCTCCTGGACCTCTTCAGTTAATCTCAACAATTCCCAGGGACACCCAGATCATTTCACTGTTTTTTTTGGTTTTTTTTTTTTTCTCAATAAGCTATCATGTAATTTTCTTTTTATTGGCCCCAAAAGGTCAATCATAATTCCTCTTTGTTTGTTTTGTTTTGCTTGTAGACCATACCAGTGATGCTCAGGGCTTTCTTTTAGCTCTGTGCAGAGATCACTCCTGGAGAAGCAGAGGGACTACTTGTGGTACAGGGGATTGAACCCCAAAGCCCTACCTGCTGTCGTATCTCTCTGGCAGCATCTAAGTCCTTGAAGCAGTAGGTCTCTGACATTAAAGTCAATGCTGTGCTTATTTACAAACAAATAAGCAACAAAAGTGTAAAAAGGAGAGATGATATCTAATAAGCTGGAGGATAGCACGTTTGCCTTGCAGGAGGCCGACCTGGGTTCGATTTCTCCGTCCCTCTTGGAGAGCCTGGCAAGCTGCCTGTGGCGTATTCAATATGCCAAAAGCAGTAACAACAAGTCTCACAATGGAGATGTTACTGGTGCCCACTTGAGCAAATTGATGAGCAAATCGATTGAGCAACGGGGTGACAGTGATACAGTGACAGTGATCAATTTTTTTTCCCCCTGTTTTGGGTCACACCCGGTGATGCACAGGGTTTACCCCTGGCTCTGCACTCAGGAGTTACTCCTAGAGGTTCTCGGGGGACCATATGAGATTCTGGGAATCGAACCTGGGTTGGTCGTGCACAAGGCAGATGCCCTACCACCTGTATGATTGCTCGCAGCCTCTCAGATTTTTCTTTTCTTTGCATGTGTGGGGAGGCGGGGTCTTCCAAGACATGCTGTGGGGAACCATGTGGTGCAGGGAGTGAATAAGGATCAGCCGTGTATGGCACATGTCTTAACTTTGTTCATCTCTTGCCGGGGTGCTAAGGTTTTGGGGCAGATTCACACCCAGCAGAGCTCAGGGATTTCACTGGATCTGTGCTCATGAGTGACCCCTGGTGGTGCTGGGGTACCATATGCAATGCCTGGGATCTAACCAGGGTCAAAGTTGGTTGCATGCCTTACCTCCTGTATTAATTAGCTTTCCAGTCTAATATCAAGATTCTTAATTACAAAATTCTTTAGGTCAAATTAACAAACATTCACAAATTTTAGGAACTAGCACTTATGTTCAGATGTTATTCAGCCTACTACAAAAGAGATAAAGAAAGACAAAACAGACCTTAGTGTGTTTGAAAGCATAGTAGGATATGCTGTCGAAGAGAGAAAAAGGCCATATTAAGTGACTTCCAGATTGCTATGAAAAGAGCCCTTGGAATTATCACGGTTTGGGTGCATATTTTCAACTGAAAATTTACTCTGCAGGCAGCTGACGTGGGTTCAATTCCCAGCACACCAAAAAAGTCCCTCAAGCCTGAAAGCAGTGACCCCTGAGCATGCAGAGCCAGGAGTAAACCCTAAGCACAGCCATCTGTGACCCCCCCCCAGACAGAAAACTATCTGGGGGGCTGGAGTGATAGTACAGCAAGTAGGGCAGATACTTTGTATGTGGGGGTTCCAGCCCCAGTATCCCGTATCCCAGGACCAATGGGTGTGACCCAAAAGCAAAATAATAATAATAATAAACCCACAGACTGTCCTTGAGATCTGGAGAGAGTGCAAGGGTTAATGTGCTTGCCTTGCATGAGGCTGACCCAGGAGTGATCCCTGAGCACACCAGAAGTAAGCCCTAAGAACTGCTAGGTATGGCCTAAAACTGAAGAAAGAATAATTATCATTGAAGTTTTTAATGTCTGGGAATATTTCAGTCTCTAAAATTTGCTTAGCTTTTAGGGGCCAGCGTGGTAATACAGCAGGTGGGGTGCTTGCCTTGCCCACAGTAGACCGGGGTTCAATCTCTGGCACCACATAATGATCCCCCAAGCACTGCCAGGAGTGGTCCCTGAGCCCCTATCCCCAGCCCCCAACAAAAGTCTTAGCTTCACAATCAAGTAGAATTGATTGTGTAAGTTATGTTTGGTTTAGGATAAATTCTAATGATTCAAATGAGTCTAGAAGTGTTATCCCTGGAGCCAGAGGAAACAGTACAGCAGGTAATGAATGTGCTTTCCTCACATGTTACTGACCTGGGTTTGGTCCCCTGCGCCTTATATTGTCCTTAGAGCCCACCACGAGTGATCCCTGAGCACAGAGCTAGGAGTCAGCCTGTACCTCTGTGTTGTGGCCCCAAAACAAAAAAGAAGGAGTGTTGTTTCAGCATTTTTCTTGGGGGATAGGGGTGAGAACTCCCTTGACAGTTCTTAGGGACTCCTCCTGATTTAATGCAGCTTCTGGAGCTGCTGGTGGGACCATGTGCTGCTGGGGATTGAGTCCAGGCCTGCTTTATGGAAAGCGTGTGCTCAGCTCTTTGAGCCGTCTCTTTGATTCCCACTTACCCTCCCACCCCTTTTGTGGTGGTGGTAGGAGTTCCCAAGCAGTGCTCAGAGTACTGTTAGAATCTCAGGCCCAGCAATGTGATGCTTCTGGGCCAGTGGTGCTTGGGATCATACGGGATGCTGGGGATCAAACTTGGGTTAACCGTGTGTAAGCGAGATACCTACTCGCTGTCCTATGGCTCTGGCCCTGATCATAAAACATTCTTAGGTGTTCTGCATCATTTTCTAAATTTTCATTCATCATTATGAAACAGCTTGGACAGTAAGCCCAATTTGTTGACAGTACGCTGTGATCAAAGGGACATCTGGAATCAGGAGATCTGTCTATCTAAATTATGCAAAATAGATCACATTTCTGGGCTTTATTTGACTTATTTGTAGAGTAATAATAGTATATGTCAACGCGGAATTGTGAGAATCCCAAGCAATCACAAATGTTATAAATCTTTGTAAAATATTCTTATGAACACCATATAGCACTGTAGCACTGTCCCGTTGTTCCTTGATTTGTTTGAGCGGGCACCAGTAATATCTCCATTGTGAGACTTGTTACTGTTTCTGGCATATCGAATACGCCACGGGTAGCTTGCCAGGCTCTGCCGTGTGGGCAGGATACTCTTGGCAGCTTGCCGGGCTCACCAAGAGGGATGGAGGAATCGAACCTGGGTCAGCTGCGTGCAAGGCAAATCCCCTACCCGCTGTGCTATCGCTCCAGTCCAAACAAAATATAAGATTGTTAATTTTCTATAGACCTTGAAGAAGTTTGAATTTAGCTTTAATTCTGTTGAATTTAGCTGTTTGAATTTAGCTTTAATTCTGTGTGGTTGTGTTTGTGTCCCAGGGATCAAATCCTGGACCTTATACGTGTGAAGTGTGTGGCCATATCCCCAACACTGCATGGATTTTTTTTTTCAAAGCTCTATCAGAGCTTTCTCCTCTTTGTAAGTTGACTGCACCCCAAAATAGTAAGCATCATGCCTCTTGTTCAAGTCTTTTTAATTGACTCCCTGAATCTTAACTTTGTGCCTAGATCAAACCCAGGGCCTTATAAACACGGTCTACATCCCCGGCCTATAACATTAGGTAACGTTAGTCTCTGTATTTTGTTTTACTTTGCCAACTAAGATTTCATAGGAAAATTCAAAGAGACCTCTTCTTCCAAAGTGTGATGGGCTTGGTGCATTGTAATTAAAACCATGTTCGTGATGTTTGGTCTGTGTACTGAGGTAAATAATAGCGGTATTCTCTTTGTAGACATTATTCTGATTAGTTTGTATATGTGTAGACTGAAGGGCACATGAAGAACAAGAAAAAAGCGACTCACTAGTAGTGCAGTGCAGACTTCTTTTTTTAAAAAAATTTTTATTAGTCACCATGGGGTACAGTTACAGTTATAAACTTCAGTGCTTGTGTTCCAGTCACATAATGATTGAGTACCCATCCCTCCACCAGTGCCCTCTCTCCACCACCACTGATCCCAGTATCCCTCCAACCACCCCACCCAACGCGCGCACCGTTGGCCCCGCCACCCCCCGCCTCTGTGGCAGGCCATTCCCTTTCATTCTAGGCCATTCCCTTTTGTTCTTTGGGTGTTGTGGTTTGCAATAGAGCTATTGAGTGGCTATTGTGTCCACATCATACACACCACATTCTCCACCAGAGTATACTCCCCTCCACTGATTTATTTGTTTGTATGTATGTGTGTATTTATTTTTGCTTTTTAGGTCACATCTGGCGATGCACAGGGTTTACTCCTGGCTCTGCTCTCAGGAATTACTCCTGGCAGTGCTCAGGGGACCATATGGGATGCTGGGAATCAAACCTGGGTTGGCTGCGTGCAAGGCAAACATTCTACCCGCTGTGCTATCATTCCAGCCCCATTGACTCATTGTTAATATAGACTGAATTACTCTCATGAAGTTATTTTCTTTGCTCAGTTTTTTCTCTTTTTTCCACTGAGATTATAAAATTGAAATTTTTTTCTTTGGAGTTTGGGAATAACACAAATTCCTCCAGCCATTATAAAAATAGAATGACACAATTTATGTGTCATTGAGTTAGTCTTGAAAGTCTTGAATGATTAAAAGGTGATTGTATCTTTTTAACATATGTAGAGAGCACAGAGTGTTACTGCATTCTTCTGAAAGTTGAGATCATTTGAAAGAGTAGCGTTTTGAATATATTGTTTAACTTGGGTCTTTGGGTTTATAGGACTGCTTTTAAATTCCGTCCAAACGGACAGGTGTTTATGAAATGCTTTCTGCTTGTAGGGATGTGACAGTAAGGTAATTTCCTCACTTAACTAACACTGTCCTTAGCTTCCTTCCTCTCTTAGGCCTTCCTGACACTTTCTGCAACCTTTGACTTTTGGAAATTGAGTTGAATAGAACTTCTCAAGGTTGTGGTAATGGACTGTTTTGTCTTCATTGTTTCTGTCCAGCTTATTTCTAGGAAGGTGCCTTACTTTCTCAAAAAAAGATAGTGGTTACTTTTACAACTTGATTTGTGCGTGTGTCTTTTCCTGTCTTTGTTTTAGATATATGTTGCTTCTTATCTTTGACTCCTTGCCTTCCTCTATTGAGTTTTTACTTTCCTCTCAGCAGGTAGGATTGGAGTGGGGGCAGATTTATATTGGAAATAGGAAAGCACGGTCTCTGTTGTTTGGAAATTTATATTCTGCACTGGAGAAAAATTAAAACACTAAAGACAGAATTAGAAATAAATAACACTTAAATAGATTTAGCAAATATACTTAAACATACTGGGGGCGGGAGAGATAGTTCATTTGTCTTGCACATGGCTGACCCAGACTCAATCCGTGGCACCCCTGATGACCTCTCAGTCTGCCATAGTGACCCTGAGCACAAAGCCAGGAGTAAAACCTGAGTGCTGCAAATATGGCCCCTAAAACAAAAAGGAAACTTGTGAAATCATGTATGTGCTTATTCTTTCCTATTTAGTGTCCTGCTGACTGTATTTTTTTACAACATGAAATTCCTTTCTAGAAACTAAACTTATATAATATTTCTCCTTTGGAAATTCATCCCGCTCCTGCCATCTGTGTGGAATCAGCTGGCTGGTGGATCAGGTGTTTCCTGTCGTCTGCCTTGGGAAGTTGCTGTAGTTGTGTAATCAAAACCTGAAGGAGGAAAATGGCAGGCATGTAGCTAGGAGATGGAGGAAAAGGGTGGGTTTATCTTTTTTTTGCTTGTTTGTTTTGTTCTGTTTTGTTTTTAGAGTAGGATTTATTAGGCAGTTACATCTGCTTTGTCTTCCTTTAGTCAAAAATGGTTCTGAGGCTTTGAAAGTAGAAGTCTGAGAAGATTGAGATGAGAACAGATGAAAAATACAGGTGTTTACATTATATTTGGGGTGTTATTTTTAATTACACCTAATTTTTAGTTAGGTTTTGGCAGCACATTCAGAGCGAAGTCTCAGTAGATATTAAAATTCTGAGCTTGGAATTTTGAAGACCGGGTTGAGGATAAAACCCTGAAGTTCACTTAGAGGTTAAAATTATGTCTCCAGAGGAAGAAAGGAGAGGAAGGAACAACTAGGCAAAATTTGTTTCAATCTCGTTGCCCTGGTTGATTATAGAAATTGGCTAATTAAAAAGTTGGGCAGTATGTGTGGGGCAAACACCCAGCACATTGAACTTGGGGCCCCCCCGCATGTGAAACATGTGCTCCAGCCCTTTGAGTCATCTCCCTGGCTCCCAAATTAAGTGTCTCTGTTTAGAAACTTTGGACCTACATCTTGTTTTATTTAAACTTGTTTCTCAAGTTTTTGAACCTGTTGCTAGATGGCAGTAGCAGTCAGTGTGAGGCCTAGGAGTTTAAAGAATTGGAAAGCCAAATCGAAGCTGAACATTTTCATATATTTGGTAAAGTTAACAGCCAACATTAAATTATTTTCAGTCCTTCGTATATTTCACATCAGCTTTGAAAACTGAGTGATTGTTTTTTTTTTTCTCTTAATTTCCGGCTTTCGCAGACTGGTTCAAGAATTAGGCCTTTTGTTGGTTATTTCTTTGATATCACAATCTTTCTCTGTGTTCAGGAGAGGAAATGAGTTTGGAACTCAACTAGATTTAGATCTTCTCACAATAGAGCACAAAGTGGTTAAGAAAGCTAGTCTGTCTTGTGGTATCTTTACGTAAATATAAACTAAGTGATTAAGGGTAATACCCGCTATTTTCATTTCAATTTCTGAAAATTTCTTTTGAAACTTGGAGTATTAGTGAATCTAACAAGTATGTACAAGTAAGTCTTTTTAGCTGTCAGTTTATAGGTATTTAAAAAATACTGCCTTAATTGTTTATGAAATAAGATGTTTAATAGCATGGGCTGCATATGTGCATATATGTACGTATACACACAGACATACAGATACAGCTGTGTACCATAGAAGCTATATGTTATAACTTACTTTACAAGTTTATCATTTGATACTGTTTCGTTTCTTTAAAATTCTCTATGCTGGCCTGGATTGGTCCTTTTCATGCCAGGCATCCTTCTGAGCATCTGATGTGTAGTCTCTAATTAATACATTGTACCAAGGTATTGAAAGTTTTGTTTGTTTGTTGGACTACACCCAGCTGTTTGCAGGGATCGAACCCAGGTGCAAGGCAAGCACCTTACCCATGGTCCTGTCTCTCTGGCCTGGGGATCAGAACTGTTTTCTATTGTTTAAGTACAGAGCTGAAATACAAAAGTTGTCAAGCCAGGATTTGAGTCCTGGCAATCTGACTGTATACCCAGTCTCTCAAAGTATATACAGAATCCTCCTCTTCGGGCATTTAGGTTTTTTGGGTGGCACACGTGGAAGAGGCACTGTTTGGTCCACATCAAGCTGCACTTAGGGCTGTACAGGCAGTGCTCAGGGAACCATATGTGATACTGGGGAATCAAACCAGTGTCAGTCATATGCAAAGTAAGCACCTTAACCCCTGTACTCTCTGATCCCAAATCTCTCTTGTTTCTGCATCTAAATATCAGTAATTAACAGACAGTCTTGGGCCTGGAGAAGTAGTGCAGAGGCTTAGAGCACTTGCTTTTCTAACTATGGTCAGGAGTTTAAATCCCTATGTCCCTCATGGACCAGCTGTGATTCTGGAAGCTTTGCTTTTTTTGAGCCTGGCAGCCCCGCTGTCTGCGATTTCTAGAGTCACTAGAGAATTCTAATCATGCTACTGACAGATATAGGTGAGCACCATGAAAAGGGGCTGTCACCCCAAGCCAGCAACATAACAAAACGATAGGCGAGTGAGTGGCATTGCCAGGAAGATCACCGGTAAGCATGTCTGAGCACCTCAGTGACCCTTGGGAAGCACTGCAGTCATTACTGTGCCTCAGCTAAGGCATTAGTGTGCCTCAGCTAAGAATAGGAAGCCCTGCAAAGCACATGTACAAGCCCCCAGACTAAGGTGATGCAAACCTTTGCAAGCACTTTGTCCTGATGTGCAGCCCCCTGCTGAGCCTCTCGGTCAGCCTTGTGTGCGATTCCCCAGTCACTCACTGTGGCCGCAACATTGAAGAGAAACAGGAGGGAATTTGAAAAAAAAAAAAAAAAGATTATGAGGGCTGGAGAGAGAGTTCAGGCACTTGCCTTGCATCCCTTCAAGCCTGGTTTGATCCCAGCACAGCCTAAGGTTCCTCAAACATTGCCAGAGTGTACTCCTGAACACAGAGGCAGGAGCAGTCCCTGAGCACCTCTGGGTATGGCTCCAAAACAGTTAAGACTATGTGGGATGGGAGAGAATAATCCAGGAGTTGAGGCATAGGCTGATCTTTCAGAGATCTGCCTGATAAAGCAAACAGAACCCCAAGACGACGCAGACCGAGGGAAAAGCAAATAGGAATCAAACAGCAGCAGTATTGCCTGATTTGGAATCCAGGATTCATCGTATTTGTGAGATAGGTGCTCTACCACTGAGCCACGTTCCCAGGCCTGGAAGGTTCCATTCTTGACCTGCTGTTCTTTAGCCTCCTTTACAGTTCTCCTTTAAGAGGGGCATCCAGCTAGAGCAAATATTTTTGTTTGTTTTCATTTTGGGGCCACATCAAGCAAGGATCAGGGTAACAATATTTAGGGGAATGAACCCCACTTGGCTTTGTGCAAGGCGAGCACCTTTACCCACTCTACTCTGGCCCTAAAGCATATACTGTGCATTTGGAACCTGGGTTTGAAACCTGATTCGGCATGGTTTCTGAGTACTGCCAGGAGTGCCCCTTTCTCCCGTGTCTGCCCCAGTCTTACAGCCAGTCTGGGCTGGGAGTGTTACTGAGTGGCAAAGTGCTTGTAGGCATAAGACCTGTGTTCTGGGGGCTGGAGCGATGAGATTGTTTGCCTGGTGCACGGCCAATCCAAGTTCAATCCCTGTCATCCCCTGTTACTCTAAGCACCACTGGTTGTGACCCAAAAAACACCGCCAACAAAATGATGTGGGTTTGATGTTCCAGCACCACAAAATAAATTATAAATAGAACAAGGGTATCCACTTAATTTTTTTTTCACTATTCCTGAATATTTTTTTTTTAGTATATCTTTTGGCAGTGACTCTTGACAGTTCTTGCTTGTTTTTTTGTTTGTTTGTTTGTTTTTGTTTTACCTTCTTTGATAGAGGCCTTTTTACTGGATGTTGATCTTTGTTGCTGTTAGCTTCCTTTCCCCTTATAGTACTTTGAAAACATCAGTTTGTTGTCCTCAGGTTGAATATATTTATTCCTTTTTTTTTTTTTTAAGATATGTGTTGTGTTTTGTTTTGGTTTCCACCTAGCAGAGCTCTGGGCCTACTCCTGGCTGTGTGCTCACATCACTTATACGCTCCGTGGACTATACACAGTGTTGGGGGTTGGACCAGCCTGCTTAGTGCAAGGCAAGTGCCTTAACCTCTCACTAGTTTGCCAGCACTAGTTTGTTTATTTGTTTGTTTGATTTTTAGGAAGTGTCATACCCTAAAGTTCTCAGAGCTTCTCCTCGCTTGGTGCTCAGGAGTGCATTTTATGTGGTGGTCACACCGGGGCCTTCTGCCTATGCGGAGCCCATGGAGCTTTCTCTGCAGCCCAGGTGTTTTTACATATACGTTAGTAGTCTCTCTTCCCAGACTCTGGTACCATGAATCTCCTTTTTTCCTCTGGGTTTGTCTATTCCGGACTTTTCATCAAATGGAATATGTGTGTGGCATCTTTCACTTAGATTATTTTCAAAAATTTCAGCAATTTTACATGTGTATATGTTGTGGCATGTAATGGTACTTTATTCCCTCTTAGGGTAGAAGAATATTCCCTCCTGTGGATACACCTTATATAATTTAGCCAGTATTTGAACATTTGGACTATTCCCTTTTTTTCCTATTATGAAAATTGCTACTAGCAGCATTCATGTGCAAGTTTTTTATTTCTTTTGCTTTTTGGGTCACACCCGGCGATGTACAGGGGTTCCTCCTGGCTCTGCACTCAGGAATTACCCCTGGCGGTGCTCAGGGGACCATATGGAATGCTGGGAATCGAACCCGGGTAGACCACTTGCAAGGCAAATGCCCTACCTGCTGTGCTATTGCTCCAGCCCCAGCATGTGCAAGTTTTTGTGTGAACACAATGTTTATTTATTTATTTTTTTTTTAGTTTTTGTCTTTTTGGGTCACACCCAGCAATGCTCAGGGGTTACTCCTGGCGTTGCTCAGGGGATGAACACCCTGCCCTCTGTACTATCACTCTGGCCCTGAATAGAGTGTCTAATCTTAAGAGAAACTGCCAAACATTTCCATAATCTCTACTTTATATTCCCATCAGCATTCTTATTTTTGTCTTTGGGTTTTGGGGGTCATCACCAGCAGTGCTCAGAGTTTACTCCTGGCTCTACACTTACAGATCATTTGTGGCAGGACTCGGGGGACCATATAGGGTTCCAAGGACTGGGTCAGCTATGAGCAAGAGCCCTACCCTCTGTGTTATCTCTCCAGCCCCCAGGATTCTGACTTATTTCTTTTTTTGTAAATGTATGTCTCTATCTGTCTGTCTATCTATCTATCTATCTATCTATCATCCATCCATCCATCCATCCATCCATCCATCCATCCATCCATCCATCCATCTATCTTTCTATCTATCTGCTTTTTAGAGAAAAATAGTGTCCTGACAAATAGTACAGGAGGTAGGGCACTGGCCTTGCACATGACTGACTCGGGTTCCACTCGTTACACTCCATATGTCCCCAAGCCCTTCCAGGAATGATCCCTGAGTGAAGCACAAGGAGTAAACCCTGAGCACAGCCAAGCGTGCTCCAAAACCAAGAATAATAATAATAAAAGTCTGGGGGTATATCTCAGTGTCAGAGCTCTGCCTTGCTTACATGAAGCCCTAGATTCCATTCCTGGCATGCGAAGGGCCCCAGAATCAATTCTGAACACCACTTTGCCTCTGGCTGCAGCCCTAGTGAGCCCCAGAACCAGTAAGTCAGTCCAGAAACAAAAACAAGTAAATGAAAAGATCAAATATTAAAAATTGGGGGGGTTATGATTAAATTATATAATATTATGGTATGCACAGAAGAGCCTGGCAAGCTTCCTGTGCTGTATTCGATATGCCAAAAACAGTAACAATAACAGGTCTCATTCCCCTGACCCTGAAAGAGCCTTCAATCGTTTGGAAAGACGAGTAAGGAAAGGCTGCTAAAATCTCAGGGCTGGGACGAATGGAGACGTTACTGATGCCCACTTGAGCAAATTGATGATCAACGGGATGGCAGTGATACAGTGATGTCTTTTAAATTTAAATTTTTCAGTTTCCTTTCCCTGTCTCCCTTCCCTTTGTTGTTATAGTAGCACTGGGTCGGGGACACACACAGACACGTACACACAGACACACACACACACACACACTCACACACACACTCCTCTTCATCCCCCATGATTATCTTCTTGCCAAGACTCATATCCCAGGTTTTGTTTGCGTCTTGGCCACTGTACTCACTGTTTGCTCCCCTTAGTTGCAGTGCTTGCATGTGCTCTCCAGGGGGCGCACTCTTACTTGCAACTCTCAGATTGTTGTGTGTGCCTGCTGTTGCACTGGGCTTTCACGTACTCACCAGGGGTTGTACTTTCAGGTTGGCACATGAAAGTACTTTCAGGTTGGCACATTTTGTTGTGCTGTTGGGGTGTAGGGGGAGGGGAAAGAGTGGGGGAAGTTGCTTTCCTTTGTGTGGTGCTCACGCCCACCTGGTTTTGATGTACCAGGAATCACTTGTGCACCTGGGATCACAGCAAAGCAGCTTGGATCACACTCAGTGCATATTGAGCACCTGGTATTTGGTTTTGTTTGTTTGTGCCCCCTCCCCTCCTTTCCCGCTTTGGACCACACCTGATGGTACTCTGTGCCCAGCCATGACTCCTGACCAGGCTTGGGAGACCATAAGCAGTGCTGGGGAATGAGCCAGAATTAGCAGCTTGCAAGACAAGCATGTTAACACTTGGACCCCAAGGGGAATTGAACTCCTGGCCATACACCTGCAAGGCAGGCACTCGAAGCCACCACAGTTTCTTCTTCACATTGTTGTCAACACCACCTGTTTTCTGTTTGGTTTTTTAAAAAACCAAATCACAGTGATTTGGAGTGTTTTTTTGGGGGGATTACACCCACTCATGCTTGGAGGCTACCTTGCTTGGTGCTGGGGGACTAAAGAACAAACCCAGGTCTCTTGCATGCAAATCATGCATTCCAGCGCTTGGAGCCATCTCCCGCCCCATCTTTTTTCCTTTTATAAAATTGAAATTGAATTTTGGATATTGTGTATAGAAGAATAGTAGAGATTGAAGTACATAATGTTTATTTCTGGAATTGGACACCTCTTCTGTCTGTTAGTATTGGGTTGAATAGTTTAATCACTAGGTGAACTGGTTTGGATTTTTGGTTGCTATGGTTACCTTCAGCATACTACAGACTTCAAATTCCTCAGTTCTGGGCTATTAATATCTTGTATTTCGTGTAGGGCCTGAGATGCTGGTGTTGGCTTTTTTTTTTTTTTAATTGTCCTTCCTCCATTCTCAATTTTTAGCACACCCTTCTTGCCTGTCAAATAATACGTTTCTTGCCACCATTTTCCTCCTCTAACACTAGACAGAACTTGGATGCTTTTTCCTCTGTCTGAGAACTGTGCTTGGGCAGAGTCATTCATCTCCATGTTGCTTTTTTCCAACTGTTTTTTTATTCTCAGTCCGTCAGTAGCAGACCCCCATCACCACAATCAGAAACCGTCTGATATCCTTAATAACAAATGTGGTTCCTATTCTGAAACTTTGCATAAATTACTTCCTAAAGGACTCTTGTGTGAGACTTGTGGTTTTAAGCCGAGATCCATCCACACTGTTGCATGTACCAGTGGAGTGTGGTGTTTTTTGGGTGTTTTTTTTTTTTGTATCGCATTCCACTGTATTAATACACTACAGTTTATCAGTAAAGACTATTTACATTCTAGGCTAATTGTCTAATTATCTATTTAGTCATATAATTATCTTAAAAGCGTGTGACTATCTTAGAAAGCAACACGCAGTAGAATATTGCCCTGTTGCTCAGAAACCTAAGGATCCTCTTGAGCACCCCGGGGCCACATAATCAGTTCATCTCTTTTCTCCTTCCTTCACAGTTGCTCCATCACATTTCTATACCTCTTGCTCAGAATTTTGTTTGTAGGCCACACCCCGTGGAAGTGGGTGCAGGGGTGGAGTAGCTCATTAAGGGCTCCTGAGCTTGGTGTGATGGGGATATCACTTCCTCGAGCACCATGCAGTTAGTACCGAGGTGCAAGCCTGCGGCTCTCACTTGCGAAGCATGCGCTGCAGCCCTTTGAGCACTGTCTTCAGTTTCACTCGACCTGAATAAAGTGTGTTCCAGGCAGCAGCCTAAGGAACCCTCCACAGATGTCTGTCACTTGACAGTAAAATCCAGAGTTCTTACCATGGCCTTCAAGGCTCTTACTGCCTCTAGCTCCCACTTTCACTTTAGTTTCCACACTCCTTTCTCTAACCCGTCTTCAGCTGTTCTGGGTACTTGCTGTTTCTGCACAGGAGGTTCTTGGTCTCCAGAGTCCAGGGCTTGCTCCCTCCCTCCACTCAGTGCTTGGCTCAAATGTCACCTACGAGAAGAGGCTTGCCTTTGATGGATGAATCTGAAAGGCTTTTCTTGCTTTGCCCATTATTACTTGGTGGGATGTTCAGCGTTATTTGTATCAGTTCAGAGTGAAGAGTCTCCCCACTGGTGATTCCTGGTCTCCGTCACCCGGGCCAGCAGATCAGTGCAAGTGTCTGGAGTTGGGTGCCATGCCATTCAGGTTCTTCAGTGCGGGGGCAGCCAGGCAACCCCAGGGCTGCACCTGGGGTATTGTCTAGTGCCAGGCACTGAATCCAGGTTTGGACCAAGCCTACACATACGCCCTAATTGTTGAACTATTTCCCAGTCCCTATTTTTTTTAATTTTTTTTTTATTATAACATTGATTTACCAAGTGTTTTTTTGTTTTGTTTTGTTTTGTTTTTTGCTTTTTTGGTCACACCCCTTGCTCTGCACTCAGGAATTACCCCTGGTGGTGCTCAGGGGACCATATGGGCTGCTGGGAATCGAACCCAGGTCGGCCGCGTGCAAGGCAAACGCCCTACCTGCTGTGCTATCACTCCAGCCCCTACCAAGTTGTTCTTAATACACTTGTTTCAGGCATTAAATCGCACCACCAAGCCAGGCTGCCCTACCCTTTACCCAGGTGCCCACTTTCCACTTCTGACCCTAGCCCACCCCCTGGCAGGCACAAATAAATTTACTTCATTTTGGTTGTGATAACACAAAGGCAAATGAAATGATCAGACCTGAGATCAATAAGTCCGTGTGTGATCATTGTCATATCTCACAATGAGATTACTGAAGTCCTTGTCATTACTGGGCTGGTTGGTGCTCATGGGGCCTCTGGGTTATTGTTTAGGCTCCTCGAGCTTGGTGGTCTTCTATGCAACTTTCCCATCACATTTGCTGTGATCCTACTGGGCTGACAGGCCTATGAAATTTATGCAGCTGCTTGGTCCAGATATAGTTCGGTGGCTTGGCCCTCTGATGAGGTTCAGTTGTGGAGCTGGGCCATTTCTGTGATGGAGGGTGTTGGGTACGGCTGCGGCCACTGCTGTGCCTGCAGGCAGGAAAGGGAATCTGCCAGCCCCATTCTCAGAAAGCCCCAGAGTTCTCAGCCTGGGGAGATTTGGTAGTTAGGCGTTACCGTGTTCTTTTGGAGATGTGATGCTGGACAGTTGCTCTCTCTGCTAGCACGATGGTGGATGTGTGTGGGGCGGGGGGCGGGGGGAACTGCTCTCCCAGCCTCTACTTGTATCTTTCTAGTTATCTGCACAGCTTTCCAAAAGGGCAGGGACTTCACCAGTGGACTTTAATTCTGGCATGTCATGTAGTAGCCTTTGAGAGTTGGTTTTGTCAAAAAAAAAAGTATATATATATATATATATATATATAGCCTAGTTTTCCCTCTTGGAGAATCTGGCAAGCTACCAAGAATTTCCTGCTCAAATGGGAGAGCCTGGCAAGCTCCCCGTGGCTTATTCATATGCCAAATACAGTAACAGTGATGGGTCTCATTCCCCTGACACTGAAAGAGCCTCCAATGCAGCACTGTAGGGACGAGCAAAGACAGGCTTCTAAAATCTCAGGGCTAGACGAATGGAGATGTTACTGAGACCACTCGAGAAATTTGATGATCAACAAGGATGATGATGATGATGATGATGATATTTTTGGTGGCACTTGGGGCTTACTCCTGCTCTAGCTCATCATACTTCTGTGGTGCCTTGGATCCAGCTAGGATGGCTGCATGCAAGGCGAGTACCTAGCCTCGTGTTAACTCTTTTGCCCCTTGTTTCGAGTTATTGAATATAAGGTTGTGTGTGTGTGTTTAATATTTTGGGCCACACCCAGCAATACTCAGTGGTTACTCTAGGTTTTGCATTCAGGAATCACTCCTGGTGGTGCCCAGGGGACCATATGGAGTGCCATGGATTAAACCTGGGTCAGCTGCTTGCAAGGCAAGTACCCTACCTGCTGTACTATATCTTTGACCCCTAAATATAGGGTATATTTTTAATAACTTAAGTAGACTTAATGTTAGTACAAACAGCAAGTTTCTGAAATGTGTATACATATATATTCAAGTAACTGATCTTTCATAGTGTTATCATCATTCTATTTTAGGCCATGGTTAATTTTCTTTCTGTCTGTCTGTGCATCTGTCCTTCCTTCCTTCCTTCCTTCCTTCCTTCCTTCCTTCCTTCCTTCCTTCCTTCCTTCCTTCCTTCCTTCCTGCCTGCCTGCCTTCCTGCCTTCCTGCCTTCCTGCCTTCCTGCCTTTCTTCCTGCCTTCTTTCCTCCCCCCCCACCCCCTGCCTCCCTCCCACAATGGCTGTGCCCAGGACTTTACTTAATCCTGTCTCTGGCTGGGGTGGGGGGCACTCCTTGTGGAACATGGGGACTATATATGATGCTGAGGATTGAATCCAAGTTGAGAACATGCAAGGCAAGCCCCCTACTATCTCTTTAGCTCCTGCAGTTATTTTTGGTTGTTGTTTGAGATTATACTTAGAAATATTTTGGGCATTACTGCCAGATCAGTGCTTTGGGTCATCCCACGAGGTCATGAGGGACCCTGTGGTTTCTCAGAGATTAAATCTGGGCCTCCCAGATAAATTCTTAGCACTCTCTCTCCCTCTTCCTCTCCCTCTCCTTCTTCTTCTTCTCCCTCTCCCTCTCCCTCCCCTTCCCTCTCCCTCCCTTTCCCTCTCCTCTCTCCTCCCCCTCCCTCTCCCTCTTTGTGCAGCACTTAGTTTTTGATGGTGTTTTTCTTTTAAAATTTGTGACCCGACCCGAATTCGATTCCCAGCATCCCAGCATCGAATCACCCGGGAGTAATTCCTGAGTGAAGAACCAGGAGTAACTCCTGTGCATCGCCGGGTGTGACCCAAAAAGCTAAAAATAAAATAAAATAAAATAAAAATTTGTTTTAGGGCTTACTCCTGGCTCTGTGCTCAAAGATGACTCCTCGCAGTGTTCATGGGACTGTATGGGGTTAATGGGGATGGAACCTGGGTCAGCCGAATGCAGTGCGAATGCCCTACCTACTGTATTAACACTCTGGCCCAGCGTTGCTTAGTTTGCTTGCCATCAGTGTCAGAAAAAGAATTTTTTTTAAGGCATTAGGACCAGAAAGATAACTCAGTGAGTGTAAGCCTTGCATTTGGGAGGTCTGGGCTCCCAATTCAGTGAGCCGTGGTTCCCCTAGCCGCTGGGTGTGGCTCTAAGATCAGAAAAAAAGAAAGTAGTAGTAAATATATAGTACCAGTTCAGAATTTGGATTATCCCACATTGCTACTGACTGTTCCAAATTAAGACATCTGGTGACCGGGGAAGTTTGGTTTCTTTCTGTGTTTGGTTAACCAGCTGGTTGTTAGGGAAAGAAAAAGGCAGTTAACTGTTCTTGTTGAAGGAAGCAGGAATTAGCTTACGGGTCTAATTCCCGCTTCCACTTTTGGGTGGAAGCTTTACTTAAAAGACTGGACGTCTCAGAATATTGAGGAAAATGTCTTTGTTTTAGGAAAGATAGTTTGAATGTCATATCCAGAACCTGATGCTAATTTCATACTGCATGAAAAAAATGTGTGTGTCATTCCCTTACCCTCCTTCCCTTCTTCCTTGGTAACAGATTCCTGCACTTTAAAAACGATGCCTTCCCTAAGAATTTTACTGTATTTAATGCGTGAGATGCCATATGTTACTGTAGCCAGTATTGTGAACATTCATGTGAATAAGAAAAGCATATTCAGACTCACTAAGCAGGATTAATTTGCACAGAATTAAGTCTCAGTCATTAATGAATATGATATTTAAAAATACATTGAAGTTGTAACAGATGTCAGTTCGGCACACTTTCCGTTAAATGTGCAGTTCTTCCTAATTTAAAACAAATGATTCTTTGGTTAATTGTTTTAAAGCAAATTCTGTGTTTAAAATATACACATAAAATTGTCTTAATTTTTGATATAATAGTTTTCTGAGGGACTGGAGCAATAGCACTGCGGGTAGGGCGTTTGCCTTGCACACGGCCAACCCAGGTCAATTCCCAGCATCCCATATGGTTCTCCCAAACACCGCCAGGAGTAATTCCTGAGTGCATGAGCCAGGAGTAACCCCTGTGCATCGCTGGGTGTGACCCAAAAAGCAAAATCAAAAACAATTCAGAAAGAGGCCGAGGATGTGGCTCAGTGGTATTAGCACGCAGCTGTCATGTGTCAAGCCCTAGATTCAACCCTCTACACTGCAAAGAAAAAAAATTTTCTGAAAGAGTTTTCAGTGAAGTTAAACAATACAAGCTTTTTATTCCAAAGGGTTTCTTCTAGAACATGCTGGTATGTTCATATGACGTACTGTTCCTATTTTACTATTAAGAATTTTAATTTTTAATATTAACAGCTAGATTTCTAAGTTTCACCTGTACAGTTTTTGAGGTCACACCCAGTGGTTGCTCAAGGATCATTCCTAGCTCTTCTCTGGGGGACCACGTGCTGTGCCAGGCATCGAACCAGGGTCAGCTGCAAACAAAACAAGTGCCTTAACCTCTGTACTCTTTCTCCTGTCCCATTACATATGAAGTTTTGCTTCTGATAAGCCAACATTAGTTATTAATGTTAAATAACAAGCCTCTTTAATGTCCAGTATAGAGCTTTTGTGTATTCGTTCTGTTTTTTAGATTTGTCACTAGCACATTACATTAGCCATTAGCAGCTACAACTTCTAGATGTTCTGCTAATACCACCCCCCCTTAAAAAAAAAAGTATGGGTGTGGGCTGAAAAGATAGAACCAAGGGCAAGGCAGCTTGGCTTGCATGCAGGTGGTCTGAGTTCAATCCCCTGCACTACATCTGGTCCCCCGAGCCCTGGCAGGAGTGAGCCCTGATTGCAGAGGCAGGAGTGAGCCCTGAGTACCACCATGAGTCCAATAAAACCCCAAAGTATGGGATCAGAGAGGTTGTTCAACAGGCTGAGCATGTGCTCAAGGAGTTAGCATATACTTTATATGTGGGAGGCCCAGATTCGATCCCTGGTACCACATCCTCCCCCAGGCACTGCCAGGTATTGCCCAAAGGAACAACAAAAATCATGATATATACTTATTATCGAGTTAACAACTGCTTTTATTTTTAAAGTATGTATTTACTATAGAGTTAGTGATAGTGTAGGAGTTAATAGTATGGGCTCTGGAACAAGAATACCATAGTTCAGAAACCAGCTTAACTGCATATTAGCTGTGCTTTTCTCTGTTTAATGAACATAAATAATAGTACTTAGAAGGTTATTATGAGATTATCATCATTCTGAAGATTTTGGCAGTTTAGAGAAAGTATTAGGAAGGAGACACACCTGCACACATTCACACACACCCTCTCCAGATACTTGAAATGCATTTTATGAACATATTCCAGAAACCTTTCTTTGTATATATACAGACAGTATAGGCCGAGAGGCAGTCATGCATAGAAATAATTTTATAACTTGGATAATAAACATTTTTAAACAGTATTCCATTTAATTTAACTTGGATTTAATAACTGACGGAATCTACACTCAGGCCGGGAATAGTACCTTGGGTAAGGCACTTGTCTTGCATGTTGCTGACTGTAATTTGATATCTGAAATCCCATATGGTCTGAGGGCCACTGGGCGTGATCCTCAAGCCTGGAATAAGCCCTGAACACTGCTGGGTATGGCCATAAAACAAAACAACGAATTCTCCAGGGGTCTGAGAGGTAGTGCAGGAGGTAAGGACTTGGCTTTGCATGCAGTTCTGGTGGCGGCGGTCGTGGTTCAAATCCACAGCACCACGTACAGTCCCTTGAACGCTGCCCGGGATTACTCCTGAGCAGAGTCAGTAATAGCCCCCGAGTATCTCTAGAGTATGCCCCCCCACACCCCTCCGAAACAACACTAAAGTATCTTCAAGATAGAAATTTGACTTCATGTATTGACATGGGGAGAGATCTAGTAGAATACAACTGTGTAATTTCCAGCTTATAATGAAAATACAATAAGGCAAGGACAAGAGCAGAACTTGGGAGCGGTTGTAGTGGGTGCCTGTCCAAGCATCTCTGTTTTAAGTCTGAAAGATTGAAATGAAAAGATGAGTTTAGGGCTTTTGGCATACACATTCCTAGTGTATAAGTAACTGGAATCCTTTCCCTCTAGAATGTTCTAATATTATATGCACCAAGGGGTACATTTTGGGGTTTGTTTTGTGGCTACACCCAGCAGGTCTCAGGGCTTGCTCCCACTCCGGGGGGACCATCTGTGGAGCGGGGGATTGAATACAAGCACCTTACACCCCGTACAATCTCTCCAGCCCCAAGAGGTACATCTTTTTAAAAAGACGTTTTTAGGCTAGAGAAACAGTGCTTGGATTAAGTACCTTAACCTTAACCCTGTACCTTAACCTGCATTTTTGACCCCCAACACTGCCTCAGATCCCCCAGAGCACCTCCAAGAACAACCCCTGAGCACAGAGCTGGAGTAGCCCCTGAGTACCACCTGGAGTGACCCGGGCCAGCTCCCTTCCCCTTCCCCCAATCATTAAAAAATGTTTTTATTTTGGAATTATGTTAGGCTTATAGGAGAATACAAAGAGAACAATTTTATTTACCCTTTACCCTGCTTCTCTAATGATAATATGCTACAAATAAGCATGTGACACATATATTTAAAAAGGAAAGGTCCTGAGTGGTGAGGAAGAGGCAGTGTATTCTAGAGCAGTGTATTCTTAGGAGTCGGCTGTGTCACTCTCAGCATTGCGTAGGGGACCATGTGGTCCTTAGATATTGAACCTGTGTCCCTGCATATAAAGCTCAGCCTTTTTAGCTGTTTCTGTGGTTTAAGATGAGAGATTATTGTATTTTTTTCCACTTTCCATTTTTGTCCAGGAAATTTTTATGTGATCCCTGGGATACAGATATATATATATATATATATATATATATACATACATATATATATATATATGACTAATACTAAAATTCTTCTCTGATAGGAATTAGTTTTGACTTTAAAAGATGCCTCCTAGAAATCTTTCTTTATAGTTCTTTATAGGAGTCGCTTAAGTTAGTACTTGGTGATATGGACCCAAGGTTTTGATTGTTTCTAAATAATAAGGGTGGTCTGGCTGCTCTAATAATAACATGAGAAAAATTTAGTTAAATTAGAAAATGTTGAATCACATATGCTTAGAATAAAAGTTCTTTCCAGGCCACGGAGGAACCTCAACTGGCTGAGCCCATGCATGTACCTGGAGGCCTGGGTTCCAATCTGTGGCACTGCATAGTCCCCCTAGGCTGCTAGGAGACACCCCAAAGCATAGAACCAGGAGTAACTCAGAGTATCACCAAATGTGGCCCTAAAACCGAAACACAAACTATAAATAGAAGTTCTTTTTATCCTTTAGGTTGCATCCATGTAAGAATCCAAGTTTGGGGCCAAGAGAGATGGTACCAGAGGCTATAGCCCTTGTCTTGCATGTCACTGATTCTGGTACAGTAGATTCTCTGAGCACTGCCTTCAGTGATCCCAGAGCACAGAGCCAGGAGTAAGCCATGAGCACAGCCGGATGTGGCCTTAAAGCCCCAACATAACAAAAGAGTCAGTATCACACCTGGACAAATTACAGTTGGGAGAATTATAAATTTGTGGACTGGCAGTAGTTGCCTATAAATTGGACAGAAGTACTGTGATTGAATTAGATGAATCAGAATTGTCTGGGATGTTGATGTCAAATTTGGAAACTGTTGGTGATACGTGGAGGAGAGAGGGTGGAATGAATCGAAAGGGGTTTCATTATATTGTCCAGTAGAGTTTCTTAATTGCTTTTCAAATCAAATATGCGGTGGCTCCCTTGGACTCTAACAGAACTTTGGGGATTTGAATTGTGCTAGTACATTAGGGTTTCTTTACTTTTCCCTACTCCACACAAATCCATAACTAAAAGTGGTTTGGGGTGGTTTTTTTTAAGAGAGAGAGACCACACCTGATGATGCTCAGGAGATCATATGGGCTGCTGGGAATCAAACCAGGGTCAGCCACTTGCAAGGCACAGATCTTAAATCCTCCCTCTATCTCTTTTGCCTTTAAAAAAAAACATTTAAAGAAAAGTAGGACACATGCACAAAAAATAAGTATAGGTGCCAGAGTGATAGTACAACGGGTTCAACGTGTTTGCCTTGCACACGGCCGACCCAGATTCTATGCCCAGCATCCCGTATGTGTTCCCAAACACCATAAGGAGTAATTCCTGAGTGTAGAGACAAGAGTAACCCCTGAAGACAGCTGGTATGGACCCAAAACAACATGCAAAAACTGTATAAGTAGTTGTTACTTACTAGTAAGTAATTTCTAGGTCTCTGTATGTGAATGTTTTAATCCAAATCCCTTTTTTCTTATCTGATGAATAAAATTAACATGCATTCCTCCTCTAAAAGCATCACTTATAATCATTTGTATCATTTGTCTTCCCATTGCTCATCGATTTGCACGAGCGGGTGCCAGTAGTGTCTCCATTTGTCCCTGACCTGTGCTAGTGTATCCCAGTGGCGTCTGCGTGCTCCAGAAACACGAAGAGCCTCAAAGTTTGTTCAGGGTTTTGATGAAGAAGTTTGACCATCTTGCAGGTGGGCAGCCAGCATTCTATTGATGTCCTGTGGAATCCAGTCAGTAACAGCTCTAGTCCAGCAGTCGTCTCTAAATCACATTACGCGTCCAGCCCATCTGATTTTTGATGCCTTCGCAAACGAGACAACACCCCTGGTTCTTTTTTTTTTTTTTCCTTTTTGGGTCACACCTGGTGATGATCAGGGGTTACTCGTGGCTCATGAATTACTCCTGGCAGTGCTCGCAGGACCATATGGGGTGCTGGGAATCGAACCCGGGTCTGCCATGTGCAAGGCAAATGCCCTGCCCGCTGTACTATCACTCCAGCCCCAGCGTCCCTGATTCTTGATTGTTGACGGAGGTTGGAACTCCAGATTCCTTCTCTCCCTTGAGTGGAACATAGCTCTTTAGATTTCTATTTGGGATACCCGAATAGTGTTCTCATCCTGTTTTCGTGGGGCCCAGGTCTCTGAGGCATATGTTAGTGCAGGAAGAACGGTGGAGTCGAAAAGATGTGCCAGAAAAAGCCAGAGGTTCTTCGTCTTCTTAACCACTTCTTTGACGCTCTTGAAGGCGTTCCACACTGCTCTCTTCCTCCTGCGCAGCTCAGGTGTCATGCCAGGTCGTTCATCATGTTGAGTTCTCGACCTAGGTACACGTAACTGGTGCATTCGGAGATGTTCATTCCGTTGAGAGCAAATGGAATGTCAGGAACTAGTCCATTTCTCATGAACATTGTCTTTGTGAGATTCAGCTGCAATCTAACCTTTCCACACTCACAGTTGAAGTCGGCCAGCATTCGTGCCTCTTGGCTGTTATTTGGTGTTTTAGAATGGTGTCGCCAGTGAAGCGGAGGTGGTGTAGTTGCCGACTGTCTATCTTCACTCCCATTCCTTCCCATTCCAGTTGTTGCATGACGTTCTCGAGGGTGGTAGAGTTTCGGTGAAATGGTATTGCCCTCTTGAGCCCCTCTCTTTACATTGTTGATCACTTACTTGTAGAATTGTGGGATCCTGGTGGTGAATCCAGCTCACGGAGGAGCTAAAAGCTCCTCTGAAAGCATAGGAGGCATAGTCCTTAATTTAAGCCAACGCCAACAGTAATACTATAGTAGCTACATAGAGGAAAAATAGCAACATAATGGGTTCATAGATCAAAGACTATTGATAATAGATTTTATTCACAGAATTTAAAGTTGCAACTTAGTGTTTCTTTCTTGCCTATACCTGTTGGTGTGTGAGGGCTAGTTCTGATTCTTTGCTGAGGAGTGACCCCTGGCAATGCTGAGGGACCCTGTATGTATGGTACTGGGGATAGTTGACTGCATTGCAAGGCAAGTCCCTAAACCCTAGTACTTTTTTTTTTTTTTTCTTTTTGGATCACACCTGGCAGTGCTCAGGAGCTACTCTGTGGTGCCCCATAGCTGCCAAGTGCAGTCCTGGCTGCTCTGCTGTGTGTGCCTGGCAATTTTCTTTGTGCTCTCTGGTGCTACAAGTGATTTCCATCTGTGCCACAGTAGGTGTGAGCACCATAAAAAGGGTGTGACCCCCCACACACACACCTACGCACCTACACACACACAGACACAGCTTAAAAAGGTAGATGAGCACCAGAACCAGAAAGTAAGACTTCTAGGGCTGGAGCAGTAGTACAGTGATACTATTGCTTTGCATGTGGCCAACCCTGGTTTGATTCCCGGCACTGTTCCCCCAAGCACTGCCAGGAGTAATAGGAATTTCTGAGTGCAGAGTCAGGAGTAATCCCTGAGTATCACTGGATGTGGCCCAAATGCAGCAAAAAAAAAAAAAGTGAGAATTCTGGCAAGCTTTTGTCTGAGCACCAAGGCACCCGCAGATGTGCCCCGCCACAATTGCTTTTGTGCAGCTAAGAGTGTGTGCCCTGGTGAATACATGCAAGCTGCACAGCTAACGGGGGTCCAGCCTCAGTGATCACCTCGGCCTCATGTGCAACTCGGCCATCACAATAATAAAGGGAAAGGAGATGTGGGGGACTAAAATTGTTTCTCATTTCCAAACTCAGCCAATTTAGTCTAAGAGTAGTAGCACCTAGATAAATTTCGGATATACTTCCTGCATAGAAAGAACATTTTACTGGGACTATTTTAATAAGAGGTAAAGATGAAATCATATTTTGATTAATAAAAACAGTAGATCCCATAAAGGCAAAAGTCACAAAGGAATTTTGTCAGCCAATCAACTCTTAGTTACTTAGATTGGCCAGCCATTTCAACCTAATGTGGTGCAGGCTTTTTTTTTTTTTTTTTTTTCAGTGAATTTGCATTTCCAAGCCTGTGAAACTTAAAGTGCTCTGGGGGTCTTTCTCAGAGCTTTCCAGCTACTGGCATAGTAAAAAATGGAAATTTTTTACTAACCAGGAACCCAGTAAAAAGCAAAATGACAATGACAGCTCAGTGTGAGGGAGGTGCTGGAGAGTCTGCTGTTTGCTGACCTGCACTGGCTTGGTTAGTATGCTGCCACTTCTTCCGAGCAGGCCCTCAGTTAAGATGGTTATGATTACTTCCTGTATCCTCTGATTCAAGGAAAAGGTTTTTTTTTGGTTTTTTTTTTTTTTTTAATAAAAAGAATACTTTTTTAACTTTAACTGAACAGTGGAGTGATAGTGCAGTGAGTAGGGCGTTTGCCTTGCACGCGGCCGACCCGGGTTCGATTCTTCCGCTGCTCTTGGATAGTCTGGCAAGCTACCGAGAGTATCTCGCCTGCACGGCAAAGCCTGGCAAGCTACCCATGGCATATGCGATATGCCAAAAACAGTAACAACAAGTCTCGCAATGGAGACGTTACTGGTGCCCACTCGAGCAAATCGATGAGCAACAGGATTATAGTGATATCCTTAGACTTGACTTCTTTTATCTGAATCTCTTCCTTCTCCTGTGTCTTCTTAGTGTTGGGAAAGTGAGAAGTTTTGCTTTTTCTTCTCCTGTGCTATTATTTGAAGGGGTAGAGTTCATTTCCAAGTAGTGCTTAGAGGGACCACTCCCCACTCCCAGTAAAACTGGGCCGGGAACTACTGTAGCACAGCAACGCTGGGGTCCCCAGGGCCACCTTGGCACAGTCTTTGGGACTATCCAGTGCCAGGAATAGAACCAGGAACCTCCACATGGCAGATGTGCTCGCCAGCCCGTTGAGCTTTCTACCCAACCCTTTCTTGTTCTGTTTTGATTCCTTTATGTGTTCCTTTTGTCCTCCCATACCTGGCTGTGCTTCAGGGCTTTCTCCTGGGTTTGCTCAGAGATCTTTCTTGCTGAGGCGTGGGGAACTAGATGTGGTGTGGGGGATTCAACCTGTTTTCTGCTCGCAAGACAAATACCTGACGTAACCACCTCTCTATTCCCGGTCCCTTTCTTTGTTGTGCCTTTTTTCACTTGTATGTGTGTGTGTGTGTGGGGGGGATATAAGAAAGGTTCTTATTCTCAGCTCTTTCTAGTTGATATTGTTTATAATCAGTGTCTTTTTTAATATATGTACAGGAACACAGAAACAAAGAATAAAGCTATGGTTATGGGCCTGAGAGAACAGCACATAGGGTGGTAAGGTGCTTGCCTTGCATGTAGGTGGTTAGATTCAGCCCTTCATACCATAATGTGGTCCTTCAAGTCTGCCAAGAATGATCCCTGATGCAGAGTACTGGCTCTGAATACTGCTGAGTGTGACTGCCCCCCCCCCCGCCCCAAAATGTGGTTAATATTTCCTCTCTTCATTAGTTTTTGTAAAAGTGAACCAGGAAGTTGTCAATGTTGTTTTGATCTGCAGAAATATCTTCAGTCTAGGGGCTATAGCTATACTACAGCAGGGAGGGTGTTTGCCTTGCACGCGGCTGACCCGGGTTCAGTTCTTGGCTTCCCATATGGTACTCCGAGCACAGCCAGGAGTAATTCCTGAGTGCAGAGCCAGGAGTAACTCCTGAGCATCGTCAGGTGTGATCCAGAAAGAAATATCTTCAGTCTGATACCTCCTTCAGAAGCCTGCAACCCCAAAGTGGGATTGTAGACTGGTTGGGTTAGAGCCTGGAAAGGAGAATCCACCATGTCCAGAGGTCCTGGCTTAGATAACCAGGTACATCAAATTGTTGTCAGTGTGCTAATAGCATAGACCAAAACTGAAAAGACCCAGTGATGCTTAGGGGTCACTCCTGACTCTGCACTCAGGAAGTACTCCTGGCAGTGCTAGGGGGACCATATGGGATGCTGGGGATTGAGCCTAGGTCAGGTGCATGCAAGGCAAGTGCCTATCCACTGGACTATCCAGCCCTGTGGTGTTTTTCTTTTCCTTTTAAGGGGAAGGCCTGTGGGGACAGGAAGGAAGCATAGTCTTTTATTTTGGTGTAAAGTGGGACTCATTCAAGTAGAAATGATCAACAGGTCAGAAATATGGCTCTGTAAACAGATGAGATCACTGGCTTATTTTGCCACCTGAAGTTCTGAATGTGAAAGCAAGGTTGCCCTGTGAGAGGGAGGAGCTGCTCTTCAGGACTGGGGAATGCATCAGAGAAGAAACTCAGATGAAGCATGTATACAAAAGGAAAAATGTGTTGATTTTTGAAATCATCTGTTGGTGTATCAGATTGAGAGTTCACTAGTGTTGAAAAGTCATTTCAAAATATGATTCACTGCATATTAATGGTTAAAATATAAGCTGAAGGCTCTCAGGGTTTTTTCCACAAGAAATTGAACTATTTTACTGTTGCATCTCCAGAAGAATACAACCTCTATAGCTTGAGAGTGCCTCATCTTTCACATCTCCCTCCCTCCCCTCAGCCTGCCCTGCTCCTTCCTCAGTCCTGGATTCCGTTTAAACAGTGTGTCATTTGGATGTCATGTTGTGATTGTTCCCAGCACAGTTTTGAGCTAGGAGATGGCTGTGGCATTCCATCTGGGGCTCACTGCCTCATCACTCCCCAAGTCCTTTCATTTAAAGCCTTGCAGACCATTCTAATGTAAAACAGACGCCCCAGACAGAGTGGGGGGGAAGGAGCACTGTAGAACTCTCCAGCCTGAGCGCAGAAGTGCATCGGCAGGTAGGCTTATCATTTGGAGCCCTCATCAGTCAGATATTTTATATGCAGAGATCAATAGATGTCAGAGAAGCAGCAAAAAGTGATTTTATAATCTCAGATTAAAACAGGGACTAGAGCGATAACACAGCATGTAGGGCGTTTGCCTTGCACGCGCTCGATAGGCCAACCTGGGTTCAATTCCTCTGTCCCTCTTGGAGAGCCTGGCAAGAGACCAAGAGTATCCCGCCCTCACGGCAAAGCCTGGCAAGTTACCCTTGGCGTATTCGATATGCCAAAAACAATAACAACAAGTCTTACAAAGGAGACATTACTGGTGTCCACTTGAACAAATTGATGAACAATGGGGCGACAGTGCAGATTAAAACAGGGGATTTTAGGAATGGGTAGTTGTTTGTTTCTGAAATTAAAAGGTGATTCAGAACCACACTAAATATAGCTCAGTGGTAGAGCACTTAGCTTGCACATGTAAAGTGTTGGGTTTACTTCCCGGCACAGATAGGTAAAACAAACTTAGATAAAAAGTGTTTGGGGTCCAAAAGATGGCTCAGTAACTTAAAAAGCAACTAGGACAACCATGAGGCCATGTATTTATTTATTTTGGTAGGTTTTTTTTTTTTTTCATACCCAGAAATGCTCTGCGGTTCCTCCTGGTGGTCCTCTGAGGACCATGTTATGCTGAAAATTAAATGCATGCAAGGCAAGCATCTTAACCACTGTATTCTCTCTCAGGCCCCTGGACATAAATTTTTGTTGTTGTTTTGGGGCCATACCTGCTGGTGCTTCGGACATATTCCTGACTCTGCTCAAGAAATATTTTTTGGGGGCTGGAGTGATAGCACAGCGGGTAGGGCGTTTGCCTTGCACGCGGCCGACCCAGGTTCAAATCCCAGCATCCCATATGGTCCCCTGAGCACCGCCAGGGGTGATTCCTGAGTGCATGAGCCAGGAGTGACCCCCTGTGCATTGCTGGGTGTGACCCAAAAAGCAAAAAAAAAAAAAAAAAAGAAATATTTTTTGTATGGCTCAGGGAACCATATGACATGCTGGGAATCGAACCCAGGTTAGCCATAAACAAGGCAAATACCCTGCTCTCTGTACTGTTTCTCCGGCCCACACGCACTGGTCATGAATTTTTTACCTTGTACCACCTGTATGCTCCAAAATGATACTGATTGCCCTTCCATCTGGGATCCTCCAGCATGGGGAGAAAAAGAGGGCTTGTTCCTTGAAGTAACCCCCTTTTTTCTTTCTTTTTTTCTTTTTTAAATTATTATTATTATTGTTGTTGTTATTATTATTATTATTATTTGGGTCATACCTGGTGATGCACAGGGGTTACTCCTGGCTCAAGCACTCAGGAATTACTCCTGGTGGGGCTCGAGGGACCATATGGGATGCTGGGAGTCAAACCCAGGTCGGCTGCGTGCAAAGCAAATGCCCTACCCACTGTGCTATCACTCCAGCCCCAAATTGTGTTTTCCTTAATAAACGTAAAACCTGCATTCCTGTTCCGGTTTTATTTAATGCACCGTTAAAGAGCACCATTGTTTTCTAATTGTCCGTGAGTTGTATTCCCCTTAAAATACATGGAAATATGCACCATACTGTTTGGTATTTTGTGTCTCCTATAATTTTCCAGCTATTAATACATAAGAGTTTAATTAATTATTTATCCATTAGATGGCAACCATTTGTTGGAGCTGGAAATGTGGCTGGAAGAGCACTTGCCGTGCATGCTGGAAGCTAGGGTTTGGTCCCTAAGCACCACCGAGAGTGATAAGACCTGAGTATCAGGAAGAAGTTACGCCAAAAGTGTAGGGAAAGGATTACAGCAGAAAACAGCTATTACTGCAGTCCCGAGCAAGTTACTGGCCAAAAGGAAGGACTGTTGTAGTCTTGTTGGAAAATCAGCACCTAAACTGTGGCAGTAACTACCACAGTATAACACGGAAAATAATCATTTCAAGGAAACTTACCATTTTCAGACTTAACTTTATCCTTGCACAGAACTTCCACCTAGGACTTAGGGCATCGGGATACTTTCAAAAGGGCACAAAGCTGCCTGGAAGAAGGGTTTATCAATCTGTGGCAAGATTGTGGATTGATTGTGGCAAAATGTTTTTAAGCATAATGTTTCAGTGATACTCAGAGAAGAAAAAATTTTATAGAAGAATGGCAGATAAGGTAGAAAGAATAACAGGATTTGAAAATGACTTGGTTCACAAGTCTTAGTGTGGTCATTGGTTTAGGCAAAATTGAATACTAAGGAACCCAAGCCACAGTACAGCGTGTAGGGTGTTTACTTTGCATGCTATTGACCCGGGTTCCATCCCCAACACCATGTATGGTCCCCCAAGCCCTGCCTGGAGTGAGTTCTGAGCCCAGAGCCAGGAGTAAGTCTGGCAACTCCTGTCTTTAATCAAATGATCAGCTTGATGTTACATACCTTTTTATATATGGTGATGTATTTATGAAGTGACTAACATCTAAATATCTGAGAAAAATGATAAACTAGAGTCATGGGGAAGCAGTGAAAAATCCAGAGCATGGGATATTTTCTGACAGTTAACCTAGATTTTAGAAAAGTAATTAGTACCACAAGAGCAAAAGATTGAGGAGCTGCTCCATGTTGAAGTAGTTAGGAATGAAGTAATATTTTGACTGTAATTAACTTTGAAATGATTCATCACAAATCAGTGCAGAGGGGCTGGAGCGGTAATGCAGTGGGTAACTCATTTGTCTTGCATTTGGCTGACCTGGGTTTAATCTCTGGTATTACAAACCCACCAGGAGTAATTCCTGAGTGCAGAGCCAGGAGTAACTCCTGAGCATCTCCAGGTGTGAGCCCCATGCCCCCAAAAACTCAGTGTAGGGAAAAGAAAAGCAAGTTAGCAATTAGTGGTTTTTTGTTTTTGTCTTGTTTTGAAGTCTCCTGGCTTACTCCTGACTCCGAGCTCAGTCCTGAAAGGTATTTGGGGCACCATATGAGGTGTCAGGGATTGAACCCAGGTTGGCTGTGTGCAAGGTAAGCACCTTACATTCTGTAATCTCTCTCCAGCCTCCAAATTAGTGCATTTATGAAAGGAAAAGCTGTATGTATGTTCATTCAAGTCTTTCAACTTATTAAAAATGAAATTTAAAAGTTGAAGAGTATGCTTAATTCCTTTTTGAACCCAAGCCCAAAAAAATGTATTTTTTTAAATGTATTTTGCCCATTGTTTTAATTGTGCTATTTGGAGCTGTTCTAATAAGATCCAAATTCTTCCCCTGTGGTTTTAGTGGCAATAGTAATTCTTATAATTTTTTTACATAACATCTGTTAACTATGTACACTGTTGGGCCAAATGTGCTGAACACATTTTATCAGTTAACTCTCTAACAACTTGAGAACCACAGAGAGTCCAGACGCCTGAGCAGATCCCAGTTCGATCCCTGGAACTGCATGTGATCCCCAAGCACTGCCAGGAGTGATCTCTGAGTATAGAGCCAGGAGCAAGTCCCAAGTACCTCAGGCATGGCTCAAAAGTAAAAAATGGACTGGAGATATACTACAGTGGGGAAGCCATTTGCCTTGTATGTGGCCCAAATTCAATCTCCAGTACCATATATAGTCTCAAAGTCCCAGGAGGAGTAAGCCTGAGCGCCACTAAATATGGCTTATCTCCAAAAACCTAAAAAACAGCAAGAACAACAACAAAAATCCTCTCTAATACTTTGAATTACGACTTATTTCTTCTTCCTGGCTCAGTGTTTGTTGATTACTCCTGGTGGTGCTTAGGGCATACAGTGCCTAAAATTGAACTTGGACTTCCTGTGTACAAAGCCTGTCCTCTAGCCTATTGAGTTATCTCTCCAACCCCTTCCACTTTTAAGGACACTGGTGATTGCATTGACCACACCTAGCTAATCCAAAAGAATCTGCCTGGTTTTTGTTTTTGTTTTTTGTTTTCTTTTTTTTTTTTTTTCAGTTTGTTTTAGAGCTACACCTGGTGGTACTGGGGGTGGGTGAGAGTACTTTTGGCTCAGAATTTAGGGGTTTCTCACAACAGTGGTCTGGGGATTTGGAACCATATGGTGCCAGGAATCATCTGAGGTCTCTGCGTGTACTTCCATCCTTTGAGCCATCTCCATGGCCCTAGGTTGTTGTTTTTTTTTTTTAATTTACTTTTGACCAACATCACAGGAAAGTATTAATTTAATTGCAACTATAGACAAACTTTGGGTTTAATTTTAATTTCTGTATTTTTATTACAGATTTTAACTGCCCTTGGATGACACGCCTGGTATGGAGATGATTGAGGAACAGCTTGCTAATTTGAACATAGTCAAACGTTCCTCGGGAACTGAAGAGCCTACTTATCTGCTTGACATAGACACGTCAAAGACTGTGCAAGCAGAGAAAGGAAGCTTGGTTGCTGTTTTATGTTCTAATGGTTCAGTCAGACTATATGATAAAGAAAGGTTAAATATTCTGCGAGAATTCAGTGGGCGTCCTGGGTTTCTTAATGGTGTCAAATTTGCAAATTCTTCTGACCGTGTGTATTCATCATGTACTGATGGCACTGTAAAATGTTGGGATGCTCGATTAGCCAGTGAAAAACCTGTCCAGTTGTTCAAGGGCTACCCTTCTAATATTTTTATCAGTTTTGATATCAGCTGTAATGATCATGTCATTTGTGCTGGCACAGAAAAAGTTGATGATGATGCATTGTTGGTATTTTGGGATGCCAGAATGAATTCTCAGGATTCATCTAGTACTAAAGATCCACTTGGTGCCTACTCAGAGACACACAGTGATGATATCACTAAAGTATGTTTCCATCCCAGAAACCCCAGTATGGTAGTCTCAGGTTCAACTGATGGCTTGGTGAATATATATGATATTAGTCTTGATAATGAAGAAGATGCGCTGGTGACAACATGTAACTCGGTGTCATCAGTAAGCAGTATCGGTTGGTCTGGGAAAGATTATAAACAGATTTACTGCATGACACATGATGAAGGATTTTATTGGTGGGATCTTAATCATCTGGATACTGATCAGCCTCTTACATGTTTGAACATTCAAGATGTTAGGGAAGTCATTAACATGAAAGAAGGTTCTTTGGACTATTTGATTGGTGGGCAATATCATGAAAAAATGGACAAATTGTTTATTGTTGGAGGAACAAACACAGGAAGGATTCACTTAATGAGCTGCACTATGTCGGGATTGGTCCATGTGGCCAGTCTTCAAGGAGGGCATGCTGCTACCATTCGTTCTTTCTGTTGGAATATGCAAGATGATTCTTTGCTAACTGGAGGAGAAGATGCACAGTTGTTACTCTGGAAACCTGAAGCAAGAGAGAAGACATTTACAAAGAAAGACAGCATGAAAGTAGCATCCTCTGTGTACCACCGGGTTCGAGTCCATAGTAATGATTCATATAAGAGGAAAAAAAAGCAGTGATGATACCCTTGGAGTTTATGTGATGGGATTTAGAGCTACAATTAATTAATATTTGAGTACTACATGTGGTAGACACAGTCAAGGTCTTATAAAAAAATAAACCTGTGGTCTTGATGTTTTCTAAAATTAATTTTTATTTTAAAAATTATTTTTAGTTTTTAATTCTTTTGGTTTTGGGGGCACATGCAGTGGTGCTTAGGGCTCACTCCTGGCTCTGTGTGAGGTCACTCCTGGTGGGCTTTGGGGACCATATGGAGTGCTGGGGATTGAATTTGAGTCAGCCACATGCAAGGTAACCAGCCTAAAATTATTGCTTTGGACCTAAAATTGTTTTTTAAAACCACTGATTGAGTATACAGTCAGCGAATTGAAAGTAAAATTACATTTCTAATTTTTAAAACCCATCTGTTGAGTTAGTAGATGTTGCAATAAAGAAATAGTTTTGATGAAGGAGATGGCGGGTGTGACTTGAAAAGCATGATTTAAGATGTATTTTTTAAGCATAAATAGTTTATTTTAAATCATCCTTATAAAATAACTTCTCCATTGGTAAGATCCTTGTTTAGTACACATATATTACGTTAGACTATTTAAGCATAAATATTCTAGTGAGTTAATAAAATAAAATTAGTGATTTGCATCTATTTAAGGAAAATGATATTTTTATTCTTTTTGTTGCTTAAACAGTTTCACTGTAAAGGCAGTTATATTGCAAAATTTATTTTGACTCTGAATGTAAAAAAAATATATAATGACTGCTTCAGACTATTACTTTCTTTGTTTTTGTTATTTTATGGCCACACCCAGCAATGCTCAGGGGTTACTCCGGGCTTTGTACTCAGGAATCACTTTTGGCGGTGCTCAGGGGACCATATAGAGTGCTGGGATTGAACCAGGGTCAGCGATGTGCAAGGCAATTGCCTTATATACTGTTCTATTTCTCTGGCGCCTCAGTATTGTAAAATAATATTTGGTGATAAAATTTTCTTCCCTAGTGTTTCATCCTTAATTTTAAACTTGAAGGTGAGTAGGGATGTGGTTCAGTGGTAGAGTGTCTGCCTTGCACATTTGAATTTTGAGACTATGGGTTCACTCCCTGGCATGGGGTGAATAGGGGTGGAGGGCTTACACATAATTTTATTTTTTTTATAATTTTTTAATTTTATAAGGTAGTTCACAATATTTCATTACATATAATATTCAAACACCAATCCCACCACCATTACATCTTCCCACCACCATATTACGTGTGTTTCCATCCCGAACCCCAATCCCTGCCTCAAAGCAGAACTGTATAAATAATATATTTTATATTGTTTGTTATGAAAAAATGCTGAAAATGCTACAAAAATGTATTCTTAGAGGAAGGAAGGTGAGGATTGTTGTATTCCACCCAGGGGCCATTAAGCCCTTCTATAAGAGATCAGTAACATGTTGTTAGAAGTTGAGCCTTGTGTGCTTTTATATCTGAAAAAAACATATTTTTTCCTATAAGATTGGTTGCCTCTTACATTGAACTGCATCGAATGTGGTGGGGTACTCTTGGGACATGGGTAGGGTGTGCAGTATGAAGTGTCTGGGAATAGGTTCCCTCATGGTTGAGGCTCAACCCAAGCATGTGGAGAGCGGCCTTGAGCATGGCGGTGGTTGTGTTCTGAAGGTTTTTGGCTGCCAGGGCTGGGCCCCTTGGGGGGGTCTCACCAGCCACCCTCTGGGGTGCCCTGAGTGAAACAGCCTGGCACAGCGTCTGATGGCATGATTATGGCGAGCATCATGTTATGCTTCCTTCTGAGAGACAAGGACATGCGATCTGGATGGTGGCCGATAATTAGATTTTCTGGTGCCAGCCAGGGGTGGTTTGCGGATGTGACTGCTGAGTTGCCAGAGACTCGGGGTGTGGGGGGTGGAGGGATACAGGCAGAGGATCTCCATTCCAGGTCCTGTTGAGTTGTTAGTCACAAAGTCCAGCATACCTGGGTTTTCTGGGGTTCCCTCATGGTGAGGCTCTGGCCCGAGCCTTGTTACACATAATTTTAAATTTGAATTTTGCTTGTTGCTAACTTTTTAATCTTTCCTTCTAAGTACTTCTCCAAAAAAAATTCTTTTTTTCTTTCATTTCTGCTCCATTCAGAGGTACTGAGGTCACATTCCTGGCTCTATACTCAGGGGTGCCAGGGATTGAATCTGTATCAACTATGTACAAGGTAAGTGCCCTTCCCACAGTACTATCCAGCCCCACAAATGCTTACCGAGGGACTCTGGGTATAGCTTTAAAGGACTTGAAAGCATGCTTTATTTGGTCTTCTGAGCACAGAGCTGGAGTTGCCCATGAGCACTGCTAGGTATGCCCCCAAAACAACAAAAGAATCTTAACTGGGGCCAGACAGATAGTCCAGGGGTTATGAAACTTGCTTGCCTTGCGTGTGGCCTGCCCCCACTTTGGGTTTACTGCCCCATATTTGGTCCCCAAGGCGCTGCCAGAAGTGAGGAGAACAGAGGCAGGAGTTGCCCCTGAGCACTGCTGGGTATCACTCAAAAGCCCTTCTTTCTAAATCCCCCAAAAACCGAATCATGACTAAAAGTCTTCTCTTTTTAATGGTTTCTTATTTTTTGTTGTTGTTGTTGCTGTTGTTCTATTCAAAATTAAGGAGCCAGGAAAAATAGTGCAGTGGGTAAGTCACTTGTCTTGCATGCAGCCAACCCGTGTTCTATCACCGGCACCCCACATGTGGTTCTGATAGCTCCTCCAGTGGTGATCTCTGAGCAGAAAGCTAGGAGTAAGCCCTGGGCACAGTTGGGTGTGCCCCCAAACCAAAACCCAAAAAATCTTGCTTAAGGAAAGGCGTGAGACTTTCCCCTTACTTTGAGCATCACAAAAAAGGTGGGTGATTATATAAGCATGATCCCTTCTGAGTGACCTGTGGTGAATACACTTGCCACAGTGTGTGAATCAGCTAGAATGTGACTCGTGCAAGCACAGCTGAAAAAGTGTGAAGCTTGGTGAGCAGCCAAGTGTATGAGCATTGTCATCTGATGTGCAAAGCAGCACAGAACGTGTGTGTGTGTGTGTGTGTGTGTGTGTGTGTGTGTGTGTGTGTGTGTGTGTGTGTGTGTAACCCCTGGCCATCACACCATCAACAACTACAAAGGGAAGGGGGAAGGAGAGAGTAAAACTCTGGAAACACACTGGAGTCCCCTTTCAGTAGCATAGACATTTCATGACTCACCAAGATTCTAATTCTGCCCCTAGCCTCTGGCTCTCTTCACCCGGCCAGGCCTGCATTGGGAGATCCTGATTTTGGGAGGTGCCTCCCAGCCCTGGCATAGCTCTCCTTCCTCTCTGTGGTCCACTCAGGTGATCCGTTAAGGAAGTACCTGTGGGACTGGGTGTGGAGGTAGGCGATGCTGGAGAAAGAAATTTGGCTTTTGCCCTGTAGTGAGAGAACCCGTAGTGGGCTAGGGGAGACTGTCTCAAGTCAGAATGATAGGGGGTGTCCTGAGTACAGAGAGGGGACTCAGGAGATGGCTCCATCTGTTCACGTTTAGAAAAGATGATGTCTGCACTGCATTTTCAAAGAATAATAGTCCACCCAATTGATTAGGGAAAGAAAAGAAGAGTCAGACATTAGACAGGCAGAAGGAGGCAAACAAGCTGTGGTTAAGCTTGGTCATAAGCATTAGGCTTGGGCCTTACCCAGGCTCTCTGCAAACACGCAGCACTTCTCAGGGTGAGTTACCTCTGCAGATGGCTCATTGCATCTATTATGTCTTGGTTTTGCACTGTTTTAATCTTGAAGACAGTATTTCCCCGAGCCTGTTTTGCAGGCCCAGTGCCACTGGGCGGAGACAGGTCACTGATTCTCCTGTTCTAGAACGGTGGTGCAGAGCGCCAGTTCTGGGCCCCACTGTTGACTCATGCTGCTCTTGTATGCTTTCAGAGACACTTTAAAGCTCTTTCCTCTCTCTGACATTCTGAGTCCTTTCAAGACTGTCTCTCGGCAGTGTCCTGGCTAGTTTTTAGCTCTGTTTATGGTTTGATCAGCTTTCTCCTTCTGTATCTAGCCCAGGGGCCATGCTGCATTAATTTAGCTTGCTTGTTTTTTTAAATTTTTTTATTTTGGTACTAGTCTCCTCATTTCAATTAAACTTTACTGTATGCGTGAAGTGACTGTTTTCCCTAAATGAGTCTCTTCTCCAGACAGAATTCAGACCCATATGCCCTTTTATAAATAAGGTAGCTGGGCTCTGGAGTTGAATGACATCCTAACAGTTGGTTTAACCAAGTATTTCCTCCCTGAGAGAGCCTCAGTGGCAACAGTTCCCACAGGGCCCGGAGCCTGGCGTGATTTTACGGCTGCTTGGCTGGATAGAGCCACAACACTATGCCTGCCAACTCCTTAAAAGCTGGACTGCATTTTCTACAGGCCTGGAAAGCTGCGCAGGTTCCATCTGTAAGCACCTGCCGTGCTATTTTCTCCATGCTGCCTTTGACTGTCAGTCACACACCTCTGCTGTCACATTATAAACTAGTCATGTCTCTTTCCATTCCTGACTTCCTGTAGATGAGTGTAGCCCTCAGGCCTTACCACCATGAGGACTGGCCAAAGCCAAAGACTTGAATTAATAAGAAATGAATAGAGGTACCTGGGAGATGGCTCAGGTAGAGTTCATAGGAGGCCCGTGTGATCTACAGCATTGCACAGTCTCCTGACCACCATGAGAGGCAACCCTTGAGCACCAAAGTAAAAGTAGTCTGAATACTACTGGGTATGGCCTATATTAAAAAAAAAAAAGTGGGGCTGGAAAGATGGTTCAAAGTGCTAGAGTGCATGTTATTTATGCAGGAGTGCCAGGCTTGATAATCTGGTACCATGTGGTCCCCTGAACACTGCCAGAAATGACCTAAGCATCAACAGGTGTCCGTTGATGTCCCCCCCAAGAATGAAAACACAGGTGCTCATCACCTAGATTTGAATTATGAGAAAAACAGCATGTTTCTGATCATAAAAGAATAAAGTGGAGAGACAGGTTGACTGGGGAAGCATGCGTGAGTTACGGTATGAGTTATGATGCAGTTGTCATTATGGTGGTACTAATGGGGTCAGAGATGTGTAAAGTGTTCCAGGAGATTAGAGTAGTTTCAGTTGGGATAGGAGTAACAAGATCTGATTTGTACCATTTCTGTCTGCAAGGGAAGCAATGGGAACTGATAACTCTCTTAAGAGGCCAAAGGGAGGGGCAGAGAGTGCACAGTGTTTGCCTTGCACGTGGGCAACAGGGCTTTGATCCTTGGCATCCCATTTGATCCCTGGAGCACTGCAACTAAAGTTGTGTAGCTCACAGTTAACGGTGGCCACAGCAGTATAACAATTGGGCCTAGAAGATAGCTGAAAGATAGCTGAAACTTTGAGTTTGACGCCTGACACCATAGTCACCTGCCCCAATGGCCTGAGAGCAACATGTCAGGGGACCAAACACTGAACTGAAAGGCCTCACTGTCTGAGAGTGTCATTGGAAGTGACCCATGGCTCCTGCAGCATGGCTGCAGCCCCCAATAATAGCAACAAAGGAAAGGAGAGTGGGGGTGGGGGATTCACTAATCACTAAGCAACCTGCCTTTGTCTTTTTTTCTTCCTTGGATGCTCATACCTACTAAAAAATACTTTTTCCCCCTGTAATTTTGTCTTGTTTGAGCTTAAAACAAGAAGAATGGAAGAGAACTTATAATTCATTTATTCTTCAAATATTTGAGGAGCATACTTTTCACTGAACAATCTGTTCTAGAGTCCATATCCTTTATAAATTCATGCAATTAAAATGTTCTTAATTAAGAAATGTTTTTGTGTGTTTGGTCCACATCTGATTGCTTGGAGTCTACTCTGGCTGGTGCTGGCAGGTGGGGAGGATGGGTGAGGGTCACTCCCATGGTGTTAGGACTATATGGTGCCACAGACCTGGGCCTCCTGCACCTAAGACCTGTGTCCTAGCCCTTTGAGCTTTCTCCCTGGCCCAATTAATGTCATTTAAGATTTAATTTTATTCGTACTGTAAAATCCCCATTTCTCCTCTTAAAAGATCATATATCAAGTGTAGAGAGATTCTGACAGCAGCTGTTAGTGAGGAAAGTTTGTTTTTTGTTTTTGGGCCACACCCAGTGGTGCTTGGGGAATCACTCTTGGTGGTGCTCTGAAAGCCATATGGGTTGCCTGGGATCAAACCTAGGTCAGCCTCACAGAAGGCAAGGGCCTTTTCTGCTGTGCTGTCGTCTCTCCAGCCCAGGGCAGCTTGTTCTCTCCAGGAAACCATAAGGACTAGCAGCGTGTTTAATCTTCATCAGGCATCATTTACTGAATGCACAGCAAGTTGGTCTGCAAGGAATCTTTCATTCGGCGTGACAATGTTTTTGTTCCCTATGCTTTCTACTCAGGTCCATTCTGTCTGGCAGAGGAGAAAGGAACTAGAGATCTGCCCCATGAGCACTCCCTCTGCCTTTTCCTGTTAGAACCTATTTCGTTAATCGTGCAGAAGTGTATTCGAGTTATCCAAGCTGTCCAGATTCTCATGGCGGGATAACCCTAAGTTACAGCTTGAGTCTGAGTTGTCTTAGGGATGGTATTATTATTATTATGGCAAAATTCATGTCATTGAATGCCTTTTTGCCATCTGTGCTCTATTTCCTGCTTGCTGGAACAAGAAGTGCTTCACTTTTCTCTCATCAATGACAACCAACTTCTGGAATTAAGTTCCATTTTTTTAAACTATGCCCAGCAGCAATGTTTTTTTTTAAATTCATGGTCTTATTCATTTATCCTTTTACTTTTCTTTTTGTTTTGGGGCCTTACCCAGCCCAGGTCTTACTCCTGCCTCTTTGCTGAGGGATCACTCCTAACTATGCTTGGTGGGGGGTGGGGGACCATATGTGGTGCCAGGGATCAAACCTGGGTGGGTGCTTATTAGATGTCAGGCACTCTGCTAGTCGATTGAGACTCCAGAATTGAGCAAAGCAAATAAATCTTTTCATCATGAATCTTGTGATACAGTAACCCTGTGGGAAAAGATGGTATTAAGGATGAGCAGCTTGTTAACTGAGACTGGGAGGAAATAGATGCATCTATAGTTGCCAGCATTGTAGTTGATGCATCTTAATAAGATTAAACATATTTTAATGATTATATATGGACATGAGTGTTATTTTTAATTTGGAGGAAAGGCAATATGTCATCGCATAACATATTGCAGTAGAGTCCACGAGTCTGGACTGTTTGCTGAAAACTTAACATAGTTCCTCAAAAAAGTTACAGAATTGCCATAGGGTCCAGAAATTCTACTTTGTGTATAAATCTAAAATTGCTGATAGCAGTATTTTGTGGTATCTACACACACAATTGCTAAAAAGTAGAAGCAGCCCAAATGTCTATGGACAAGTGAATGGATAAAGAAAATGTGGAATATTATTCATTATTTAAAAAAAATGTAAAAAGGAAATCCTGTAATATGCTCCAGCATGGATGATACTTAGAGACATTAAGCTGAGTAAAATCATTCACAAAAAATAAACAAAACCAAAAACCACCGTGTGACTTCCCTTACATGAGCTGTTAATGGAGGTCAAAATGGGGGGTATAGAAAGAAGGATGGTGGGGGCCAGGGACTTGAAAATGAAGAAATGGGGACTTCTTCGATGGCTGTAGATCTTATGTTTTACAAAATGAAAAATGTCTAGAGAGATGCTCAGAACAATGTGAATAAATTTAAAACTATTGAACTCGGCACCTTAAATGGCCAAGTGAAGAAGCCAGGTATAGTATAGAGAGTAAGTCACATACATAGTCACGTGCGTCTCTGGCACTGCTGATGGTCCCCAGAGACCATCAGGGGTTACTCATGAGCACATAGCCAGGTATAGCCCCTGAGCAGTGAGAGGTGGAGCCCCCAACTCCCAAATAAATAAACAAAGTTGAAAAAAAGTAAAATTGCCAAGATAGAGTCCGAACAAGACCTAAGGGATAGAGCATATGCATTGCATGTTGGAGACGTGGCTTGATTCCTCAGTCCCGCCCACTCCCTCAAGCCCACGCTGAACACAACTGGGTGTGGCCCCAGTTCCACGAAAGACTATCCCCAAAACAAAGTCAACCCCCAAAAATGGTGAAGAGGGAAACATATTAAGTGGAAGTTTGGGCCATAATTGAAAATTAAATATAGAACAATTAATTAATATAGCAAATATGACCAAGTTGGGGGTGAATTGGGATCACTTAGAAGGTTGGGTTCCATATCTGCTACTGCTACTCCTAGGTTGGTGGGCATCAGCTTGCAGGCTTCTAAGCCCTAGTGTCCTTGCCAGAAAATGGAGAGCACTAATTTAAAAGAGTTTTTCAAGGATTAAATGAGATGTGTGCAAATGGGCAAACTCTAAAGCACTCCCCAGATGTGGGGTATTTGGGGGGTCAGAGAGTACAGTGGGTAAAGTGTTTGCCTTGCATGTGACGGACCCAGGTTTAATTCCTGGTTTCATCCTTAAAATGAAAACAGATGTAGAGTATTTTGATAGGAATGGTGATGGAGTTTACTCTGCTGGCTTTATCACTTCACTTAACCATATCTGATCATGGGGGGATGTTGAAGCACAAGCTCCAGCTTCTCCCATTTGTCCTGCTATTTTCTCCACTTCAAGGTTACAGACGGTAAGTGGAATATCTAACTGGATTGCTGATTCTCTTACCAATAATGCTTCTTACTGACTGCTCTTCATTTATTTTTCTTACTTTATTTTATTTTGGTTTGGGGAGCACACCCAGCTGTGATTAGGGCTTACTCCTGACACTTTGCATAGGGACCATTCCTGGGGGTGACTGAGGGACCATATGTAGTGCCAGGAATTGAACCCCTGTTCTATGCAAGGCAAATGACTTAACTGAAGTACTCTCTACATTTCTTCATTTAATCAACTCAAAGAATTACAGGGATTAACCAACATATTTTAAAAAATGAATAATAACAGCAAAAAATAATGAATAATTTGTTTTCTCTGTTTTGGTTTGGGGGCCACACTGGGCAGTTATGAGGGCTTACTCCTGGCTCTGAGTTCAGGGATAACTTCTGGCAGGGCTCAAGGGACCATATGTGGTTCTGGGGATCAAACTTGGGTCTGCCACATGCAAGGCAAGCAACCTTTCAGCTATACTATTGCTTTAATCCAGTGGGATAATTATTGATCTTTAGAATAGCTTATGCCAATTGGTGCTGAAGGAAGAAGCAAGTTTGACTTGACAAAAGGAGAATGGAAGGAACATTTGGAGCAAAGCCTCATGGATAAAGACACCTAGGAGCTATCATCAAACCATGAGTAAAAAGATGAGGTTGAGGATGGGCTGGAGCAACAGTACAGCTGGTTGGTCATTATCTTACAGGTGACCAACCTGGGTTCAAACCCTGGCACCAAATATGGTCTCCTGAGCCTGCCAGGAGTGATCCCTGAGCACCGAGCTAGGCATAACCTCTGAGCACCAGTGGTGTGGCCCCCAAAACAAACAAGATAAGGGTATGGATAATGAGCGAATTTCTGTAGCAAATCGATGGTACTAGATTTATGCAGTGAGGAATTTAGACATTTTGGTGTGAGAATGGAACAGAGACCTATTGAATGAGGGCTTTAGACCAAAATAATTACTGGGTCTAAAGCCATTATAATATAACCTCAATGACTTATGTAGGAGAGCTCTACAAAATAGTACTCATATCCAACTCGATGAATCACTAGATAAAAATACTGTGTTTTGGGGAGGGATGGGAGGAGGGGCACACCCTGGAAGTGCTCAGGGCTTTCTCCGGGCTGTGCACTCATGAATTACTCCTGGCAGGCTCAGGAGACTATATGGGATATCAGTGATTGAACCTGGTTCTCTGTGTGCAAGGCAAGCACCTTACCTGCTGTTCTATTGCTTTGGTCCCTAAGAATAATTGTTCTAAAAGATGTAAGAGTATAATAAAGAGGACCAGGTTGTAACTGAGTAGTAGAGCAATTGCCTTACGTGTTTGATTCCCAGTCCCACCACCAAAAAAAAAAATAAATAAATAAAACTAAAAAACCCCACAAAAGTGTGATGTAGAAAAACTTGCCTTTCACATCGATACATAAAGAATAGTGATTATAATCAATGCATATAGTTATTGTAATTAACTCACCATTCATTATCATATGTTTTTTAATTAAGTTTAGAGTAAAGAATTTTAATTATAAAAAAAGAAAAACTTGCCTTATCTATAAATGATGGTGGGAAAAATTACATAAAGTGGATTAAAAATCACATTAGGCTCTCATCTTACATCATGTACCAAAATTACTCCAATGTAAGATTAAAAAAAAAATAGAAATTTGGTGCCGGAGAGATAATATAAGGGTTAAGGCACCACTTTGCTGTGGTGGCCTGGGTTTGCTGCCTGGCACTTTGTGGCCCCTAAGCACTGCTGGGATTGATCCCAGAGCACAAGGCTTGGAGTAGCCTCTGAACAAAAATGAAAATATTATGTAAATTAAAGTCTTTTCTGCATAGTAAGGATTCTTTAGAATAATAATCTATTACTGGGATTGTAGGCTGGTATACTCATTTAGTTAAAAAAAAAAGTCCCTATCTTGTGAAGCTGAAAAAGCACCACATACATGATGATGTGATTCAACATCTAGATGCACACAGTGGAGAAGCTACAATTCACAAGGAAATGTGCCCAGAAACGTTCACAGCACTGCTGTCCAAAATAGTAAAATGCTGGAAAAAAACCAAATGTCACAAAACAAGAAGATAAATAAACTGGAGAATATTTGTAAGTGAAGTGTTATGTAACAGTGAAAGGGAATCATCTAAAATATTTGTGTCAATATAGTCAAATTTTAAAAAAACCCTAATGTTGAGTGAAAATTTACATTACAGAAAATATATAGTATAATACTAATGATATATATATATATACTAGAATATGAATAAAGCGCTACATTCTATTTCGGAATATATACATCTATAGTAAAAATATGACATCATGAGAAACAGAGTTCCAGATTAGTCTTGCTAATCCCAAAGAAGGGTTGGAAAACCCAGAGGCAGCTCAGAGGTAGAGCACTTATCTTGCATGTGTGATACATGGATTTGATTCCCAGCAACACACACACACACACACACACACATGCAAAATAGAAGGTGATAAAAGATGTTTACACAAGAAGTTTCCTCTGTTTGGGGATTCATTTTGAGATCTGTATGGAGGGTATATGGATATTTGTCAATTACAGTGGGTCTTTTTAAGTCTAAATATTTTGTGAAATAAAATTTAAGTGAATAGTATACCTTCTAAAAATTTTGAGTGAGGTATGTAATACAATTTAATATTTATCACTGACTTCCAACACAAATCCAAAGGAATTTTCCTTTTGTGGGTGGGTAGAGGGGCCTCCGTAGTGGAGCTCAGGTCACCGCTATTCCTAGGCTGGTTTCGGTTCAGTGCTCAGTCCCCAGTTGCCAGGAATTGGTTACCCTGGCAGTGCTCCGCATACAGAGTGCTTGGGAGGAACCACGTGGTGCTGGGGATCAAACTTGGGTCTGTTGCATGTTAGGCATACACCGTAACCCCTGTACTATTTCTATAGTCCTGAAGGGGTTTTTCTTTTGGTTTTTTTTTTTTGTTTTTTTGTTTTTTTTTGGTTTTTGGGTCACACCCGGCATTGCACAGGGGTTACTCCTGGCTCATGCACTCAGGAATCACTCCTGGAGGTGCTCAGGGGACCATATGGGATGCTGGCAATCGAACCCGGGTTGGCAGCGTGAAAGGCAAACGCCCTACCTTCTGTGCTATCGCTCCAGCCCCTGAAGGTATTTTCTGTTAATAGTTCCAAATGTATTTTTAAAGTTCAATCTAATATCAGAGAACTTGCTTTACCTATAATTCTAGCTTCTTACCACTTAGAGTAATACATACCTTTGCATATCAGCACATCTACATTTCAAAGAAGTTCAGATACAAAAAAGTCCAGATTATGAATATGGCATCATTCTTCCCTCTCTCCCTCCCTCCCTCCGTCCCTTCCTCCCTTCCCTTTATTCCTTCCTTTTTTCCCTCCCTCCCTCCCTCCTTCCCTCCCTTCCTTCCTTCCTTCCTTCCTTCCTTCCTTCCTTCCTTCCTTCCTTCCTTCCTTCCTTCCTTCCTTCCTTCCTTCCTTCCTTCCTTCCTTCCTTCCTTCCTTCCTTCCTTCCTTCCTTCCTTTCCTTCCTCTCCTTTCTCTCCTTCCTTTCCTTTTTTCCTTTTTCTCTCCCACATTTCATGCCATACATCTCTGATACTCTGTCCACAATCGATTGGGCCAGCATGGCTACCAAAATGTGAGGATTTCAGTAGGGAGCTGGGTGAGGGCTCCCTTTGCAGGGATTGTAGCTTCCTGCCATGCAAACAAGAGATCTTGATGTGCCATTTTTTTCACCACATAACCCTAATCCTCAGAGAAAACCCTTCTTTTATAGGGGCAAAAAATAGAGCACAAGTGCAGCAAGGGACAGAGACAAAAAGAAAAAAGACTGGAGCATTTTTTCCATCCTGCTGCTGAGTCCCAGCTCTCTGAGGCTAAGTGCATCCCTGCCCAGAATTCTAATGACCATCCCCCACTTTGCTTACACCAGCTCTGGTAAGGCTCTTACTGCTCAGACTCCAGAGAGTGAGAACTCCAGATTCCACAATGTCCTCTTCCTCAGTATACAGACTGAAGGGTGAAAGCCAGTGTCCTCATTTCCAGTGCCTAAGATCTACTGTAGGGAAGAATGGAAAGGAAGGAAAGATTTAGTTCTGATTGCAAGCTTTATTAATAAAAAAAAAATAAATAATCTATGTGACTCACTTGGGATAATTCCTGGCCTACAGGAAGAAACACTTAAAAAAAAATACAGGGCCAGGGAGAATGAAATAACAAGTTTGCTAGGTAAGTTCTCCCTAGTTAAGTGTTTGAAAAGATTACAAAAATGTACTGCCCATCATCGCCCGTGATGATTTCTCTAGATGTTGACTCTTGACCTAGTTTGCCTAAGAAGCCAGTGATTTTAGTTAATTATAACATTTCCTTTAAAGGGTCACTGGAATTTTATGGTTTTGTACTTGGAGTTAATCTCTCCTAATAATTGTTTTATAACAATACTTTTCCATAAATATTTGTTCCCAGTAGCCAAATGGTTTGTTAACTGGGTCACTACCTCAATCTGAAAATATGCTTTTTTGGACTTAGGAGGAAAAAAACCATCAAACAAAACAGTTTCAATACTAGATAAAACTACTTCTCTAAGCACCCGAAACTCAAATTCACACACACAGACATTTTACACACACACACACACACACACACACACACACACACACACACACACAAGTGTATTTCATTAAGAAAACATTGATTTGAATACACACTGACTGCAACCTAACTCAGCATAGCTAGTGTGCTTCTCATCAGAGATAGAATTGGGTTCTTTGTTATATGTCAAGGAAAATGAGCTGAATAGCTCCATGTTTTTGTATATTCTCCATAGCAGTGTATAAAAAACCATAGTGTTAAGAGGATTTTCAATGGGGGAAAGGCAGTGAAATACTTTAGAATGCCAAAGTTCAGTCACTTAACTAACTGTATGGCCCACCAAAAGAAACTGAAACTTCTCTTTAGTTTCTGTACCTGCAAAAATGTAATAAGAACATCTACATTAGTGGCTGGGAGATAAGTAAAAATGTTGGTGCACATGCTTTGTAAGTGGATCCCTGGATTCAATCCCTGGTCACTACTGGAAGTGACACATACCTCTCCTCCAAGTACCTACATCAGTGGATTATTTGGAGGATTAAATACAATAATAGATGGGAAATATCTGCCTGGCACAGTGTTCAAGAAATAAGAGATCATGTTGATGATAACAGAAGATGAGCTACCTTTCTACTTCCTTTTCTTTGTGATATCAAATGAGACAGTTATTGAAGGACTGGAGCAATAGTACAGTGGGTAGGGTGTTTGTCTTGCACACGGCTGACCTGGGTTGGATCCCCAGCGTCCCATATGGTCCCCTGAGCCCCTCCAAAAGTAATTCCAAGTGCTGCAGCAGACTGATTTCTAAAGCACAGCCAGCTCTGTGTGCAAGAATCACTACTCAGCATACGATATCTGGTGAGCGCTGAAATGAAAGATGAGTGAGACTGGAGAACTGCCCTTGGTAAGCATGTATATGAGCACTGCAATTACCTTCAGCAAGCACTACAACCAAAATAAACATGAACACTACAACCAAATCATTTAAGCACCACAACCAGGTGCCAGCATACCAAAAGCAAGTGTGTGTGACCCCTGGTCCTCATAACAGCAACAGACAGAAGGGGCCAAAGTCTGCTCTGAGTCTGAAAACCAATAAATATGATCAACTTGATTAGTTACATAAGGAAATAATTCTTGGCAAGGTCACTATTTAAAGACCTCTTTGGGTTTTTCGTTTTTTTTTTTTTCTTTTGGGGAACACCTTGCTATGCTCAGGTTTTACTCCTGGCTCTGCAGTCAGGAATTGCTCCTGGCGGTGCTCATGGGTTCATATGGGATGCCGAGGATCAAATCCAGGTCAGCCATGTGCAAGGCAAATGTCCTATCTGCTGTACTATTGCTCCAGTCCAAAGCTTATTTTTATTGAAATAACATTGTCTTAAAAGAGTGTGGACATTTATATGTTTCTGAGTGTACAGTATTAACAGGGCACACATAGATCCAAAGTACCAGTATAGTCCACTGGGCCCTTTTATCCCACCTCATCTTTTTCTCCACTCCCCACTGGGTAAGCTCAGTTCTGTGGTCAGAATCTGAGATTTTTTTTCTTTTTAGGTTACTTTGGCGTTGCACAGGGGTTATTCCTGGCTCATGCACTCAGGAATTACTTCTGGTGGTGCTCAAGGGACCATATGGGATGCTGGGAATCAAACCCAGGTCAGCCGCGTGCAAGGCAAACGCTCTACCTGCTGTGCTATCGCTCTAGCCCCAGAAGACTTATTTTCATTGGATACTGTCTATTCCCTTCTTGTTTCTTTATATATCACACATGGATGAAATCATCCAGTATTTGACTTTCTCCTTCTGACTTACTTTGCTTAGCATGCCATCTTCCAGTTCCATTCTTGTCACAAAAGGCAAGATTTCATCTTTTCTTATGCTGAAAAGTATTCCATTATGCATACATAATACAGCTTTGTTGACTCCTCTGCTGCAGGGCACTCAGCTATGGTAGAGAAAAGGGGGCCTGAGGGCTGGGATATGGCTGAAGTGGCAGACATCTTTGTGTCTGATCCCTGTCACAGCATGCTTCCCTCCAACACCCTGTGGTCTCCAGAGCACCAGATGACTCCCGAGCACTGCTGGGGAATACAGGGTACAACCCCCAAAACTAATTTTTAAGAAGAGGAATAGGGGAGTTGGAGATACAGCAGGTAGGTCACTGCCTTACTTGTGGCCGACCTAGGTGTAGTCCCCAGAATCTCATATGGTACTTTGAGCCTCATCAGAAGTGTCTCCTGAGCAGAGAGTCAGAACTAAGCCCTGGGCACTCCCAGGTGTGGCCCAAAAACCTCACCTAAAAAAAAAAAAGAAGAAGAAGAAAAAGAAAAAAAAAAAAAGAATAGCAGGAATGGGTGGGAAGCAACTTTCACCAGTACAAGGCTAGGTCATCGCTAAAGTCAGAGCTAGAGGGCTATAAAGATAGAAATACAGCCAGAAAAACACTCTCCTTGCATGTGACCAACCTAGGTTCTATCCCTGGAACCCCATATGGTCCCTTGAGTCATGATAGGAGTGACTCCTGAGCACAGAGCTATGAGTAAGTCCTGATCACCTCTACACATGTCCCTGCCTCCTCCATTTAAAAAAAAAGTTTTGGACTGTAAATCAGGACTCTGATGTGGAAGAAAGATAGCTAGTCTTAGAGCTAACATGGTTTGAACTTCTTTAGAGGAATATAATTAGAAATAAAGATAAAGTTTAGAAATAAGGCAAGTTCAATGATCATTTTAAAAACTTGCATAAGTTCATGGGTACTGTGAAATGCACATCCCCATTACTGCTAATGAATGCTCCCAAAAACATTCTATAATTTAATGTGGAAGTGAATTAAAAGGCAGGATTCTCTTTTCTTTGCTCCTCATTTTCCTCCTGTCACAGTGGGTATCACTGTCTGACTGTCATCCACTTGCTCATCAATTTGCTTGAGCGGGCACCAATAACGTCTCCATTGTGAGACTTGTTATTGTTTTGGCATATTGAATACGCCACGTTTAGCTTGGCAGGCTCTGAGGTGCGGGCGAGATACTCTTGGTAGCTTGCTGGGCTCTCCCAGAGGGGTGGAGGAATCGAACCCAGGTCCGCCGTATGCAAGGCAAATGCCCTTCCTGCTGTGCTGTCACTCCAGCCCCACAGTCAGTATACCAGAATAAATATTTTTTCCAGAATAAATTTTTGAGGGGGATAAAAAATAAACAAGATGAACTTCTCTCATTTTCGTGTAAGGAATTGAAATTATGGACACACACATAAGACACACTCTTAAAGAGAAGTTCTATATGAAGAAAACCTACTGTTATAGCCTTGGGAGTGGGAGAACCTCCAAAGCAGTGCTCAGGAGACCGGGCACCCCTGTTGGTGATTCTTAGCCAATCTGGTGGCGCTTCAATGCATGAGTCTGAGGATGTAACCCTGCTTGGATTCTGTGATGCTGGGAATACTCTGGCTACCCTGGCAGTGCTCAGGGCCCTCATGGTCACACCAGCAAAAGCCTCCAGAGCTGTTCCCAGTGATGCTTGCAGAGCATGTGGTGCCAGGAATCCAACTGAGGCCAGTTACATGCAGATATAAACTTAAAAAATTTTATTGGTTGATGGGCCAGAGCAGTAGCACAGCGGATAGGGCATTTGCCTTGCACGCAGCTGACCTGGGTTCAATCCTTGGCATCCCATATGTCCCCCAAGCACTGCTAGGAGTAACTCCTGAGTGCAGAGCCAGGAGTAAGCCCTGAGCATCGCTGGGTGTGACCCCAAAATAAAACAACAACAAAACAACAAAAAGCCAAAAAAATTTTATTGATTGAGATTCTGTGGTTTACAATACTTTTTTTTTTTTTTTTGCTTTTTCTGGGGTCATACCCGGCAATGTTCAGGGGCTACTCCTGGATCTTTACTCAGGAATTACTCCTGGCAGTGCTCGGGGGCCCATATGGGATGCTGGGGATCGAACCCTGGTCGGTCGCATGCAAGACAAACGCCCTCCCTGCTGTGTTATCACTCCGGCCTCTACAATACTATTAATACTGTTTTTTTATGCACACAATTCAAACACTACACAAATCATCAGTGTACCCACCTCCATCCCCCCACTATTAACTCCTCTCCCCTCAAGCTGAATGCATGGATCAGTTTTTCAGTTCAGTGATGATATGTTTCCTTTGGACCTTTGTTGTTACCTTTCTGTGTAACCTTAAGACCCACATATGAGAGAGATAATTCTGTATCTGTCCTTTTCTTCTTGATTGACTTCACTCAGCATGATACCCTCTATTCCCATCCAAGTTGCTGCAAACTACATGATTTTATTTTTTCATAAAGTTGCATAGTATTCTATTTTGTACTTATAGCACAACTTCTTGTTTTTTTTTGTTTTTTTTTTTGCTTTTTTTGGGTCACACCTGGCGGTGCACAGGGGTTACTCCTGGCTCTGCACTCAGGAATCACTCCCTGGCAGTGCTCAGGGGACCATATGGGATGCTGGGAATCGAACCCGGGTCGGCCGCGTGCAAGGCAAACGCCCTACCCGCTAGCACAACTTCTTGATCCATTCATCATAGTGGGCATTTGGATTTCCATATCATGGCTAAGTGTGGCAATGAATTTAGGTGTGCATATATATTTTTGAATTAATGTTTGAATTAATTTTGGGAAAGATGCCAAGAAGTGGTATTGCTGTTATTATAAAAAATATTAGTTTGGAACCACAGTGATAATACATGCAAGGTAGGACATTTACCTTGTATGCAACCAACCTAGGTTCAATCCTCAGCATTCCATATGGCTCCCCAAGCACCACCAGAGGAATTCCTGAGTGCAGAGCCAGGAGTTAGCCCTGAGCATCAACAGGTGTGTCTCCAATTCTGAAAAAAAAAAAAAAAAGTGGTAGTTTTATTCTTTTTTCTTTTTTTTAAAAAAGGTATCTCCATATTGCTTTCTACAGAGGCTGAACCAAACAACATTTCCACCAACCGTAGACAGGGATTTATTTCTCACCACAACCTGCTAACACTGGCTGTTTCCAGACTTTTTGATATGTGCCATTCTCACAGGTTTGAGATGATATTCCATTATTGTTTTGATTTGCATTTCCTTAATCATGAGCACTTTAACATCTGCCTGTTGGACATCCATATGTTTTCTTTGGGAAAGTGTATGTTCATCTCTGTACTCCATTTGTGTGTGGATAGGGTCATTCAGTGTATTGTTAAATTTTGTTTGAGTGCTTTTATAGGTCTTGGATATCAATCTTTTACCTGATGTATTATGTGCAAATATTTTCTCTCATCTAGTAGGGTGTCTTTATTTTAGAGTTTGAATTAGTTTTTCTATGCAGAAGTTTCCTCTCCCCCTCCCCCCCCCGCCCTTTGGCTTGGTACTCAGGGCTTACTTCAGACTCTGTGCTCAGGGATTACTCATGGTAGGACTTGGGCACTATATGTGGAGCCAGGGATCAAACCTGGATGAGCTGTACTTTCTCTCCAGCCCAGTTTCCTGGAGAGATCCACTGATGTTTTCTTCAGTGTATATTATGTATTTTTGTCTAATCTCGAGATCTTTAAATGACTTAGAATTTATTCGTGTGAGTGATGTGAAATATGGCTCTAATTTTTTTTTATATGTAGTTACCCATTTTTCCCAGCATCACTTGCTGAAGAGATTTTTTTGATCCACTTCATATATTTTTTGTCATAAATTTTTTATGACATAATAATTTTTAAAAATTTTTTTGGGGTCACACCCAGCAATGCACAAGGGTAACTCCTGGCTCATGCACTTAGGAATTACTCCTGTTGGTGCTGGGGAGACAATATGGAATGCCGGGGATCAAACCCAGGTCAGCTGCGTGCAAGGCAAATGCCCAACCCACAGTGCTATCACTCCGGCCCCCAGTCATAATAAATTTTTTGTTATAAATTTTTAGCTGCCCAGGGACTGGAGAGATAGTTCAGTGGGTGGGGCACTTGCTTTGTCTGCAGCAGACCTGGGTTCAATCCCTGGCATTCCATCTGGTCCCTTGATCCCTGCCAGAAGTAATTCTTGAGTGCAAAGCTAGGAGTAACCCCTGAACATCGTTGGGTGTGACCCAAAACCTTAAAATAAGTAAATTAGCTATACATAATTCTGGTGGCTTAACTCAGTACTCTCAATTTGGTCTCATTGGTCTGCAGGTCTATCTTTATTCTAGTACCATGCAGTTTTGATTATAATAATGGGCAAAGGACTGAATTAATACAAGAGCTTCTTCTTTGCCTGTTGGGACTTCTTTGCATTTAAAAGACTCTGCATTCCTTGCTGACTGGTTCAGCGTTTTAGAAAACAGTATGGATGCTTCTCAAAAAATTAGAAATTGAGCTCCCATTTGACCCAGCAATACCACTTCTGCGACTATATCCCAGAGATACAAAAAAGTAAAGTAGAAATGACATAGTATAGTATAGTATAGTATAGTATAGTATAGTATAGTATAGTATAGTATAGTATAGTAGAAATGCATCTTGTATAGTATAGTATGGTAGAAATTTATCTTGTATGTTTATTGTATGTTCATTGCAGCACTGTTTACAATAGCCAGAATCTGGAAAAAACCCGAGTGCCCGACAACAGATGACTGGTTAAAGAAACTTTTGTACATCTACACAATGGAATATTATACAGCTGTTAGAAAAGATGAAATCATGAAATTTGTGTATAAGTGGATCAGCATGGAAGGTATCATGTTAAGTGAAATGAGAGAGAAAGAGAGGGACAGACATAGAAAGATTGCACTCATTTGTGGAATATAACAGAATGGGAGACTTACACCAAAGAATAGTGGAGATGAATACCAAGAGTATTGCTCCATGGCTTGGAAGCTGGTCTCACATGCTGGGGGAAAGGCAGCTCAGATAGAGACGGGAACACCAAGTAAAGGGTGCTTGGAGAGCCCGCTCGGGATGGGAGATGTGTGCTGAAAGTTGAAAGTTGACTATAGACCAAACATGAACATGATGGCCACTTAATACCTCTACTGCAAACCACAACACCCAAAAGGAAAGAGAGAGAGAGAGAGAGAGAGAGAGAGAGAGAGAGAGAGAGAGAGAGAGAGAGAGAGAGAGAGAGAGAGAGAGAGGGAGAGAGAGAGAGAGAGGGAGAGAAAGAGGGAGAGAGAGAAAGGGAATGCCCTGCCACAGAGGTGGGGTGGGGTCAGGGGGATTCGGTGGGGGTGGTGGGAGGGATACTGGGATCATTGGTGGTGGAGAACAAGCACTGGTGGAGGGATGGGTACTCGATCATTGTATGACTGAAACGTAAGCATGAAAGTTTGTAAGTCTGTAACTGTACCTCACGGTGATTCATTTAAAAATAAATAAATTTTAAAAAAGAGAATCTGCATTTCTAATTCTTGCTACCAGTTTTTCCTGAGGTTTCTAGGGCCCCTTATGTTAACTCCCCATATTTAACTGCCAAAGTCACCTAATTGAAGAGGCTACTGAGTCAGATAACACTATCTGACTCTTTGTGGAAGACTGATCCCACATATAATATTTATTTGAACAGTTAACATGAGTCAAGCACTAAAGCAAATGCATAACCTTCTTTAAATCTGATAAACACTTTATGTGTGAGAAAGTTTATGGCCAAGAAATCAAAGATTGGAGGAGTAATTTACTCCAGTTTCTGAATGTCAGAGCTGGGATTTTATCTTAGTTATATCTGAGTCCAAAGGCTGTATTCTTGTTATCAGGCTCATAATAAGGTCTAGTTAAGTTCATTTGTGTAATTTGACAGTCTCATAAACAAAAATCTTGCCTATGGTACATTATTCTATGTGATATAAATTGTACTTAAAGCATTATTTTTCCTTCCATTAAAAAATCTGTCTCTGAATAATGGGAATATTATCATCAGCTACTTAGATGGGGGGAGGGGTGGGAGGGGGGTGTATTGGGGTTCTTGGTGGTGGAACAGGTGCACTGGTGAAGGGATGGTGGTTTAATCAGTATTTGACTGTGACTTAAACCTGAAAGCTTTGTATTTTTTTGTTTTCACTGTGGTTCAATAAAATATTTCTTTAAAAAAAAAATCTGTCTCTTTCAGTGACAGACCTCGTCTTGTCTTAATTTAATAGTGGTTCAGGGATGCTCACTGCTGGGTAGAGAATGGTAGCATCTAATCCTTTCTTCAGTGGGCTATGTCTTTTTGTTTTGTGGCCATACTTGGTGATGCTCAGGGGTTACTACTGGTTCTGAACTCAGAAATTACTTCTGGTGGGCTCAGGGGCCCATATGGGATGCCTGGGATGGAAGGTGGGTTGGATGTTTGCTTACCGTCTCTCTGGCCCTGGGGTGGTGTCTTTCAAGTAGTGCTCAGAGGGTAACTCAAGATGGCACTGGTCAGGGACCACCAGGGCCACACTGAGCAGTACTAGGAAAGGACATGTGGTCTAGGGATCACCCTCGACCACTGAGCTTTCTCCCTAACCCCATCACCTAACATTTTCAGTTTCAAGCAACAATAATATACAGCCACGGACATAGAAATTCATGAATAACCGACAGCCCTTTAGGCCTATATTAAAATGTAACCATACTATTTAAACTTAGGACCCAAGAAAGTGTCCCTGCTGAGGATGTTTTCTGGGTAGATAGGACTCAGAAACAAAAACACAATCCCTTGTCTCTATTAGCAGTATGTATACTCATTTTTTTTCCCCCCAAGAAAGCAGCTATTGCCTCTGGCTTTTTTAATGTTCTTTTTTCCTCAGCCCTGAACCAGTTTCATGTATCCTAAATACCCACACACCAGTTAAGCTAGTCTACCTCTGAAGGTGTCTTATCGGCACAGGTCTGGTTCTCCTCTACTGGCTTATCATTTTGGTTTGATATTATTTTGTCTCATTATGGTAGCTCTGTTTTAGTTTACCAGTCAGCCACCATTTGATCATCCACGTCTTCTAGACTCACCACATGGCCAGCCTGTCAGAGATTCATGATAAGCTCAGCTATGTTATCTGGGAAGTGAACGCTTTTATCTGATAGCAATAGGCAGTGTTTTATCACTAGATAATGGCCTTCCAGATGTCTGTAATGTATTTCCTTTTGCATTATCTAGTGACCTCCAAACTTATTTTGAATATTGAAATTTGGGGGGGAAGCAATTCTTCCAGATATATTTATGAAGTATAAACATATGATCCCATCATTATCCTGTAATAATCATAACATATGCTTAGGGTGAAGTTCACTGTAAAGACAGTGGATATAAACCCTTATTCCAGACAATCTCCTTGGTGAATATATTTTTAAGCTAAAATTTGGCTGGATACTGTAGATTGATTTTTAAAAAATTTTTGAAATGTGGCTGCCAAAGATATGACACTGGGGAGGTGTCAGTTCTGTCATTTGCTGGTTTTCCTGTATTTTCTTTGCAAAGGAGTCTGGTAAAGTCATATGTCTATTTTCTATGTTCTAGTCTGGTTAAACCCAGAGGATATAATTAGCAAGATGATTTAATTGAACCTACAAACTACAGTAAATAACTACTGAGAGAGTGACTGGATAACCATTGCCACCCCCTGGAATGGGCAGCTGCACTCAGGGATCACTCCTGGCAGGCTTATGGACCATATGGGGTGCTAAGGATCAAATCCAGGTTGGCCGCATGTAAATCAAGGTTCCTACCTGCTGTGCTTTTCCTACTTGTTGCTGTTTTTTTTTTTGTTTTGCTTTAGGGCCATTCCCAGTATTGCTCAGGGGCTACTTATAATTCCAGGCTCAGAAATTATTCCTGATGGTGCTTGCGTAACCGTATGGAATACCAGGTATTGAACCAAACAAACACCCTTTGTGCTGTACTATCTCTCTGGCCCCACGGCTCCTGCTATTCTTGAGGATGTACCCTACACTGTTCTAGGACAGGAGACTGTTCCATGGAGAGGGTCACTGATTCTCTTTTTAAAATGTAAGCTCAACTAGAAGTTGAACTAATCTTTCTCAACTAGAACTGAGTAAAAAGTTGACCTCATATTCTCTTCTTGCAACCCAGGGTCCTTTGCACTATTCCTGGAATATAGTCCTATTCCTCCTAATATGTGGACTTCCTTTAGAAACTATTGGCCCAAGGAACAATATCTAAAAAATTTTAGTGACCATGATTTACAATATTGTCAATGATAGGATTTCATGAGTACAAGATTCCAACACCACACCCCTCCCAGAGTGCCCATTTCTCTCCACCGTCTCATGGTGCTCCCTCACTCCTTTTCAGGGCCCCCACAACCCCCCTCCCTGTCATGTCTCACTATTTACTGTAGTTTGGTAAATTCAGACCAGATAAGATTATGTTGGTTTAGGCCTTTTTATTATTTCCCTACTATGCTTCTTTATAGTCTCTATATGAGAGATCATTCTGTATCTGTTTTTCTTCCTCTGGCTAACTTCACTAAGTACCAGTCCCCTCCAGTTTCATCCACATAGTGCCAAATTGCATGACTTTTGCCAAGCAGGATTCCTGTTTTGTATATATACCACAGTTTCTTTATCCAGTCATCTGTTCTTCGATACTTGGATTGGCTCCAGATTTTGGTTATTGTGAATAGTGCTTCAATGAACATAAATACACATACGAACATAGGAACACAGGAAATGATTAAAGTTTTTGGGCCCTTGGGGTAAATTTCCAGAAATAGAATTGCTGGGCCATATGGAAGCTAAATCCTATTGAGGTGTGTCCATGTTGTTTTTCAAAAAGATTGGACTGGTTGACATTTCTGCCAGCACTGGGTGAGAGTTCAAGAAACATTTTTTTTCCCCTGTTTTATTGATTGAGAAATTGTGATTTACAATATTGTTAATGATGACTTCCTGCATAAATAACTTCAACACCACATGAAGGAACACTTTCTTAGATAGGCAAGGACACTCACATTTAAAAGATCTGCCCATTTTAGTTACTCAGCCATTACATCAAAATGAAAGCTTTGAAAGGAATTGTCTTTACAGAAAGCCATAATTTGCAAGCAAAATCCCCATTCTACAAAATGTGAAATGTTCTCAGCAACAGCTGTGAGCATTTCAAATGTGCACTACTTTTTAACAGTTCAACTGTTGCCAAGGGAAATTGAGTTGGCTTTACATTTTTCCTTACTTTTAATTCTGCATTTACCCTCAATCAGATTGAGCAAACAGATTCGCATGGCTGGGACACTGAGCTTTTCATGAAGACTGGAAATGGAGAGATGGAAAGTAAGTTACTGGAAGGTAGGAAGGAGACTGCTATTCTAGCCAGTTTTAAAGGTCTGCTGGTGGTGAACTTTGAATCAGAGCAAAAATGGACACTAGCTATACACCAACCAATCATCTCAGTCAGTAGGGGGAGCCTGCATCCATGTCACAGAGCTAGCTTTTCCTGTTTCTCATTTGATTTCAAAACAGGAATTAAAAAAAAAATCACTAATAGCATAAATTCCCCCACCATCTCGTCCCCCTACTGGAGTCATTTCTGGGAGTCTGCATAGAAATGTGCAACTTCCCGGTAGTAAACAGCAAAAGCAAAAGAAATGCAGTGCTCTCTTTTTTTGTGTGGTCAGTTGCGCATACGGTTCTATTTTCTAACTACAGAGAAAAGATGATATAATGTTGAGGGGGAAAAACTAGGCTACACAACGGCATACATAATATTAAAAGAAAAAACACTGGAGGGGAAGGACACCAAAATGCCAATGGTGATTATCGCTGGGTTGAAGAATTAAGAACGCTAACTTTTTTTAAACCCTTTCCCCCTTCACTTTCCAAGATTTTGTTTTCATAGTTAGCATTAATAATCAAAAGATATATGCAGCATGAATTTACGTAGAGCAAAAGTCCAAGAATATCCTCGGCAATATACCATTTGGCCCGAGGCTCACTAGTGATGCAAACACACCTCTAAATATTTTATCTCTAGTTAGGGTTATGTAAAGTCTTCTCCAGAAACTCTTTCGGATTCAGTTTGCTAATTAAAATCTCCTAAACGCTGGAGCAGGGTTTCCCGGAGCTCTGTGCCTCTGCGGTTCATCGCAATAAATGATTGCAGAGCGTACAACGCTATTCCCACTTGCATAAGCTGCACCGGGCTGCCCTCAACCGAGATCCGCAGAGCTTCAGGGAGCTGATATTCAAAACTGAGGTTTAGGGGAAAAGGAGACGAGGTGAGAGAGAATTTGAGCCATAACCAAGCGTTGGCCCGGCCCCAGGGGTTCGAATTTCCGTGCCTGGCCTCCCACAAGGTTCAGCAAAAAGCGACTTGCAGGGGACTTCACAGCGGGCTGGCCAGCGGTCCGGTGGCGCACAGGCCAGGGCGGGGGCACACTTATGTCTAAGCAGCCTAGTTCACTTCCCGAGCAGGGTCTCCGCCTGACCAAGAAGGGTCACTTTGGCCGACCAAGGGAGCGGAATCAAGGTTTTCCCACCCTTTGACGCCGGGGGGGAATTCGCTGCTGGAAGATGACCGCCGCCCTCTCCGGGGCTCCGCATTGCGCGGAAACCCCATCCCGCGGATGTGCCAGTGGCACACCTGCGGAGTTCCAGACGAACCTCTCCAGCCCCGAGTCGGCTTGGCTTCCCCTCGCAGCCTACCCTACCGCCTGGCGGAAGCGGCAACAGCGCGGCCCGAGAGCGCGGCTGCATCCGGGTCTCTCCCACTTTGGTCCAATCCTGGGCCTCCTCTCTTCCCACCCTCCTCTTTCTCCGCCCCCCCGCCGCCAATCCCTGATCGGCCCTCAGCCTAACATGCTGGCAGGAGAGTGAAGGCGGACTCTGGCCAACGAGGCGCCGCTTCCCGTTTGAAGGCTCCAATGAGAGGGTGCCGGAGGCGGGCGCTGCGGGCCAGAAGGTTCGGTTGTGTGTGTGCCATGGACTCAGCCGCCCGGTGATATTGACAATAGGAGAGAGAAAGGGGCATTGACTGGGACCCACGGCGGGTACCGAACGGCGACTCTGGCAGCGGCGGCGCCAGCTCCAGCGGCTCCTCCTCCACCTCCTTCCTTCTCCTGCTGCCGCTGCGGAACCAGTCTTCCTCCCTCCCTTCCCCCCCTCCTCCCCACGTAGTCGCCGCTGCCGCCCCGGTCCGGAGCAACGAGCAGAGGCGCCGCCCGCCGGGAATGTGAGCGAGGAGCCACCAGCGGAGCCGCAACGGGGTCGGTGGCGATTTGATGGGACGGACCCGCGGGGGAGGATCGTGAGGCAGTCTCCGCCGCCGGAGCGCTGAGGTTCAGGTCCGGCCGTGAGGCCTAAAAGGCGCCGCCGCCGCCGCGGAACCGGAGGGACGCCGCGCCGGACAGCCGTCGCCCCGGGTTCCCCGTCGCTGTCCGGACCTCCCCCCCGCACATCCCGGCTCCGTCACCCGCCCCTTCTGCGGCCCTCTCGCCTGTCTCCCGCCCCTCGACACCACAGATCATCTTCGGATTCTTCCCCACAAGCTTCAAGGTAACTTTGCCCCCGTCTAGCCCCGCGGCTCGCCCGCTTCCCGTCCTCCTCGCAGTCCTCCTGGAGAGCCTGCAGGGCACCGGCCTCGGGAGGCCTGGCCCGGGCAGCGGGGTGGGGTGGGGTGCGGTGCGGTGCTGGAGGAGAGGGAGCACCCACAAGTCCCACTTGTCTGATTTTACCTGCAAATGCTTCCGATGACGCCTCTCGTTCCCTCTGCCGTCTCTCCTTTTCTCCACCTTTTGGGGATTAGAGGCGTCTTCTTGTAGCCTCTTCATTCACTGGCGAGGGTGGGGGGTGGGGTGGGGGGGTGGAAGAGGGGCTTGGTGTAGAGGAGAGAATTCTGGAGCTGCTTATCTTCCAGAGCTCGAGGTGGAGAGTGGGCGCCAAGTGCAGCATCCTTCCAACCAGAAACCCCTTCCCCATCTTTCTCCTCCACCCCGACACTCCCCATGCCCTCTTCGAATTATCCTTAGCGTTGGAAATACCGTGTCCCCGCTGGTTAGAGAGGATGATAAAGCCTTGGGTGCTTCGGCTCGGGGCAAAACCTGTTTCCCTGGGTTTTACCCTTACCGCCTTGCCGCTGCACGTTCAGTTCTGCGGCGCTTAAGGTTTGAGATCCCTGACGTTTGTGTTCTGGGTCGCCGGCGTAAGGAGCACAAGTGATTTTTCAAGAAAACAAATCGCTACCAATAGATAACAGCAGTATCAACAGATCGTCAGGAGTAAGATAGGGACCCTCGCCCTGCAAAGTGATGGAAGAACAGGATTTACTGAAATCTTGTGTTAGGGGTATTACTCAGAATACAATCTGAGTATTTCACATACCAGCTTGGAAAAGCAGCCCCAATATTTATCACTTATAAACGTGATGTGGAGTTTCATACTAAAGCGGTCAGGCTGAGTTTTTTTTTTTTTTTGTCATTTTCCACAGTCTTTCATAGTTTGCATTTTGTTTAAAATTAAATTAGGTAGACTGATAAAAACCTTTTTTTTTTCTTAAAAGGGAAACAGCTCTTAAAATTTTTTTAAGCTTTGAGCACATGTTTTTATGATACTGCTGCATCTTTTTGCCAGAACCTTGGATAACTTTATTCTTAAACGTTGAAGAAACTTCTGTTTTATTTCAAAGCTAAAACACCACTTGTCATCTGTGTTGGAATGACAGGAGATTAATTGCATTTCTGAGTGGCCCCCTATGTGCATTATTTCTAGTTGAGTCTTCCATTAGCCTTGCATTGAGCCTAAGTGCCATGAAAAGGATGGTTTTGGTTTAAATTGGTAAATGAAGTTGAGCTTAGCGCTTATTTTTAGGGAATAATCTTTAATAATGTGAGTGGCTTAAAATCTAGAAGCACTTAGCTGTGCAGTTCTTAGTTTGATAGGCTAAAAATTAATATTTGATGATGAACTTTAAGGGAACTCAACTTGGTTGTTACTACGTTCTGAATTTATGTTTTTAGTTCACCTTTGGTCATGATTTCATCATAGTGTAGTTTATTAAGCCTTAATAACCTAAGATGGCTTCATTCAAAAAGAAGACTTCTTTGAAATGATTTTAATTATGCCTTTTATGTGTTCTGTTTAAAGTAATCTAGCTTGTCCTCATTTGTGGTGTGGTATAGCATATCATATAGTAGCAGCACATTGCTTTAAAAGTCATGCCTAGATAACCTGAAATTGAAAAATTTGCATTGTTGTGATACATATGTTAGCTTCTTCAAGTACAGTGAGGATTTGAACTCCATTCGTAGTATTAATATCTTGGGAAAATGTTCTGATGGAAATTTTCCAATTGTAAAATAGCTCTAAAGCTACTTCAGGAATCTCAAGATGACAAGAGTTGTGCTGTTAGAAAACGAGTATATGGCTTAGAAGAGCTCTTTAGCTCTAAGTTTAATGCTTATTAGAATCATATTAGATGTACAATATTGCCTATATGATAGTTCTATTCTGTTTCTCACTGTATTTTAATATTTTTCCATTAATGACATTTATTAATTGGTTTTTCTTTGCATCGAGTATATGTTCACTTTCATGCATTATCACATATGAGAATTTTAGAATGTTTATAACATACATGCTTCACCATGGGACTGTATTTGATAATCATTTTTCTTCAGTAGGGATATGTCCTCAGCACCAACTACTCCTCCATCAGTGGATAAAGTAGACGGATTTTCTCGGAAGTCCGTCAGAAAAGCCAGACAGAAGAGGTCGCAGAGTTCATCACAGTTCAGGTCTCAAGGCAAGCCTATTGAATTAACACCTCTGCCACTGCTAAAAGGTAAGGCTCGGGGCCAGGGATGACTTCCGTTTTTGTTAATCTTTCATATCTCTGTGTATCCATTTCTGTAGTGTTTTGTATCTGTTAAAATTCTGTGTTGCAAGTGAAATGGTGAGAGGTTTTAGAAGATAACCAATACCAGTGTGTGATGAGGTATACTTAACCTAAATTCCCTGTAACCAAATAAAAACAAACGTCAAGAGAACTTCGAATGTTGATAAATATAAACACTGTATACCAGTGAAACTTAAATGTTTCTGGGTTTGTGTTTCTGTTTTATTTCTGTTGACTCTGAATGAAAACTTTGTATGCACTGACTAAAAACTGTGTGTGTGTGTGTGTGTGTGTGTGTGTGTGTGTGTGTGAGGGGCAGTAACCCAGTAACCACCCCCACCCCCCCAAACCCCCCCCCCCCCCCCGGCTAACTTGTGTATAGAAAAGTATGTTTGAAAGAATTCATTTTTAAAAATCAAGAAAAAAGGATTAGTTCTTGATTGTCTTCATTCTTGTGTTCAGACAGTATAAATATAAAAGGCTTATGATGGGGGCCAGAGCAATAGCACAGTGGGTAGGGCATTTGCCTCGCACGTGACTGAGTTTAATCCCCAGCACCTCATTTGGTCCCCTGAACACACCAGGAATGATACCTGTGCACAGAGCCAGGAGTAAGCCCTGAACAGTGCTAGAGGTGGCCCTAAAACAAAAAGGACTTAAGATGATTGTTATCTTTTTTTCAAAAAATTATTCTTGTCTAAAATTACCTCTCTTTTCTTTGGAATGAGTAAGGTATAGATAGTTTTTATGTGAGAACTTAGTTTTCTAGATTAGATTTTTCAGTTTTGTTTGAAATATGTGGATACTTTTTGTTGCTTTTCATTCTCATGATTTCCGTTGTGTTATAAACAAATCTGATTTGAAAGATGTGGGAACATAACTTTTTCTAGCATGGAAACTATTAGAATTGACCTCTGAAGGTGGATTTTTATCTGTTGAAACACTTAAATGTGAGGAGGGCTGGGGAGATAGCCCACAGGGCGAGGGCTGGAACACAAGTTTTCTATGTAGGATCTCAGTTTGATCTGAATGGTCCCCTAATACTTCCAACTGTGGCCCCAAAACAAAGACGAAAGAGTGAGCAGTGAAGGTATATGAACATCAGAGTAGCACAATGCACATTTGTGGCTTAGAGGACACCAGCTGTTAATGAATGTTTATTTAGAATACTCTGAAATTAGATGGTTACTACAAAAAAAAGTTAGAGTAACTAGAAAATAATCTTCAAAATTTAGTCTAGGCAATTTCAAGTTTCAGTTTTTCTCATGTATACACACACATAAATACTTTTATCAGTGCCTGTGTTTATACTTGAAATTGTTAGAAATCAAATAAATACTAATTATGTAAAGATGTTACGATGGTATATCAGCTAGTAAAGATGTAGTGATTTTTTTGTTCTTTCTTCCCTCCCCCTACGCTGACGGTGCTCAGGGTTAAGTTAATCTCTGTACTCAGGGGTTCATGCAGTGCTGGGAACTGAACCTTTGCCTTCCATATACAAAGCATGTGTTCAGCCCACTGAGATACCTCTCTGGTCTCAGTAAAGATGCTCCTTTAAGAGGTTTGTTTGTTTGTTTGTTTGTTTGGTCATGCCAGGGATTGAATCCAGAGCCTCATTTATAGATGCAAAGGAGGTGTTCTGCCCCTGAACTATATCCCTGACCCTATTAAGGCTTGTGGGGTAAGGACTGGGGAATTAGCTCAGAGGTTGGGTATGTATCCTTTGCATGTGGGAGACCTGAACAGTCCCTGACACTGCATGGTACCCTGAGTGATGCTGCACTGTGAAGAGCCTCTGACCAGTGCTACATGATATATTTTTGGCTGAAGATTTTGCTGGTGAAAATGAAAATATTTTTGGGTGGGAAGAGTGTGACTTAGTGGTAAAGTGTATACCTTGCACACAGGATACCTGGGTTATGTCTTAAAACTACAAAACAAAAAAAAACTGAATAAATAAAAATTATGAGACTGGGAAGGAAAATAAAGGAGAAAGTTGACTGGGATAAAACTAACCATGCTTGAGGGACTGTAGTGACAGTACAGTGGGTAGGGCACTTGCCTTTCACGTGAGCGACCTGGGTTCAACTGACCTGGGTTCAATCACTGGTATTCCATATGGTTCTCTGAACCCTGCCAGGAGTAATTCCTGGGTGCAGAGCCAGGTGTGACCTCAAAAGAAAACAAAACAAAAAACCCACAACGACAAAACAAAACAAATCTAACGAGGCTTGAAATGCAAAATTGGGAGGCATTTGAAGATCTTTAATTTATTTAGTCTGAACTAGACATATAATAGTTGTTAGCATCTGTTTTTAGCAGAGGAATTTATTACGAGAAAGCAGATTAAATTTCGGATTACAAAGAATTTTAAGGGGCTGGAGAAATAGTACGGCAGGTGAGATGCTTGTCTTGCATACAACTGATCTGGGTTCGATCCTTGGCACCCCTGTGTACTGCTGGGTGTTGCCCCAGAACCAAATACCTGAAAGAGATAAGATAAAGAATCTTAAACTTTATGGTTATATTTTATGGGACTTCTGATAAATATTTAAATTAGAACTTAACTGATCCATCATGGCCAGGGTATTGTTTTTATGGGTATTGAAAGTAGCATTCACAACATGTATTTTTTTATTCTTTTTATTTTTTTCCTGGTCAGCCTCAAGCAAGGCAGGTGCCCTATTGTACTGTCTCTCCAGCTTTTCTTTTTTTCATTAAAAATATAGTAATATATGCATAGCACAAAATTGGCCATTTTCTCCATTTTTAAGTGTGCATTAAGTGTGAGTTCAGATGCATATTCGCATTGCTGTGTGGTGTTGCTGATGACCATTACCCATTATGACAACTGAAACTCACTCTCCAGCCCTCCTCAGCCAGTATTCTACTTTTTACTCTATGAATTTTGACTACTGGAGCATGTCATAAAAAGTGAGATGAGAAAATACACACACAGTTTCTGTGTATTTGTGATAGCCTCTTCCACTTAGTATATTGTTCTCATATTCATGTTGTGGCATGTGTCAGAAATTTCTCCCTTCCTTTTTATTTTTAATTTTTACTCCACACCCAGTAGTACTCAGGCTTACTCCGGGTTTTGTGCTCAGGAATCATGGCTGGCAGTGCTTGGAAGACCATATGCAATTGTCAGGATTGAGTCTGGGTTGTCTGCATTCAAGGCAAGCGCCTTAGCCTCTGTACTATCTCTGGCCCAAGAACCAACCTCCCTCCCTCCCTCCCTCCCTCCCTCCCTCCCTCCCTCCCTCCCTTCCTTCCTTCCTTCCTTCCTTCCTTCCTTCCTTCCTTCCTTCCTTCCTTCCTTCCTTCCTTCCTTCCTTCCTTCCTTCCTTCCTTCCTTCCTTCCTTCCTCCCTCCCTCCCTCCCTCCCTCCCTCCCCTCCCCTCCCCTCTCCACCTCTCCCCTCCCCTCCCCTCCTCCCTCCCCCTCCTCCCTCCCTCCTGGCTCTGCACTTAGGAATCACTCCTGGCAGCCTTATAGGACCATATGAGATGCCTGAGATTGAACCCCAGCATGCAAGGCAGGTGCCCTGCCCACTTGCTGTACTCTCACTTCAGCTCCTGTTGAGCAGGTTTTGGAGGAGCTTTTTATTCACTTATATACCCATTTTCTTTCCCTGATTTCTGGTGGGGGCTGGAGGATTAGGGGCTTGGGGAGAGGCTTCAGTAGAGCTTCCAGCATAGAGGTAGAGGTGGGTGTGCTATCCCTATGCCACATCTTAGCCTCTGCCCTATTCTTTTGAACCACACCTGGCAGATCTTAGGGGCTACTTTGTTTGGGTTCATTGTTTGGGGATTGCTCCTGGCTGAGAGGGTGGAGAAATGAGGTGGGAGCCAGGATAGACTGCGCCTGCATTTACCCTTTGAACCATTTCCCCCACCCCTCTTTATTGTTTATGGACCATACCTGGTGCTGCTCAGGACTTACTTCTGACTCTTAGCTCCTGGTGTGGCTCTGGGGACCATATATGGTGCCAGGGATTAAACCTGGTTTGGACACTTGCAAGGCAAATGCCCTATCTGCTGTTCGATCTTTCTGGCACCTCCTTTTCTTTTTTTAAGTGAAGTCTCATAGTATTGAAAAATTTCCAAGAACTTTGAACTTGTAAATTTTACCAAAATGAGAGACTTGGAGAATGACATGATCATATAATATTACATATTTCTTCAACTTAATCCACAAACACTATACATGAGTCTTGTATAGTAAGCGTGCTCTTGGAAAATGTTCTGGAAAACATTTCACAAATTAGATTTTCATAAAGAAGTAGAGTCAGATATAGATTTCAGCAGAATGCATTAGTTGTTGGTTTTGGTAGTGAACATAAAGAGTTTATTAAATGACTATTCTTTACAAGTATAGACTTGTTTTGTTTTTGGTTTGTGGACCACATCCGGTGATACTCAGGGCTTACCCCTGACTACACTCAAGGGTAATTTCTGGGCATCTTGGGCTGTACCTGGTGCTGAGGATCAAATCCAGGCAAGTGCCCTGTCCGCTGCCATATCATTGCGGCCCCTGTAATGAACAGACAGTTGAGTGTTGCTCTTACAAACTGAGGAAAGATTTTTTATGGGATATAAAGGATATATGTAGAAGGGATTTCCCCCCCCCACCCCTATTTCCTTAGGAGGAATCAGAGTGAATTGAGTATGTATGCTAAAGGATAGTTAATTGGTTTAGCTTTCTATAGTATTGCTATGATTAAATTGGAGGGTTTCAATTTATATTATTTGGGTTGCAGTATAAATTACAGTGAATTTTGTGGGCTGTTCTGTAGACTAAAGGATGTATTCTTTTTTTTTTTTTTTCACAATTTTATTTTATTTTTTTTTTTTGCTTTTTTTTGGGTCACACCCAGCGATGCTCAGGGGTTACTCCTGGCTTTGCACTCAGGAATTACTTCTGGCGGTGCTTGGGGGACCATATGGGATGCCGGGGATCGAACCCGGGTCGGCTGCGTGCAAGGCAAACGCCCTACCCGCTGTGCTATCGCTCCGGCCCTAAAGGATGTATTCTTGAAGTTTTAAATTTTAACACACTTTGGAAATGGAAATTGTGTAAGTCTAGTTATGATGTAATTCAGTTTTTTGTGTGTAGTGTGGGGATCTGACTGCCTGTACTCTATGCTGAGCAGCAGTCCTGGCCCCTGCAGCTCATCTCTTCTGTTTTTTGGGGGCCTCACCCGGCAGCGATCAGGGTCACTTCTGGCTCTCCACTCAGAACCACTCCTGGCAGGCTTGAGGAAGCATGTGGGATGCCTGGGATCGAACGTTGGTTGGCCGTGTCAGACCTGCTGTAAGATCTCTCTGGCCATGCAATGCCAGGGATCAAGCCTGGGCCTCCTGCATGGAAAGTATGTGCTCAGCCTGTTGATCTAAAAGTTTGTTCTGCCAGCTTGCCAACTTTTCAGTTTCATTTTGTTTTGATTTGTTGTGCCAGGGATCAAACCTAGGGCCTCACATATGCCGTTCCCACTGCTACCATTATTAACATTAGTGTATGCATATGAGCATAAGCGTTTGTCAGCAACTTACCTGGATAATGGTAAAAAGATTTATTTTTGTTTGTTTGTTTTTGGGCCACACCCAGTGTTGCACAGGGGTTACTCCTGGCTCATGCACACAGGAATTACTCCTGGAGGTGCTCAGGGGACCATATGGGAGGCTGGCAATTGAACCCGGGTCGGCCGCGTGCAAGGCAAACAAACGCCCTACCCGCTGTGTTATTGCTCCAGCCCCTAAAAAGATTTTTTAATGTCCTGGGTAGGCACAGGAAAGCATCCAAGTCTTTACTTTCATGTCAAGCACACAAGGCATTAAACCTCTATTGCACTTTCCTTTTCTGAAAAATCAGTAAGAATCCTTCCTACTCTTCTGGGTTGTGGATAGAGATAGCTCAAGGGCTGGAATGCATGTTTCTCCTCCAGGAGGCCTGGGGTCAGTCTCCAGCATCACATGATCCTTCAGCCTTGCAGCGATGTCCCTCCCCACCCTACCCCACCCACCTCGAGCAACTGTCTTGTATGGCGCAAAAAACAAAGGCAAAACACTTTTGTTTCATATTTGGGTCACTCCCACTCGTGCTCAGGGTTTACTCCTGGCTCTGTTCTCGGGCATCACTCCTGGGGGTGGGAGGGTTGGGGGACTATCCTCGGTGCTGGAGTTTGAACCTGGGTAGGATGTGTGCAAGGCAAGCACCTTACCGCTGTACTGTCTCTCCAGATCTCACTTTTTTTTTTTTTTAAAAGAAGAAAGGACCAACAACTGTAGGTCTCTGAAAACATCTTCAGAGACATAAAACTGGAGAAAATTAAATGTTTGCATTTGCAAAGCTCATCTGCAATTTCAGTCTACATAGCTGAGGAGAAAGCTGGTTGCTAACCAAATATTTACAAAGAAATGTAAAGCTTCCTATAGAAATAACATCTCAGATACGAATTTTCACAACTTCGCCTATTAAAAAAGGTGCAAAATAAATGAAACTTTCCTTTCACTGCATGTTGCACTTCAACAACTGAAGAGACTGTGCTATTGCTCCATCTCAACACGTTTTTACTTCACTTATTTTCTTTTGTGTTCCTTTCCCTGTCCATACTTCACTTTACGGCCAATCAAATTTCATCTTCATCTTTAAGACGGGCCCTGAACAAAGTAGGCGCCATTTGCAACTGCCCCATAGTCATGGCTATGGGGATCTTGTAGCTCTGCTGGAAAACGCCGCACTGCTATTTTTGGGTGTCTAATTCATCCTGGGGAGCTTTTCTAAGTCCATTTTTCAAATGGGAAACTTCTGCAGCATTTTTTAGATTCTCAAGGGCATGTCTAAATCAAGAGGTTAAACATCAATCTAGTTTGTACCTTTGAATAATGATGTATGTTCTTTAGATAGCTAAGTGTGTGTGTGTGAGTGTGTGTGTTTAGATTAATAATAATCTTTGTTTTAAAATTACAAGTTTGTAAGTTCACATGAGTTTATATTCAAATTTGAAGCATTGTGGTAATGTTTTGAGTTTTAGAAAGAAATTAGAAGATTGTGCTTAAAGACCAGTGCCATATTGGACCATTTTTAGTTGTCAAAGATTATACTGAGTTGTAGGGAGAGGCATTTCATTGATGCTTAGCTGGGAATGCCCTTATGCTTCTATTTCCTTGCTGTATCCTCATGTTTTTTTTCTGTAATAGAAAATTCCCATACAAGGTATGGTGTGGGCAAACTAAATTAAGTGTTCATGACTTATTAATCACTTAAAGTAATAGTGTCAGTAGTGGTGATTGGTAGCAGTGGCAGGTTATATAGATAGTGTATAGTAGATAGGCCATTTATCTGAATGTCATAATTATCGCTTTGTCCTCAGTGGAGGTTTGGGAGTGAGAACATGATGACCTTTAGGAGTTCTAAGAATGTCTTAAGATTGCATGTAAAGTTTCTGAATATGTGTACCTTTTTTTCAGAGGACAGAGTTCATTGTTGTTGTTGTTTTTTTTAATCAGATTCTCAAAGATTTAGCCACTCTGGTTCTGCTTTCCCCTTATAGATATGAGCGTATGACTATGTTGCTGTTATTTTCAGAGTATATTGTTAGCAGATTATTTTCAGAGTATCTTATTAGTAGAATGTGCACATATGAATTGGTGGTAGAAAATACTGTAAGCTATAAGGAGAATTCATTGTAATATGAGGTATTATTGTTTAGGCTATCAGTCAGAGCACAGAAATTGTACCTCATCTAGTGTGGTATTTCCTTTCTACATAGACTTTCTGTCCCTAATTTATGCTTCATGTTCCATCTTTCATGGGGCCTCATTAGGATCTTTCCTTAGCACGCACTGTAGCACTGTCATAGCACTGCCACCCTGTTGTTCATCTATATGCTTGAGTGGGCACCAGTAACGTCTCCATTGTGAGACTTGTTGTTACTGTTTTTGGCATATTGAATACGCCATGGGTAGCTTGCCAGGCTCTGCTATGCGGGTGGGGTACTCTTAGTAGCTTGCTGGGCTCTTGGAGAGGGAAGGAGGAATCGAACCCGGGTCGGCCGAATGCAAGGCAAATGCCTACCCTCTGTGCTATCGCTCCAGTCCAGGACCTTTCCTTATTACTTAAAATAGTCTTATTTGAAGTTTCTGTCTCTGCTTCTTTAATTTCCATTGTAATTTAAAATTATTATTATTATTATTATTATTATTATTATTATTTTCTAAGAAAGGATGTCCATTCTTTAAAGAATTGAAATTTGCCACTTCTAGATACATTGTCGAATGGATTTAAATTAAGACTGTGAAAAGCTATCTGTACTTCATCTAATCTAGAATAGCTTCACCTTTTATATTAGCTAGTTCATCAATAATATTAACCTTTTTTTAAAGAACCAACTTTTGGTTTCACTGAATTTTCTGTATTATTTTTCTGTTTGTTTACTTTTTTAAAATTCTGTTGAGTTCTACTCTTCTGTATCCTTTTATTTAGGTTTAATTTGTTCTTTTTTTTTTTTTTTTACTTTTTGGGTCACACCCGGGGTCACTCCTGGCTCATGCACTCAGGAATTACCCGTGGCGGTGCTCAGGGGACCATATGGGATGCTGGGATTCGAACCTGGGTCGGCCGAGTGCAAGGCAAACACCCTACCCGCTGTGCTATCACTCCAGCCCCATCTTTCTTTTTTTCTTAAGACAGAAACTGCTCATTGGTTTCAAAATGTATCTTCCTCAGATAAACATTTAAAGCTAAAAAATCTTCTAAGAAGAACATTTATCTAGAATATTTTAGCACCTCAGAAATCAGACTGCCCCTTAAACTCAAAAGCATCTATGGTTTTTACTGTTATCTCTTGTTTTCTTTTTTTTTTTTTTTTTGTTTTTCTTTTTTTTTCTTTTCTTTTCTTTTCTTTTTTTTGCTTTTTGGGTCACACCCAGCGATGCTCAGGGGTTACTCCTGGCTTTGCACTCAGGAATTGCTCCTGGCAGTGCCGGGGATCGAACCTGGGTCGACCGTGTGCAAGGCAAATGCCCTACCCGCTGTGCTATCACTCTGGCCCCTTTTTAAAATTTTTATTAGTGAATCACTGTGAGGTACAGTTACAAACTTATGAACTTTCATGTTTGCATTTCAATCATACAGTGATTGTTTACATCCCTCCACCAGTGCCCATTCTCGTCTACCAATGTTCCCAGTATCCCTCCCACCACCCCCACCCCAACCCCCACCACCCCACCCTGCCTCTGCGGCAGGGCATTCCTTTTTGTTCTCTCTCCTGTTGTATAATTTAAAATTATTTTATCTTTGTTCACGTGTGTGTTACCTGTCTTTTCTCCCCTGTTAGAACTTAATCTTCTTTGGTGTAGAAATCTTGTTTCTTTTGGTTGGAGCGTTAGTAGCTAGTCCAGCAGGTAGTGTTTGCTTTGCACATGGCCTACCTGGTTCCATCCCTGGCACCCCATAATGTATCCCCTCTCCCCACCTGGCGTGATCCCTGAGCTCCAGAGCCAGGAGTAAGCCCTGAGCACTTCGGGGTGTGACTCAAAAACAAAAACAAGCAAACAACCCCACTGCCTCCCTGCCCACACCAAAATAAAAAACCAAACCAAAAAAAAGAAACCTTGTTTCTTTCCGTCTAGGACTTAAATGAATGCCTTGTACTTATACTCAGTTGGCATTTAATAAATATTTGTTAGTCAATGAATGAACATTGTTATTAATAGTATAGGCATTTATTTTACTTCCTTCATGCTAATTTTACCCCCAAATCCAGGTACGTAACTATTTGAACCCATATACAAACCATAAACTTATTTATTGAAGAGCTTTATTACTTATATTATGTATTACTTGTTTTGGGTTACGCCCAGCACCTGCTGGAGTAATTTGTGAGTGCATTGACAGGAGTAACCCCTGAGCATCGATGGGTGTAACCACCCTCCCCCCACCAAGTTTTCAAAAAAATTTTTCTCCTTCCTATTTATTTATTTATTTATTTATTTATTTATTTATTTATTTATTTTGCTTTTTGGGTCACACCCAGCAATGCACAGGGGTTATTCCTGGCTCATGCACTCAGGAATCACTCCTGGTGGTGCTCAGGGACCATATAGGATGCTGGGAATCGAACCCAGGTCAGCCACATGCAAGGCAAACACCCTACCCGCTGTCTCCTTCCTTTTTTTGTGATGGCTGTGATAACCAGAGGTTACTGGTTGTGCCACTTCCACATTTGTTTGTGGTGTGCCAGAAACTACCCCACACTGGAGTAGTGTTGGATCTTGAATGACTGTACTGCTGAGATTGTATTTAGCATAATGGGTAGTGACCCAAAGCCTGCAAGGCAGCCCTCTGAACTACCCTGAGGCCAAAGAGCTTGCATTTTCTTAGTTTTTGTCAGAATTTGGGCCACACCCAGCTGTGCTCAGATCTTATTGCTGACAAGCTCGAGGAACTACACGTGCTGGGAATCCAACCTGGTTTTGACATGTGCAAGGCAAGTGCCCTACCTGCAGTATTTATTGCTCGCATGCCTGAGCTTTTATTTTTTAAAAGGACACGTTGTGTTCACTTAAAATTTAAAGACGGTTTTGTGTTCGATTAGTGCTGATATTTGAGGTTAAAAACAGAAGATGGTGCTGGAGCAGTGGTAGGGCATGTAATTGCACACAACTGTGTGTACTTACACACAACTGACCTGGGTTTGATCTCCAGCACTCTGTTTGGTCCCTCAGCACTGTCTGGAGTGATCCCTGAGTATAGAGTCAGGAGTAAGCCAGAGCACCCCTGGGGGTGGCCCACCTTCCAGAAGAAACAAACAAGCAAACTCCCAAAAGTATTATGTGGCAGAGAGTAGATGGGGTGGATTTTATGTTATATCTTACTAAAAGTGATTCCTTTTACTTGGGGGATTTATCACTTTCCTTTTGCAGAAGGCAAGGCATTAAGTACAGTGAAATCTCTTTCTGCTGGTGTTTGGAGACAGAACTAATTTTAGGCTAATCAGATCAGAGGAGAATGGTATAGCTGAGTATTATAACGAACTTTCTAAGCAGGGTTTTGTGGTCAAGTTTTATTTATAAAACTTGTGTAGTAATGTTAACATTATATATACATATACATATATATTTGTCTTATTGGGTCACACCTGGTGATGCTCAGGGGTTACTCCTGGCTCTGCACTCAGGAATTACTCCTGGTGGTGCTCAGTGGACCTTATGGGATGCCAGGTATTGAACCTGGGTTGGCCTCATGCAAGGGAAATACCCTACCCACTGTACTATTGCTCTGGCCCCCAGCATTTAATGTTAATTAGATTTTATAGTCCTTAAAAGTAAAAGCAGAATTTGTAGTTGTTTCAGAAAGATTAGTCAAGGTATTTCTTTGGTTTGTTTGTACATGATGACATCCTCTTTTACTGCTTAAATATTTTTCTAACCTTTGTAATTGAAGAACTTCATAAAGACACGTATAGGACCTTATTTTTAATATCATAAGGGCTGGAGCGATCGCACAGCGGGTAGGGTGTTTTCCTTGCATGCGGCTGACCTGGGTTCGATTCCTACTCCCCTCTCAGAGAGCCCGGCAAGCTACCGAGAGTATATAGCCTGTGCGGCCGAGCCTGGCAAGCTACCCGTGGCATATTCGATCTGCCAAAAACAGTAACAACAAGTCTCACAATGGAGATGTTACTGGTGCCCCGCTCGAGCAAATTGATGAACAACGGGATGATAGTGACAGCGACAGTAGAATGAAGCATATAATTGTAACATATTCATTGAAAATGTTGTTTTGTTTAAGTAACAGTGTTTACTTAGTGTATGTATAATGTGCTGTATTGAAGGGAGTTAGGTGACATCCCTCAGGTAACAAGGCCCTGAAGTTACATATAACCTAAATTTGAATTCTGGGTTCACTCACAATTATGTGAATTTGAGGCAGTGTTTTTATAATCTCCATAATTGGGGGGAACATTAATATAGTCAGATAGGTACCATAGCAGGTTAAATATTTAGTTCTGTGTGGGTACATTGCAACAACTGAATAATACTGCAATTATTTTTACAGGAAAAACTGTAGTAAGAAAGGTGGGTTTGTTTGTGTTTGGGGGCCACACCGAGGCAGTGCTCAGGGGTTACTCCTGGTTCTACTCAGGAGTCACTCCTGGTAGTGCTCCTGGAACCATATGGGTTGCTTGGGATTGAACCCAGGTTGGCCAGGTGCAAGTCAAGCACCTTCCCCATAGTACTGTCTCTGGCTTTTGTTTGCCAGTGTTTTTCAGTTGGTTTTTATTCTTTATTATTTTTTTTAATATGTATACATTATATAGATTACTTACATTGTAGGAAGAACAAGGACTTTGCAGAGCTAAATGACTTCTATTTATTTATTTTAGGTTTTGAATTTTCACCAAATTTGGCAGTGAGTGGAGGCCACTTCCAGTTTGGCACTCAGGGCATTGCTCACAGCCGTGCTGGGGATCAAACTTAGGCCTTGCACAGAGCTATTTGACTTTGATTTGACTTATTTATTTTGATTTTGGGGCCATACTTGGAAGTGCTCAGAATTTATTCTTGGCTCTTGTGCTCAAGGTTCACTCCTGGCAGCGTTCAAGATTTTATGCAGTTCTGAGGATCAAAACTGGCATGCAGAAAGCACCTTAGCCCCTGTGCTGTCTTTCCAGCCCCAACTTTTATGACTTCTAAATCAAAAAGAGAACTGGTACCTACAGAACAGTGTCAGCATTACTGTTTAGTAAACCTCAGCTTCAAACCAGCTTCCCATTTAAGAACTAAGAATCTAAGTGACTAATATAATTGTTTCCAAGGGAAGTTCATTTAGAGAATCACCAGGCAGCAATATTGATAGGTATAACATTATTAGGAAATTATCTTCTGCGACAAGGTCTTCAAATTTCTTTGGTACCTAAAAGCAAAAATAATGCGGGGCTCTCCTGTGCATGCATTTATCTTGTATGCATCTGCCATTATACAAATACGCATGCGTGTCAACAATATGCACACCCGAAGAAAGTTAAAAAGGCTGATACTGAAAAAATACAGAATGCAGACATTTTGGTACTAAATGTTTTGTGTCTACCCCCCTGCAGTTCACTGCCAGGACCACATGTTTGCTTTCTTTGACTTCAAAGACAGGACCTTCACTTTGGGTTCCAAACTCAGTTGGTTTGGAGCATTTTGATTTGGACCACAGAAAGACTTGGAGAGTTGAGTAAGAAAATACTCTTATATTCTTGAGGTTTCTGCCCAAACTTTTGAGTTCATTACTCCTCAAAGAAACAAAATAAGACTGGAAGGTTTGGCCAGTTAAAGGGTTCTCCAGGTGGTTCTTTTGTCAAGTGCTCTTACCTTGCTGCTGATGGCGGGACTCCAGGGGGCCCTAATCTTCTTGAAATTCCAGACACTATTTTGTGTCTCTGTGTAGATGGGTGTGTTTTTGGGCAAAAAGTTTCAGCACTTTTATCAGATATTCAAAAGTAGTTTTCTCCGAATCCAGAAACTCCACTGCTTTGGGTGGTGGGCATCAGTTTCCTCAGTCAGAGAAAGCTGGAGAGGGTGCGTTATATGACCCCACCCTGTGGAAGGGAGGTTTCTGATGCATGTCTCTCTTGATTTTTAAATTTTTTTGATAGCAAACAGAATTTTATATATTTTATTTCTTTGGGGGCAGGGAGAACCTCCCGAGCAGTGTCCAGGGGACTGGGGCTACTCCAGCTCCACGTGACCCAGAAGTGCCCGCTCAGGGCTGCAGGGCTGCTCAGGAGCCTCAGTGTGGGGAGTGAATCCAGGGCTTCTGCCTGTGAGTCATGCGCTCTAGCCTTTGGGCCACCTCCTCTGCCCCTCAAACAGAATAATAACAGACATTTGAAAGTAAATTACAACAGGATGCTGCGGGTGGTGCCTCTTCAACTTTTCCCACTTGCCATGTTTTTCACCGGAGAATCGCAACACAGAACAGAGGTGAATGTTGCCGAAACACCTCAGATTTTGTATGTGTTTGATTTTGAATTAAGTTTTGGATGTTACATGGTGCAGTACCTCTTACGGTTGCCTGATTTTTTGTGCACCCCTTCCTCATCCCTTCACAGTTACTTAGCTGTGCCCCCAAATTTAAGAAGCTAGACTTAAGGACTCTATTGTGATTGGCATGTTTTGGTTAGTATCACTTGAAAAACTGAGCTGAGGGGCTGGAGCGATAGCACAGCGGGTAGGGCGTTTGCCTTGCACTCGGCCGACCCGGGTTCGATCCCCGGCATCCCATATGGTCCCCCAAGCACCGCCAGGAGTAATTCCTGAGTGCAAAGCCAGGAGTAACCCCTGAGCATCGCTGGGTGTGACCCAAAAAGCAAAAAAAAAAAAAAGACACGAAAAACTGAGCTGAATGAATTGAACTATCGATAGTAGTATTGAATATGTCTTAAAAGAATCATAGTTGGGGGTGTCAGAGAGATAGTACAGTGGGTAGGGTACTTGTCTTGCCCACAGCCAACCCGGGTTCCACCCCAGTCATTCTTTTATGGTCCCCCAAGTCTTGAGAGTAGAACCAGGAGTAAGCCCAGAGCTTTGCTTAAAAGTGTGTGTGGCTTAAAAGCAATTTGTGTGTGTGTGTGTGTGTGTGTGTGTGTGTGTGTGTGTGTGTGTGAAGATACAGCTCAAGGAATGGAGTGCATATTTTTATATGCATGGGCACACACTTGGCATGTGGGAGTTCTGGGTTGCACCCATAGCATGTCATGGGCACCCCATACACCAATAGGAGTAACACCCTAGCACCAAACTGGGAATAGCCCCTGAACACCACTGGATGTGCTTCCCAAAAAACAAATACTTTATTTTTCCCAGAACACTGTAAGTTTAGTGAGAAGAAGCTGGGAGGAGAAAAACTCAGATTTGCTTTTCTGCTGAAAAAATAATGCAACAAACTATGAAGGTAAAGAGAAACAGTTTCTTTCCGTTTTGTTGTTTGCTGGGTCATGTGCTCTCTGATAGCACATTCAACCCTCCACAGTCCTGAGCACAAGGAATGCTGGCTGTTAACTGAGGGCCAGGGATGCGCCCACTTGTGCACTGAGAGCCAGGGTCAGGCTCCTGGGCCCTTCTGGTTTCATAGCCAGGGCCTTCTGTTCCATGCATTAGGCAGGGAGGAACACAGGTGAGCCCAGAAGCGAATGGCTCTTGTCCTGCTCAAGCTGATATGAAATGATTGACTAACTGGATATTTTCCTAGGAGCCCTTTATGATTTTGAAAGAAGAGAAGGGGGAGGAACAGCCTGCCACAGTACACTGCAGCACTGATGGGAGGAGCAGCGGACCCAGAACTTGGCTTTTAGGCAGAGCTGCCAAGAGGCAGGTGATAGGCCAGGATGATGTTGCGTGTCATCCAGTGCGGCTCCAGCGCTGTCAAGATAGTGACATGAGGAAGTTAGGAAGTTGTTAGCACTCTGCGGTAGTGTTCTTTATCCGTCTCTCCGTCTGGGGGCAGTTTGTGCACTGGAGGAAAGAGCTTGGATTTAAGTGTCTAATGGGCTGAGCTTTGTGGATCTTAGTCACTTAGCCTCTTTGGAGCTTGTAAAATGGGACTCAGACTTGCCAAGGTGGTTATGAGGAGCACATGAGATATGCAGGTAAAGTACCTAATGTATGGTTTGATTGTATAATGAATATTTCTTCTGATCCTTTCTCTTTGTTACTGACCTTTCTATGAGTTTCTCTGCTGGGTCTGGATCTTATTTCAGAAAGCATAGTACTGTGAGCAAAGAGATCTGGCAAAAGTTCATTGGTTTATGTAGGCGCTAGGAGAGACTTTCATCTTAGGATGATGTTACATTTTGACTTAATTAATTCATGGCTGCTAGTGCCTGAAGCATTCTTCAAAGTAAAATGTTAAAACATTAAAAAGAACATGGAGAAAATTGGCACCTGATACCCTTTCAGGAAAAATGCTGTCTTCTAATAAGGAAGATAGAGGCTTCAGAGTTAGCCGTTATCTGGGGTGCCCCTAGAAGACAGTATCTGGACATGGAAGGGAAGGACCAGTGCCACACCTTGATGGAAATAGAGTGGATTTCAGGGTGGATCATGGGGCAGTTTCTGCAGGTGGATCTTACAGAAGGAAATAACAGCTTCTGGACACCTTGTATATTCTAGGCATATGTTACTCTTGTCTTAGAATGAATCCAGTGTTTTGAACCCAAGGACATCGAAATCAAAGTTTCTCTTGAGGGCCAGAGGACTCCCTTTACTTTTCTTATTTTTGGAAGAGGCAGATGCATGAAATGGATTAATGTTTTCCCCTGATTTATAAGCAAAAGTCAAAATGATTTGAAGAGCAAGCAGATTGATGTAAGGGACTTTTGTAAGGTAAGGGAATTTCTTCCCACAGACTAGCTGGTGAGACCCTGGTAATTTCAGCACTGCTGGGCCAGGCCTGAGCACTGAATAGTATGGTCCAGTTGGCCCAGTGGCGCTTGTGTTCCTGAACACTGCTTGGGAGGCTCCCCCCTCCTCCCGCCCTTCAAGTGGAATTTCAGCCCTATGACCTTGGCTCCATGCAGTCACTTGAGTCTCTCTTTGTTTTGCCATTAGCCAAAAATGAGAATATATTGTTTATTTCTCTTTAAGAAGGCTTAAAAGTATTTTAATTAAAAATAGGACTGAAAAAAAAAAAGGACTGAATAGATAGTGAATAAGGCACTTAGCTTGCATGTGGCTCTTTCAGCTGCCTTGGGTTTGAGCTTAAGGTCCCCTGAGCATCACCAAGAGTGATCCTGATCCCAGGGCATAGAGCCAGAAGACCTCAGCAAAATCAGGTATGGCTCCAAACCCCAAATAAAATAAAATAGGTTAGAGAACTAAGTCAAAGGGTCCAGTACATACTTTGCATGTGGTTTTGACCCCCAGCTCTAGTTCCACTGAATATCGGGGAAACAGCCCTTAGAGTAGAGCCCGGGGTAGGACCCCATCATCACCAGCATCACCTGGGGTAGCCAAAAAAACCAACCAGCTAACCGAGCAAACAAAGAGCAAACCAATTTAAATGAGATTTTAAAACTTGATAACCTCCATATCAAAAGGAGTTCTGTCATGTTTTCAGGTATGAAAATCCTTAACCGTTGGCTGCTGAGAAAACTGTCCTTTATTACCTAGAGTGACTCTTAAAAATTAGGAGAGGGCTATATTTTTAAACTGTATTTAGACTTCTGTCTTAGGATTGTAAAAATTACTTCTACTAATGATGAAACTTACTTAGAATCTACTGGTTTAGTGGGATGTTCTAAAAATACATATATATATATATATATATATATATATACTTTAGACATTTTTGTGCTTAGGTATCAGATGTTATACTCATAATCCTGAATAATGTGAAGTTGAATGAAATTGTGTGCAAATCTTTTTCAAAGTATTTATTAAGACACCTATTAAGGGGCTCTGCACATAACCTGAATAATCAGTCTTCCCCAAACTTTATATACTCAAACAAACAAGCAAAAAACTCCTCAAACCATCAATTTAATATGCAAGCATGCAAACATCATTTAAAACTACATAAAATCTATCTGTAGGTCCAGTTATGTGTCCATGGATGGCATAATTTTATTTTTCCTTTATTTTTCAGTTTTTGGGCTACATACAGCATGTCATCCCTATGTTTGGGGAGCAGGGGCCGTCATTCCTGGCAGTGCTTGGTGGGGACCATGCTGTGTTGGAGTTCACCTGATGTCCTATGTGCAAAGTTCATTGAACTGTCTCCCACACCTGATAGCAGTGTGTTATTTATTAAAAATTAAGATTCCATGTGTTTTAATTCACTGTTTTATGAACTACTGCTTAGAATAGTGAGGGTCATAAAAGTAGACTTAATTCATTAACAAAATAAAGATTTAGAAGATGAGAACCAGACTTACTTTCAGCACCAATTGAGGCTCATTAAATGAGGATGCAAGCAACAGTAAAACTAGTTTAGTAAAGCAGTTAACATGGCGATGTGATGATGGTTAAGCTGAAGATTGGAAAAATAAATAATTGAAAACATTTTAGCTGTGACAAATTGAATCAGGTTAAAAATTGAATCCACCTCCTTGTCATTTGCTAATTTTAAAGTTTCTCGAGCTAATAGGGCTTAAATTATTGAGCCATATCTGTGCTGCATTCTGTGGGTGGTGAAGATTGAGTGGAGTGAGTGCTTTTCAGGACCAGCTCTTAAAGTGGAACTCTGTTGGTGCTGGTTTACACAGTGAAGAAAGCCAACTCGAACCAGTGGGAATGGCCAGCAGTTAAAAAAACATAGGGGCTAAACGTAAATGACCTCTCTTACATCTCCGTGATTAATGAATTTCAGAATGATTTTAAAATAATTTCATGGTTAATCAAACAGTGTGTACTTCTTAGAGAGTAAGTCTTCATGTTCTGATATCGTAATGAATGATTGGTACTCTTTTTTTCTTCCCATAAATGCAAGGATCATTGAACAGTTATTTGCCTCGTTCTTGGTGAGAGTGTCATGAAATGTTCCTGACTTATTTGGAGATGACAGATCAATAATATATCTGTAGATGATTTTGATGATTGAGTTAATATGTCTAACAGTGTCTAACAGAATATTAATATTCATCATGATCTACACAGCTTTTTTGCATTTTTTTGCTGTTATAATTTATAAATATTAGTTACCTGTTTCTTAAGACTTGGGTATTAAGAGGTTCTTAAATATGATCAAATTTTGTATAATGTGTTTTTATTAATTTTTTAAAATTGAATCAGCCAGAGTAATAGTACAGCAGGGAAGGCGTTTGCCTTGCATATGGCCAACCCGGGTTTGATCCCTGGCAACCCATATGGTCCCCCTAGCACCTCCAGGAGTAATTCCTGAGTGCAGAGCTAGGAGTAGTCCCTGAGCATTGCTGGGTGAGACCCAAAAAGCAAACAAATAAACAAATGAAAAAAAGAAGTGAGATACACAGTTACAAACTTGTTCATGATTGGGTTTCAGTCATATAATGTTCCAACACCAGTTGTGTACTACCTTTAAGAATAGCAAAGTGTTTTTATTTTAACACATTCATTTTCTTCATAGAACTAAGTTAAATAAATACATCACTACATATTACAGTTGCTAATGAACTGTTATAGGTGCCAGGGATGTGGCTTAAGTATTTGCACTCTGAGGCCCTGGGTTCAGGCCCTGGCACTGCAGACCCCTGAGCAGTGCTGGGTATAACACCTGTGGCTGCAACCCCCAAGCATTGCCAAGTATGGACTCCTCCCAATAATTAACAACTAAAACTATTGCAAAGAATTGTTACATGAAGTAACAGTTGGAAACTGTCCATGTCAGTACATTATGGAACTCAAGGGATCATCTAACCAAATGTGAGCTGAGTAGTTTCTCACCGATGTTAAGCATATATTCCCCTCTCTGGCCCAGAGGTGTGTGTGTGTGATGATTTGACAGGACGAGGGAGTTGGACACCATGATGACACTGGTCATTATAACTGTGAAACAGCAGGAGGTGCTGTTGGTGTTTATTAAATGTAGGTGAGGTTGGTGGATGCTACCTGGGTAGAAAGGAAATAGGCTCTTTAATATCTTTTGTGAAATGGGAGTATTAAAACAATCCCTTAAAAAAAAAATCTAAAGGGGCTGGAGCAATAGCACAGCGGGTAGGGCTTTTGCCTTGCACGTGGCCGACCCGGGTTCGATTCCCAGCATCCCATATGGTCCCCTGAGCACTGCCAGGAGTGATTCCTGAGTGTAGAGCCAGGAGCAACCCCTGTGCATCGCCAGGTGTGACCCAAAAAGCAAAAAAAAAAAAAAAAAAAAAAATCTAAAGAAGAATGGGGTGATAGTACAATGGGTAGGATGCTTTCCTTGCATTTGGCTGACCTAGGTTCGATCCCCTGCATCACATTTGATTTCTTGAGCCCCACCAGGAGAGACCTCTGAGCACAGAGGCAAGAGAAAGCTATGAGCAGTGTTGGGTATAACGTCTCCCCACCAAAAAACCAAAAAAAAAAAAAAAGTTCAAGAGGCTGCTCAAAGTTGTTCAAAAGAGCGGGTGGCTTAAAAAAATAACATATTTCATATGTATAGGAATTTTTTTCTTCATCTGAATTTTAAAACTATCTTAAGGAATTAAAATTATGGATTTGCTTTGCATGTGTAATTTTGATTAACAGTGAAACCTGTATTCAATCTTTATTTAGAGCTAGCCTAGATAGTTGTTTTTTCCCTTTTTATCTCTCGTGGGAAGTTATGGTAACTACAATGTTCAAACCCCTCTTTTCTCTTACTTTTATCAAGATAATGAGAATTGTCCTTGACAGATCCTCAGTTTCTATTGATATGAAAATGAATTCATTCCAAGTTGATTTTTACCCGCTTTCATAATGAGTAGCCATGAATGAAAGTGTTCACAAAGCAACTTGTGATTTGAAGTAGGTATAGAATGAGAGAAACCAGACCTCCAAGAAATCACTGTCAGGTTTAGAATTCATCTTGATTCAATTGGAATATTAATAAGAATTCTGCAAGTTATCTTTCCTGGGCTGGTAAATTTGGATGCTTCTGTTTTACAACAAGCCGTTTTATCTTAAAGTTTAAAAATACTTAGATTTTTATTTCCTTCTCCCCTCCCCTTCATTGCTGTTGCCTCTGTTACTTTTATGTTGTTATTGATGTTGCAATGGCTGAGGTTACACACATGCTTTGTGTATTTTCAGCTGTGGTGCTTACCAGGGGTTACATACTTTACAATCAGCAGTGGCACTCAAGAGTTGTACCCCTTTGGGCTGGAGCCGTAGTGCTGCGGTTAAGGTGTTTGCCTTGCACATGGCTAACCCAGGTTTGTTCACTGGTACTTCGTATGGTCCCTTGAGCACTGTAAGGAGTAACCCTTGAGTGAAAAACCAGGAGTAAGCCCTAGGCATTGTTGAATATGGCCTACCCCCCAAAAGGAAATAAAAAAGAGTGCACTGCTTTAGTTGTAAATGCACGTGCCAGAGTATGCACTCACGGTGAATGCACACAAGTTATGGATACGGTGCTTGCCAAGACTCACAGTGGTCCTCACTTGTGCTCTCCAGAGATCACTTCCTGGCTCTGGTACTCACACATCTTCTTTGTTGCATGGCTTGTTAGGGGTCATGCCCCTTTTTGTGGTGTTCACACACACACATGACTAAAGGTGCAGCTGGAAATTGCATTTGATGCTAGGGTTTCCAGGCAGCAAAGCTACCAGGCAGAAAACATCAAATTTGCCAGGATCATGCTTGGTGCATGTGAGACGCAGGTGATTTGAACCAGTGACCGTATGCTTACGAGGCAGGCACTCTGTGTTATTGTAAATTCCTATAGGCCCAGAATTTTCTTTTTTTTGTTCGAGGCCTCACACATGACAACTATACACTTAACCACTGAACTACATCGGCATAGAATTTGTGTGTATGTGTTGTGTGGTGTCAGGGATTGAATCTAAGGACTCACACATGCAAAGCAAATCACTTAACCACATCCCTTGCTCTCCTAAAGTGTAAAAGTAAATACTCAGGACTAGGAATAAAGAAAGACTCCTGTTCCCTGTCCAAGGATCATTCCTGGTGGTGCCCAGGGAAGCCATATTAAGTATTGGAGAGTCAAAAGGGGTATGCAAGGCCAACATCTTTTTTATTTTATTTATTTTTTTTTATTAGTTAATCACTGTGGGGGTACTGTTACAGACTTACAGACTTTCATGCTTATGTTTCAGTCATACAATGGTCGAGTACTCAGCCTTCCACCAGTGCCCATTTCCACCACCAATGGTCCCAGCATCCCTCCCACCACCCCCATCCCATTACCTCCACCCCCACCCCACCCTGCCTCTGTGGCAGGGCATTTCCTTTTGTTCTCTCTCTTCTTTTTGGTGTTGTGTTTTGCAGTAGAGGTATTAAGTGGCCATCATGTTCGGTCTATAGTCTACTTTCAGCCCACCTCTCCTATCCTGAGCGGGCCCTCTTAGCACCCTTTACTTGGTGGTCCCTTCTCTATCTGAGCAGCTTTTTCCCCCAGCATGTGAGGCAGGCTTGTAAGCTGTAGAGTAATCCTCCTGGTACTTATCTCTGCTGTTCTTGGGTGTTAGTCTCCCATTCTGTTACTTTACATTCCACAAATGAGTGCAGTCTTTCTAAGTATGTCCCTCTCTTTCTGATTCATTTTACTTAACATGATACTTTCCATGTTGCTCCCCCTATATGTAAATTTCATGACTTCATTTTTTCTAACAGCTGCATAGTATTCCATTGTGTAGATATACCAAAGTTTCTTTAACTAGTCATCTGTTCTTGGGTACTCAGGTTTTTTTCCAGATTCTGTCTATTGTAAACAGTGCTGCAATGAACATATAAGTGCAGATATCATTTCTACTATACGTTTTTGCATCTCCGGGATATATTCCCAGAAGTGGTATTGCTTCGTCAAATGGTAGCTCAATTTCTAATTTTTTGAGAAGCGTCCATACTATTTTTCAAAAGGGCTGAGCCATTCGGCATTCCCACCACGTTTGTTCGTGACTGACTTCTATCTTTAGTGCATCGTGGTCTGCAAAGGTAGTTGGTACAATTTCTATCTTTCTGATTCTGTTGAGGTATGTTTTGTGACCCAGCACATGGCCTATTTTGGAAAATGTTCTGTGTGCACTGGAAAAAGAGTGTGTATTCTTTTGGGGATGCAAAGCCCTGTATAGATCTATTAGTCCTCTCTCTTCTGTCTCTTCCTCCAAAGCCAGTGTTTCCTTGCTGAGTTTTAATCTTGTAGATCTATCTAGAGGTGATAGGGCAGTGCTGAAGTCTCTAACTACTATTGTGTTGTTAGCAATGTCCTTGTTAAAATCTGCTAGCAGTTGTTTTAAGTATTTAGCTGGTCCCTCATTAGATATGTACACGTTTAGCAGTGTGATTTCTTCCTGCTGTATATATCCCTTGACTAGTAAAAATTGGCCTTCGCTGTCCCTTCTAATCTTTTTCAACCTGAAATCTATGCTGTATGGCCACCCCAGCTTTTTTGAGGGAGTTGTTTGCTTGCGGGATTGTTTTCCATCCTTTGACTTTGGGTCTATGTTTGCTCTGACTGTTCAGATGTGTTTCTTGTAGGCAGCAAAATGTTGGGTTTAGTTTCTGAATCCATTTTGCCACTCTGTCTCTTAATTCGTGCACTTAGACCATTGACATTGAGGGAGATTGTTGTCATGGGTTTTGTGCCATCTTTCTCTAGGGGTTTTTGGTGCTTGTAGGGTTTTTTCTTGTCTTCTAGTAGGCAAGGCCAACATCTTAATCCCTGTACTGTCTCTCAGGCTCTTGTTTGCTTTTCCATCTATTTCTCTTATTTCCTTTTTCTTCTATTTCTCCCCTGTTCCCCAGCATTCTCCCACCCTTTGTTGTTTTCTAGTTTCGTTTGTGTCAGTCCGTGTAGAACAGTTGTTGGCCAGGTGGGAGATACCTAGGTCAGGCTTAGTTCTTCAGCCTTTACAAACCTGCTGACATCACCTTGCTGCATACCTATCTATCAGAACAGTGGTTTTCAACTTTTCTACACTTGCAGATGGACCAGCACTTGTTGGTGGAACAGTGGTTGAAGAACACTGATCTAGGTAGCACAGGAAGCTGGGGGGCAGGGTGTGATGAAGATACATATATGTTGCATGTCCAACAGGGTGGAGTTTTATAGACAATAGATCTTTCTTTCTTTCTTTTTCTTTCTTTCTTTCTTTCTTTCTTTCTTTCTTTCTTTCTTTCTTTCTTTCTTTCTTTCTTTCTTTCTTCCTTCCTTCCTTTCTCTTTCTTTCTTTCTTTCTTTCTTTCTTTCTTTCTTTCTTTCTTTCTTTCTTTCTTTCTTTCTTTCTTTCTTTCTTTCTTTCTTTCTTTCTTTCTTCTTCCTTCCTTCCTTTCTCTCTTTCTTTCTCTTTCTCTCTTTTTCTTTCTCTTCCTTCCTTCCTTCCTTCCTTCCTTCCTTCCTTCCTTCCTTTCTTTCTTTCTTTCTTTCTTTCTTTCTTTCTTTCTTTCTTTCTTTCTTTCTTTCTTTCTTTCTTTCTCTCCTTCCTTCCTTCCTTCCTTCCTTCCTTCCTTCCTTCCTTCCTTCCTTCCTTCCTTCCTTCCTTCCTTCCTTTTTTTTGTTCTTTTCTTTTATTTTGCACTTGGCGATGCTCAGGGCTGACTCCTGGCTCTGCAGTCAGGGATCACTCTTGGCTGTGCTTGGGGGACCATATGGGATGATGGGGCTCGAACTCGGGTCTACCATGTGCAGGGCAAACACCTTACCCCCTGTACTATTGCTCAAGCCCCACAATAGGTATTTGTGAGTCACCAAAGGTCTTAGAATTCTAGCCAGTTTTCCTTGGAAGCTGAAGACCTGGACCAGTTGATCTTTTCAGAGCCTTAGCTTCCTTATTTTGAGAAAGGTGGTATTATCTTCTGCTTCATGGGTGGGATTAGTTTCAGAGATGACTTACATCAAATCCCTGACTTGTAGCAGTCACTCGGTATTTGTCAGTATTTTCATCCTTGAGGTCAGGGACCAAATCCATTCCTGATTGTATTCCTCTTGTGTAGGTTGGTGCCCTTTCCACTGTGCATTGCTTAGTGAGTGCCTGCTGAGTGAAATCATTCCTAAACTTTAGGTAGGAGAGGATTCCTTATGTAGTGAAGCTGATTTGGGGGCTGAAGGGATATTGCAAGTGTTAGGGTACATGCCTGTATGTGCCCGGTGCCAGTTTGATTCCAAGCACCCCCCACCTCACAGGCTCTCCACTTCTCCCTGCCCGCCACCCCTGCCAGCATAACTTTGGAGGCCGTGAACACTGGTGGCCATGGTGGTCATCTATATTGCAGGGCCTTTGCATTGGACAAACTCACCAGGTGTGGCCTTTAGGCCACCTGAGCCTTCGTCCCCTAAACAGTAGTGTTGAATCATTATACTGTACTGCTTCTTACTCATTTCTTTTTCTTTCCTTTTTTTCTCCTTTTTTTGGGGGGGGCGATGGGGGGGAGTGGGCACACCTGTTGGTGCTCAGGACTTATTCCTTCTCTGCACTCAGGGATTGTTCCTAGCAGGGTTGAAGATCATATAGGGTGTCAGTGATTGAACTCGGGTTGGCCATGTGCAAGGCAAGCGCCCTACAGCCGTACTCTGGTCATTCCTTTTTAAATTTCTGATTTGTGTCTTTGTCCTCATCCATCTCCTTCCCTCACGCATGCAGGCTCCTACCACTGAGCTGTTACTGGCCCTGTATCTTGATTCTTTTAAGGAATGTGTTTTTTATTTAAAATATTTTTGAGGGGCTGGAGCGATAGCACAGCAGGTAGGGCGTTTGCCTTGCACGCGGCTGACCCGGGTTCGATTCCCAGCATCCCATATGGTCCCCCTGAGCACCGCCAGGGGTGATTCCTGAGTGCAGAGCCAGGAGGAACCCTTGTGCATCGCCGGGTGTGACCCAAAAAGCAAAAAAAATTAAAAAAAATTTTGATTGAGATTCTGTGATTCACAATAAAGAGAATGTTTTTAAAATAGATTTTGTGTGATGTATTTGAATAATAAACCTTTAAAGACAAAGGTTTACAATAGTGGCCTGCTGTGATCAGTGGGAAAAGGTACTGCTTTGGACAGAGCTAAGTCTCTGATACGGGCCGGCCCCTGATTATCTTGTGCCTATATCAGAGTTTTATCAGTGCTTTAAATAAGGCTCTGGGCATAAGTTTCCTTTTGTGATTTTGTTTCCAGTCTTTTTGTTATTGAATAGAGCTGACATTTTATTCACCATAGGTGACATGGAGTGTGTTTTTGTTTAAAAGAGTGGATGAGGGGCTGGAGCAATAGCACAGCAGGTGGGCGTTTGCCTTGCACTCGGCTGACCCGGGTTCGATTCCCAGCATCCCATATGGTCCCCTGAGCACTGCCAGGGATAATTCCTGAGTGCAGAGCCAGGAGTAACCCCTGTGCATTGCCAGGTGTGATCCAAAAAGAAAAAGAAAAGAGTGGATGAATATAATGAATATGGTGACCATTCAAATATCAAAGTTTACATGCGTCTTTTTTTTAAAAAAAAAACAAACAAGTTTTATTGAGCCACCGTGAGATAAACAGTCACAAAGCTGTTTGTGATTGGATTTCAGCCATACAATGATCTGAAACTTGTTCCTTCACCAGTATACATTTTCCACCACCAGTCACCCCAGTTTTTTTCCCTCCCCCCTCTTCTTTTGGCATTATGGTTTGTACTACAGGTACTGAAAGGTTATCATATTTGTTGCATGGGTCTTTACTGGGCAATATTTATTTGATTAACTTTCAAAATAGAGAAGTACCACATTTCACCACATTATCATTGACATGGCACAGTCACCATACCCATTGGTTCAGTAAAACCCAGCACAACTAATTAAAAAAAAAAGTAGAGCTTCAGGAATGGTCCCCTCCCCTTTTGTTTTTGAAAAAAAAGGGAGGGGACATAAAATTTGCAATGATTTTGTGGTGAAAACAAGGCAGTATACAGACACTACTTGAATTTTAGTGTAAGTTTGACAATAAAGCCAGCTCAGTTCCTTGTCACATTGTATTTGAACTTGGACTAGTTTGATTTGCTGGTTCATAAGAATTGCTATGGGTACTGACCTGGCACTTTGTTGCTGTCCTTAAGCTGTACCTTGGAAAACTTCACTGGACTGGACCCCAGGGCCTGAAAAACATAATCTTTGTATAGTGTCTCCTGGGGATATATGAATGGGACTGAGTGTGATGTTCTTCCTCTGACTTCCCTTTCTTTGTAGGGATTAATGTCAGCTCAGAGTCACCCTTTTTGCCTCATCATGATTAATGAAAGATAAGTGCTATAAAAGTTACTGCTCTGAGGTTTGATTGTTGAGGGAAAATTCTAAATAATAATAGTGAGTTCTCTGTTGAAATATTGAATGTACTCAAAGTACAGAGAGTAAAGTGAAGATCATTAGCCTCTCAGGTTGGGGGAGGGTGTGGGAGAGGGGGTATATCGGGGGGGTTCTTGGTGGTGGGACATGTGCACTGGTGAAGGGATGGGGGGTTGATCATTATATGACTGAGACTTAAACCTGAAAGCTTTGTAACTTTTTTCACGGTGATTCAATAAAATAAAAATTAAAACTAAAAAAAAAAGTTACTGCTCTGGTTCTCTGACTTTTCTTTCTTATTAAGTGGACTTTTCTCTTTACTCAATCTGTCTACTTTGATGTCTATTCAGGAAATCCATAAAGCTCATTTTAACTCTAGCCTTAAGCAAGTGGAATTAAAAAGGAAAAGCATCTATTTGCTATTGTAGGAAGCCCTCCCACTTCCAGTCTCTGCCAACTACTCCCTATATTTTGTATATTTTTTAATTCTCAGAAAGTGAATTTTAGGTTGTTCTCCATATTTCTATTTCTTCACTAATTTTAGTATAAGAGGTAGGAGAATTTGATATGGCTTGCTAAATTTTTAAGTAATATAAGAAGCATACTAAATGGTTCATAATTTTGAAGATATTTTTACAATATTTAGGGAGAACTTTTGTTTTTTCATGCTAGAAGCCTCTTTTTTCTGGAATTTGATTAGACTTAGTCTTGCACTTGCCTGCCATTGTTAAGAAGTGCAGTGTATATGCCGAGTAGACCAGTGTGTGAGCGTGGGAGGCCTTTCCTTGGTGAGCTTATCTGCAGAGAGAGCTAATCAGGATCTGTCCAGGAATTTTTTATTTCTCCCGAACATTCATTTCCACATGGCACATAAAACTGGACCCATAAACTGTGACTCATCCTTTCATTTAGTCATCTAGCGGCTCAACAGTTTCTATTTTAGTTATTTCAGAAGAGGTACTCTCTCTCCTGTGTGAGGGAGTGGGGGCTCGTCGTTCATTGTCACTGACTTCTCTTTGATGAGCCATTTTTTATTTTATTTTTTTTTTTTATTTATTTTTTTTTTTTGATTTTAATGTATGTGACTTTATTTGGAGTTGACAATGCAAACTTCACAAACACTTAGATTATCTGTTAAGTAGAAAGTTATTTGGTTTTTTGCAACTGGTCGAGAGATCTATCTTTTTTTTTTTTTTTTTTTGATACACACAAAGTATTTTATTAAAGCATTAATGAAGGGTGATAAATACAATAATAATATTAATGTATTTAATCATGGACATTCTAATTTGATTTGAATTTAAGTGTAATGTATAAAACAAAATATTTTTCAAAGTTTGTAAAATATAACAAAAACTAAAAAAAGGAAAATGTAAATCATGCCTCATTTTAAAGCATAGTTTCAATAGCAATGATGGTTAATTTTAAATTATTATTATTATTATTTTTTTAAATTTATTTATTTTTAATTAGAGAATCACCGTGAGGGTACAGTTACAGATTTATACACTTTTGTGCTTATACTTCCCTCATACAAAGTTTGGAACCCATCCCTTCACCAGTGCCCATTCTCCACCACCCATAAACCCAGTGTCCCTCCCACCCTCCCCAATCCCATCTCCCCCCCACCCCACCCTGCCACTGTGGCAAGGCATTCCCTTCTGTTTTCTCTCTCTAATTAGCTGTTGTGGTTTGCAATAAAGGTGTTGAGTGGCCGCTGTGCTCAGTCTCTAGCCCTCATTCAGCCCGCAACTCCCTTCCCCCACATGGCCTTCGACTACAATGTAGTTGGTGATCGCTTCTCTGAGTTGACCTTTCCCCGGAACGTGAGGCCAGCCTCGAAGCCATGGAGTCAACCTCCTGGTACTTATTTCTACAGTTCTTGGGTGTTAGTCTCCCACTCTGTTATTCTATATACCATAGATGAGTGCAATCTTTCTATGTCTGTCTCTCTCTTTCTGACTCATTTCACTCAGCATGAAACTTTTCATGCCCATCCACTTGACTACAAAATTCTTGACCTCCTTTTTTCTAACAGCTGCATAGTATTCCATTGTATAGATGTACCAAAGTTTCCTCAACCAGTCATCCGTTCTGGGGCATTCGGGTTTTTTCCAGATTCTGGCTATTGTAAACAGTGCTGCGATGAACATACATGTGCAGATGTTGTTTCGATTGTACTTTTTTGCCTCTCTGGGATATATTCCCAGCAGTGGTATTGCTGGGTCAAATGGGAATTCAATATCTAATTTTTTGAGAGTCGTCCATATTGTTTTCCAGAAGGGCTGAACCAGTCGGCATTCCCACCAGCAGTGAAGAAGGGTCCCTTTCTCCCCACATCCTCTCCAACAGCGGTTGCTTTTGTTCTTTTGGATGTGTGCTAGTCTCTGTGGTGTGAGGTGGTATCTCAAAGTTGTTTTGATCTGCATCTCTCTGATGATTAGTGATGCAGAGCACTTTTTCATGTGCCTTTTGGCCATTCGTATTTCTTCCTTGGTAAAGTTTCTGTTCATTTCTTCGCCCCATTTTTTGATGGGGTTGGATGTTTTCTTCTTGTAGAGTTCAACCAGTGCTTTATATACCATTGATATCAACCCCTTATCTGATGGGTATTGTGTAAATATCCTTTCCCATTCTGTGGATAGTCTTTGGATTCTGGTCACTGTATCTCTTGCGGTGCAGAAGCTTTTTAGTTTAATGTAGTCCCATTTGTTGATCAATGAGCCATTTTTTAAATCCAGCATATAATAAATGCTACTGTTAACTTTTTTGAATTCATGGGGTAGCTTGAAAGAACTGTTGGTGTTGCAGTTTTAAGACTTATGGTGTCACTGGAGTGTGGACCTGCACCCAGTGACCCTAACCCTGGCTGCTGCAGGGACTTCATGTTTGAGAATTCCTGGTTCTCCTTTTTTTTTTTTTTTTTTTGGCTTTTTGGGTCACACCTGGTGATGCACAGGGGTTCCTCCTGGCTCTGCACTCAGGAATCAACCCTGGTGGTGCTCAGGGGACCATATGGGATGCTGGGAATCGAACCCGGGTCGACCGCGTGCAAGGCAAACGCCCTACCCACTGTGCTATCGCTCCAGCCCCCCTGGTTCTCCTTTTGAGTGAGTGGTCTGGGCTGCTTCTGTTTGAATGATGCATGTACTCTTGGCTTGAAGAAATGAAGACTTTCAAGGTATGTGGTCCCTCCCTACCCCCTCAGGAAAAAAGGGGGGTGGGGAACTGGGCCCTGTGCACAGTGAGTGCTCTGTTTCTGATCTCAGATATTTAGCTTTAAGAGAAATGATCTCAGATAAAGAGAGAAAGAAATGTGTTCTTAGTAGTTATTTTCAAAGAATAAGAATGAAGAGTAGCACTTTATACCTTAATATTAAAAAGTTTAGGACAGGAGGAGTAGTGCAGGAGTAAGGCACTTGTCTCGAATGCTGCTGACAGTAATTCTGTCCCTGAGCCCCAGCAGGAGTGACTCATAAACACAGAGGAGTAAGCCACTCTCATTAGGTGTTTGCTCACCCTCCCCCCGCAAAAAAAACCAAAAACACACAGAAATTAAAAGACAGAAGGTTAGATCCACTGTGCTTACTGTAGATCAATTCACAATTGTCATTGAAGAATTGATTAGATTCAAGCATCCTCCCAGACATGAGAGGTTGACCAAATCACCTGTTGGTAGCTTGGTGCATGGCTCAGCGGGGCCGATTACGTGTATACCTCTCCGACTTAAGACCATCCTTGACCCATAAGCATACACAGAGCCAGAACTTGAAGACCAGGTGGCCCCTCAGATCTGGCCGCATAGTAAAGGTCTTTATTGTACACATAGAAAAGGCCGCTCTTTATTCAGCCACAAGTCATGATACCCTTTCTGTGTCCTTTCCAAACTAATAGGATTAATAGGGTATAATCAATCTAATGGGAATAAAATCCATTGAATATTGATGATCATATGACTGAGACTACATGTACAATTAGTTGTAATGTGGGAAAATATGCACAGGAATCTACCCATGCTGCATAGATACTTAGAGTAAAAATAATTTAAATAGAAATAATAAATTATATTTATATATCTGCCCTTTTAGTCTTCCATTTATTATCACTGTCAGTATCAACCAAAGCAGAGAAGGCCAACTTTTGATGATTTTGTCTATTTATTTAGGCTTTTTTTGTCACACCTGGTGATGATCAGGGATTACTCCTGGCTCTCCACTCAGAAATTACTCTTAGTGGTGCTCAGGGGACCATATGGGACCTCAGGGATTGAACTTAGGTCGGTTGCATGCAAAGCAAATGCTCTACCTGCTGTACTATCACTCCAGTTCCTCCCTTATGATATCTTTAGTATAATTGATTTCTGTAAGGGAAGAGCTTTAATCTTGATAACCTTGAAAATATCTATTTGATGTTCTGCAGAATGGTAAAGTACTTAGTAATGCTCAGAAAAGGTGTGTGGGACATTGAAAGAAGGGATTCTATTAGTGTGAAATCTTTTATTCTGATTTTTGAGATGCCTGTCTTGGTGAATTTACTGTACAAAGAACTTAGCTCCCTGGCTGAGTGAACTACACAGTAATTTGTGAATTGTGCTCTCTCCATTTCTAATGAGTTTATCCACGCATCAATATCATGCCCTCTCTGTGTCAGTTGACAGTTGAAATTTTGTTTTTGTATAATGCCTAAGAGAAACCAAGAGAGTATAGTGATTTGCATTTGATTTGGGGCATGAAATAATATCAGAATAGCTTTGGTTAACGAACCACTCCTAAAGTTGGTGGTGGAAAACTCCAGCCATTTATTTAGCTTAGTGTTCTGCAGTTTGGCACTTCCTTCGAGCTGGGTTCAGCTGGGCTCAGTCATGAACCTGCAGTCCTAGTGGCTTCTGGTCTCATGTACATAGCTAATGGCTGATAGTTGACTGCAGCAACCAGCAGAGGGAATGTTTGGGTTATCTGAAGGTCATCATTCAGCAGGTTGACCTGGTCCTCTCTGCTTGGTGGGTAGACTTCTCTAGAGCAGTAATAGAGCGCAGGCTCAAATATTTTTGTACTTTTGAAGTCTTTCCTTGTATTCACTAATGATGTTTTGGTCAAAGCAACTTGTAAGTTCAATTCTTTCCTTTTGTGCTACCTTCTTAGTCCTTTACTGTTGTCCCCTTATAAAAAAACATTCATTGTGACCAGTTTCTGACTTGATGTAAGTTTCATGATGGCAGCAATTTCTAGTGTTCTTTTGTTATTCATCCTCAGTGCCTTAATAGTTATATATATTCCCCCGAGCCGATGTCTCACCCTTCTTGGGTAAGAGACAGACTCTTTCTTCCCCCTGTCTATGTTCAGCTGTACTGGTACATTAAAGTTTTAATGAACTTACATCCTCTCATTTTTAAAAATTTTAAATCTAATAATTTTTACTAGATGCTATTTTTTTACAAATCCCTTTCCACATGGATCTAGAAATAATCACTTATATGCTGGTAGTTTGCATAAATGTATAATGTGTATACTTTTTGTATTTGATTTTGTTTTTGGGCTATGCTCAGTGGTGTTTGGGGTCTGTGAACTCTGTTGAGGATTGGTCACTCCTAGTTGAGTTTAGTGCTGGGTATTGACTTTGAGCTGCCTTCCATATGCAAAACATACGCTCCATCCTTTGAGCTATCTTCCAGGCCCCACATACATATGCCTTTAGCAGAGGGTGATGCATAGAGCAGGTTCTACAGACCAGGCCTGAAAGGCTTAGGTAGTTGTTAGGTTTCAAATGACTCTCCTAATAAAGGCAATTTTTATGATTTTTTATAGTACTTATAATTCACTAAGATTGAATAGTGTCATGAGCAGCAATGGAAATATTTGAGCATATTTTCAGTTATAAGTCTGTATAGTAGTACTCAGAATTTGATGACTAATACAGATAGTTTGTCAAATCATTAATTTCTTTAAATCTTTAATAAGAAAAAGTTACTGATCTTTGTATTATTTTCTAGTTTGTAGGAACCTAAAATGTTCAGGTACAGTTTGACTTGTGTTTGTTTAGAATTATATTCTTCAGACTTAATTATTGTTATATTTGGGGCCAAACTCCAGCACTGCTTGGGGTTCATTTCTACTGGTGTTGGTGTTGGGGGTGGGGAGACAGTATGGTACTGGAGATTGAACACAGGCCTCATGCATGAAAAGTATGTGTTCAACCAGTCCCTTCAAGTTTTAAATAGAAATTTCAGAGATGGATCTGAGTCATTACTTCTGCTGCAATTTCATTCCTTCTAGTCATTCAGATACTTACCTATGGAGTCAGTTGTCTTCCCCAGAAAGTAGATGGGTATGTATTCATTTTTGCTGTCCCAAAGCTATTTGAGTTAGAAAGCTGGGAGACAAAGACTGGACTGGGTTTGAATTCTTTAGTTGAAAGAATGCTGATAAATGGCACCAAGGACTATGGGACTGTCCTGGACTCTGACTTCTTAAGATAGAAAGGGACAGGCTTAGAAACATGCCTGTACTTTGGAGGACAGCAGGCTGATGTTTTAGACTATTTTTGCTATTTACTACTTGATCTGTAATAAGTTATTTAACTTTTGTGGATGTCGTCATAATAAGGGAGTGCTTCTGTTGTAAGGCAGTATTTATAAAGGGGGTGAATACCACCATTTTGGGGGTGCTGGAATAGTCCAGAGGGGAGGGTGGTAAAAGTAACTATGGGTGCAGTTTTGGGGGGTACTCTATGTTTGTTTTCTGGAAAAGTAGAATCCCAGGGGTGTGCGGAGTATCTTATTTAATTATATTTCCTAAAAAGGAAGCAGCAAGCCACATAAATGTGGAAAGCTCTGTGGTAAGGAATATGTGAAGTTATGAAGGTAATAGGTGTAGTACTGTAATGTACATTTAGAGAACTCAGGAGATGTTAGTAAAGAAGGCAGGTTTTCTATGAATTTAGAATAAAAGTGGTGCCAGAAGGGATTCAGGGCTTCAGGGCACAGTCTTTTGTGCCATCTTGGTGCCTGTGAATAGATTGAATATGTGCAGTTAGTTTGTGAGCAGGGCGTAATGAAGAAGATTGAGTCAGAGGGAAGGGATTTCCACAGCATTCACAGCATCTGCCACTGGGGTGTGCTGAGTGAATGGGTTGGTAAGGAATGGACAGGGCCTTCCTCATGCGCATTGGCCCTACGGAGCAGATTGTGAGGAGTCTGGGCAGAGAGCACAGAGAGAGAAGAGAGCATTAGTGTGTGTGAGGGGAGAGAGGCAGGGGACTGGAGGTTGGAGAAGAGAGTTGGGGTTGGAGTGAGATCTCCTAGGTATCAAACAGGCTATGGCCATCTTCCCCTTCTCTCTGGTGTTATTGTTGCTGTGTCTTGGGGGGTGTCCCATGCTTTGTAGTAATATTGGGGTTGCATACCTGGAGGTATTGTTTTTTGCACATTGCACTTCTGGGGATCAACAGCAGCAGTGCTGGGGATTGCACTCTGCCACTTGGGTTCAAGGCAGAGTGCAAGTTAAGGAACCACGTCCCTGGGACTCTGGCAATTGCTTCTTTTTGGAGGGTGGGGAGAGGAGCACTTCCTCTGTGCTCAGGGATCATGCAGTGTTAGGGACTAAACCTGGTGATTGCTTATGAGATCAAAGGCAATTAGCATTTGCTCAAGTCAGGCTTCTGCAAAGGAGGAGTGATTCACATCAAGGATCTGAGGAATGGACTTCATTCTGCTGGGGAGATTCCTCAGTTATGTTCCTTGTCTTCCAACCCTATCAGACCTAGTCCTAGTCCTAGGAAACCATTAAATTCCCCCCACCATAGATTTTTTTTTTTTTATTTTAAGCTTTTAAAATAAGAGTGAGTTACTTCTTTCACTTAACATCATTTTCAGGATTCATACATGTGATAGCAGTACCTCACTGCTTTGGGTTGTAGACTTATATTTCATCATATCACATTTTATTTATTCATTTATCAGTTGATGAACATTTGGATTGTGTTGTGTGTCATGTTCCCTGCCCTCCCCCCCCCCTTGTGAGTAACTGCTACTTTGTATGAACCTATGGATTTTCTTGGAGAAATACTTTTGTAGTTGATTTACTGGGTGATTTGGCAACTCTGTATTTAGTACTTTTTGAGGAAGGTACCTAAACTATTTTCCAAAATTGGCTTCTTTTGTTGTTATTGTCAATTTTTTGGAGGGCACATGTGGTGATTCTTAAGCGTTACTCCTGGCTTTGTGCTTAGGAATTACTTTGGCGGTGCTCTGGGACCATATGAGGTGCCAGGGATGAACCTGGGTCCATAGTATGCAAGGCAAGTGCCCTACCCTCTGTACCCTCCTGCCCCATTTAGGACTTATTTCAACTTTCTTCTCTTTCTCTTTAATTTTATTTTTATAAAGTTTTTCACTATAATTAATTACATTCAATTTTCCAACACCAAACTCACCATCATTACACCTTCCCACTACCATTATTTTGAATTTTCCCAACCACCATCCAAGCCTGTCCCAGTACCAGGCTTTAAGTAATTTATTTTGTATTCATTTTATGAATAATTTGCTAAAAATGATCAAAAAAAGATTTCCGTAGAAGAAAGTGAGTGAAGATTGTTGTACCTCACCTTGGAGCCCAATTGAACCCTTGTGTAAGTGAATACTAACATGTTCTTACAGGCTGAGCCTTGTGTGCTAATATTTTTTAATTGAGATTGGTTGCCTTCTACATCACATCCTATCCAATGTGTGCTACTCCTGGTACATCAGTGGCATAGAGTATGAAGTGTTGCTCCAGGAATTCTAAAAGTTTAACTATGATACAACTGGAGTTAAATTTTTAACTGGATGGTGACTAGGGTCTGGAGGCATCTCTGCAGCTTCTTGCTCCCTTCTGAGATTTATTTATGAGTCTCTGGGCCATAGCTGGTTATTGAGCTAATAAGGCTCCAGAGGCAGTTTGTGGGCATGACTGCCAGACTCCCGGAAGAACAGGGAGATGGGGGAGGTTGCCCATCCCCAACTCCATGAGAGTCAGGAGATTTCAGTCACTTATACCTGAGTCTTTTAGCAAATTCATTCATGAATGAGGCTAGTCTGAGCCTTTGGAGATAAACTGTGAACGTGATGGCAGTTGGGTTCTGGAGGTTTTCTGCTGCTGGGGCTCTGTTAGAACGGGTGAGTTCCCCTCCAGCCCCCCTGGGCGGGGTGCAGATATGAGGTTCAGCCTGGAGTGAGGTCTGCAGCTTGTTGCTCTCCTCTTTGATTTATCTGTGAGTCTCTCAGGACTTTTATTAACTTTCTTGACAGTCTCTTTAAGCCACAAAGTTTTTAACCTTGGTAATGTTGTGTTTGTCTGTTTTTTCCCTCTTTAATTGCTTGTGCTTTTTGTACTGCTTTTAAATCACTAGCCAATGTATAAAAGTGTTGCTCTTAGACTTAGGAAGCCTGTCTTTGTTTTGACACTGGGAAGTCACTGTCTTTCTGCACCCCCACCCCTTTTCTGCCTGCCTACACTGTTCTCTACAAAATAGATCTTTCCTTAAAAAGTTCATTTTGATTTTGTGACTCCTTTACTACAAATATTCTTTAGGTTTTCTGTTGTCCATAAAGAATAAAATCTAGACACCTAAGTTTTATTTAAAATGCTCCCACAAGCCTTCAGCCCCACCCCATTTTAGTATATTTCCCCCACACATATTGCAAGACTTATTTACTTCAGAGTTTGTCAGTCCCTATGCTTGACTTCACGTGCACTTTTCCTAAGGATGATTTTCCTATCCCTTACTCTCTCTATAACATGCTTTCTACTTAGTCTTTTAGGATATAGGGTAAGTATTCATTATTGTTGCCCATACACTGTCTGGCTTACAGTAAATACTTGCTATCTGCTGTGCTATTGCTCCAGCTCCAGGCATTTTTTTTTTTTAATCCCTTTTTTGGATTTCTAGAATGTATCTGTTTTTTTCCTTTTTGGCTATACCCAGCCATGCTCAAGTCTTATTCCAGTGTTACACTTAGGGATCAGTTCTGGTGGGCTCAGGGGCCATATGGGGTGTCAGGGATCAAACCCAGATAGACTGCCTATAAGGGAGGCATCGTATTCATTGTATTGTCTCTCTAGCCCCATGTTTTTTCTTTTTGGTTTTGATTTGTTTGGGGGCCACACCCAGCAGTGTGCAGGGCTTACTCTTGGCTCTCTACTCAGGGGGCCATATGTGGTATAGGGGATTCAAGAGGGGTTAGCCACATGTAAGGCAGGTGGGCACCTTACCTTCTTTACTATCTGTCCGGCCTGAATGTATGGTTTTAAAGTATCTATTGTAGTGCTCCCACACTTTTATTATTTAACTGTAATATCCCCCACCCAGTGATTTTGGGAGGCAAGCACTAAGTCCATCCCACTGAGTTGCTGGCATGTGTAGACAGTGGACGGTAGTTAGGAAGTGCTGCCTGGGAGTGGAGGGCTTCCTCTGGGGGAACTAAGGAAAGAGAAAGAGGGGATCTAGCTGGTGTTGGTTCTCAGTTTTTATGAAACGCTGTAGATTGAGACTATAGAGTATATGCAGATAGATTTGAGAAGTTCTCAGAAAAAAATGTTCTCCAGCATACAAGTGCCAAGTTGGATCAAAACCAGGGTCAGGTTGGTTTCATGAATAGCCTCCCCTGCCTGGTTTTAGAGCGTGGGGAAGGAATGGGAGAACAGAGTGGTTGGTGCTGGACTCAGCATGTGAACAAGTTGTTAATGAGGATTACCGTCACTGTTTATGAGGATTACCATAATTTTAAAGTTATCGAGTTTAACTTCTTGACCTTAGACATGTAAAGTAGCATTTGATCTCTCTAGAAACTCCTGAGCCAGATTACATGTTCATGCAATGGAGTTAGGTATTTTCTAGCTCTAAGATTTCATGACTCAAGACTTTGTTTCCCCCATTATAGATTTCTCGATGGTATTAGTACTCAGTGATCTCTCTCTTCTTATGTTACACAAGATCTATTTATGTGTACTGTAGCCGAGTCATTCACTCACTTGAAAACATCGTATTAGTAATTTCCCCAGCGAAAAAGCTGACTAAAACAGCATTTACTTGGCAGTGTTCATTGAATACATATTTTCTACCATGCACTGGGGATAAATTGTGAGTACCGCAGGTAAGGCTCTTCCATTAATTCATGTTGTTGCTGATTTTCATGGGTGTTGGTATTCTCCCAGTTGGACTATTATGCTTCTGTTTATTTTGTATATCATATTATCTTCACATAACACATAAATAGCTCTCAGGAATTACTTGGTTAAATTCTTGGATTGGTTTGATTGCCAACAGAAACTCTGCTAAGAAAACATGAGACCAAACCAAGACTTTGATGCTTATAATTTATAGAATTGGTACAGATCTACAAGGGGTACTCAGGTGGTGTGGACAGAATAAGTTGTACCTTTGATTCATTTCCTTTGCAAGAAAAATTGGGGTATAGCTTGGAGTGTTACTGAGAATTGCGTCCAGTTTTTTAAATGTATTTCATTTGTGAGTAAGGATCTTCTGTATTGAAATTTGGACACAGGGCACTGGCAACTTGATTTTGGTTCTACAGGATTATTCAGGAATTTTAAGGAGGTTTTATTTTTCTTCTTCTTTTTCTTCTTCTTTTTTTTTTTTGCTTTTTGGGTCACACCCGGCAATGCACAGAGGTTACTCCTGGCTCTGCACTCAGGAATCACCCCTGATGGTGCTCAGGGGACCATATGGGATGCTGGGAATCGAATCCGGGTCGGCTGCATGCAAGGCAAATGCCCTACCCGCTGTGCTATTGCTCCAGCCCCGAGGAGGTTTATTTTTTTATTTTATTTTTTATTTTTTTGCTTTTTTGGGTCACACCTGGCGATGCACAGGGGTTACTCCTGGCTCTGCACTCAGGAATCACCCCTGGCGGTGCCCAGGGGACCATATGGGATGCTGGGATTTGAACCCAGGTCGGCCGCGTGCAAGGCAAACGCCCCACCTGCTGTGCTATCTCTCCAGCCCCGAGGAGGTTTATTTTTATTAAAAAAATTCTAATGTTTTGTTTTTAACATATTTGTTTTTAATATGCCCTTCTTAGTAAGTTTTGTTTGTATAAATTTATTTCTCTTTCCAAAGTATTTCTTTTACTTCCTAATATGAGCATAAACCTTTCAAATATAGCATTTAAAATCTTTATGAAATTCTCATACTTTCATTTTACCTAGTAAAAATGAAAGACATGATGCTTATTTAAATATATATTATAGTAAATTAGGTGTGGGGAAGGACATTAGTAGAGTATTAAAACAGAACTTTTTTTTTTTAAATAGAATCACTGTGAGATACACAATTACAAAGTTGTTCATGATTAGTTTTCAGTCATACAATGTTCCAACACCATCCCTTCACAGTGTACATTTCCCACCACCAGTGTCTCCAGTTTCCCTCCTGTTACCCCTTGCTCCGCCCCCCTCCCCCCCACTCAATTCCCAGTCTGCTTCTATGGCAGGCAGTTTTCTTCATTCTCCCTCTATTTCCTTTTGGTTTGCAGTAATACCTTTCAGGTACTGAAAGGTTATTGTGTATGCCCCTTTACCTCCTTTCAGAATTCAGTTCTTGTCCAGAGTGATCATTTCCAAGTATTATTGTCATAGTCAACCTTTCTTTATCCTAACTGCACTCTCTCCACTTGTGGCAAGTTTCCGTGAACCAGTCCTCCTGGCCCTTGTTTTTACTGTCCTTGGGTAATAGTTTCATACTATGTTTTTATATCCCACAAATGAGTGCAGTCACTCTGTGTTTGTCTCTCCCTCTGACTCAGTGTGATACTCTTCATGTCCATTCATTTATAAGCAAATTTCATGACTTCATTTTTCCTGGTGGCTGCGTAGTATTCTATTGTGTAGATGTACCATAGTTTCTTTATCCAGTCATCTGTTCCCGGGTACTTGGGTTATTTTCATATCCTTACTAATGTGAATAGGAATAGTGCTGCATTGAACATAGGAGTGCAGATGGCTTTTAACAGAACATCTTTAAAAACAACTTGGTACTTTGCAAGATTTTGTCCAAACTACTTAGGTTATGTTACCTCTTTGAAACAGTTGTTTTGAAAATTTAGTATGCATCAGAATCACCTGAGGAGTTGGCTTGAGTTGTAGATTGTTATCGGTTCTTCTCAGTGGGTCTCATCTGTAAATCTTTCCTGGGGATGTGAAGGCCAGATGGTTCCAGTATTGTGAGCCACAGATTGGATATTGGTTTGTAGGCTTCCCACTGCTTCTTTTGAACCTCTTCTTTTAGCAGTCACCCTACACAGGCCATTCCGCCTGTCCCCAGCTTGCTGCCTCTGACCCCTTATTGCTTTAATAGCCCCGGTGCCTTTGCCTTCTGCCCATGCACCCTTATCTCCTAATCCAATGAAGGTGAAAGTGTATCTTCTATCTCTTTAGGATTCAGCTCAGGACTAGGCTTTCTGAGATGCTGTGTCAGTCTAGTCTGGTTTACCCTGATCTGCTTCTAAAGTCCTCTGTATATAGTAGGTTTTTTAAAAATGCCAGTATTTAGGGGTTGGAGCAGTGGTATAGTGAGTAGAGCACTTGCTTTGCACATGGCCAATCTGGGTTCAATCCCTGCCTTGATATATGTTTCTCTGAGCCTATGATTCCTTGATTCCTGAGTGCAGAACCAAGAGTAATCTGAGCATTACCAGGTGTGCGCGTTCTCCACCCTCAACCCCCAGGAAAAAGGTGCCAGTATTTAAATATCAGGGGCTGCTCATAAAAACATGGATATTTGAAAACTGACCTAGTTTTTCTAATAGTTATAATTTGGAGATGTATATAACAACACTTACAGTTTATAAGGCTCACCTGTCCTGTTATTTAACTTCTGTACAAGGGTCATTTATTGTTCATCCTCACATTTCTCCTGTTATCTTTATTGAGCTGGTTTTACTTACTAACTTGCCCTATTTGACTCTGAGTATTAAGTTTGTAAATTTTTATTGTTCCCGTTATTTTGGGTTTTTTTTTTTTAGCCACCCCATAGCGGTAAGGGACCGTACCAATGGTGCTGGGGATCAGATATAGGCTTCCTGCATATAAAGTGTGATTTCTGTCCATTCAGCAATTTCTCTGACACTCTGTATGTAGTTCTTGATTCATTGCATTGGTCATTGATAGTTCCTATATATTGCCAATATATATATATATTGGCTTGCACCACTGGTATGTCTCTCAAGGGTCTTATGAACAGTTCACAGGCTGTGCACTGCATAATATGTGCTGGTCCTCTTCTTTTTTGGGTGGGGCGGGGGGGTAGTCACACTTGGCTGTGCTCAGGGCTTACTCCTGTTCCTGCATTCAGGGATCACTTCTGGAGGGCTTGGGGACCAAATAGGGTGCCGGGACCAAACCTGTTGACCACATGGAAGGCAAGCACATGTAGCTGTACTTTTGCTTTGGTCCCTGGTACTCGGTCTATTAGCATGAAAAATAGTTCATTTATTTTAAATATTTGGTGCCTTTAAACTAGAAATAATGCTATATTTTTGTGTTCTTCATAAAATACAATAATTATGTATAATTTACTCTTTTGATCTTATATTTTTTTAAACTGTCTCAGCCTGCGCCCAGCCCCGGCTCCATATGCCACATACCCACTGGGCCTGTGGCCTGGATTGGGAAAGATCGAGTCCCTGGAGTTTGGGTCCTAATGGTGGCAGCGCTCTGCCTTGGTTGCTGTCCCTAGGAGGTCCCACTTCTTTTGATTTTTAAGAAATTTATTTCAGATAATCGGGAAATATGGTGGCACTATTGAAATATTTTATTTTGGGGCTGTACCTTGGTTTGCTCAGGGGTTCCTTGCGAGGTGCTCAGGGGACTGACAATATACAGTGCTTGGAATCAAACTGAGGCCAGCTGTCTGTAAGGCAAGCATCTTAACTAACTCTTGTGTCCTCTGGCCCTATTTTATCTTTTATTTAGAATAGATTGGCATCAGCAAATGATAATTAGATTGACACCAGAGAATCAGATGTGATGAAGGTTTGTAATATTTTTTGGAGGGGTGATTCCCCTCCCACCCCAAAATTGGGGCTTTATTTTGATTACAGCTTAGTGTGTGACAAGTAAGGTAGTATTATTTGAATATTATCTTATGGAATATACACTTGCTAAAGAAAATTTTGATAAAAAAATTTGCACGTAGAGGCTTTGTGCTCCTTTTCAATTTTTCCAAATCCCCCCTCATCTTACAAAGTACAATTTATTCATATGTGAATAGCTGAATATGTATTTTATAACTCATTAATTTTGTTAAGGGCTACTTTCAGCTAGCTTTGGGGGTCAATCTTGGCTGTACTTAGGGGAACATTTGGTTCTGGACTTCAGTTGAACTTGGATCTCCTGTAGTCATGCTTTCCAGCCCATAGGGCTCTTTCTCTGGCCCCTCAATGTGCTTTCTGATCTGCCTTTAAAAGAGAAGAGGGTTCTTCTTCTATAATATAGTCTTTATATAAAAATGACATTTTTGAACACATTATTTTTGAAATTATTCACGTTAATTTTGAAAATACAGATGTACATTTCAGAATATAAGAATTAGTCCTGTGGGACTAGAGAGATAATATTGTGGGTTGGGTACTTTCCTTGCATGTGGCTGACCCAGGTTTGATCCCTGGCATCCCCTATGGCCCCCTGTGCCCAGTAAGAGTGATTCCTGATTGTATTGCTCAGGAGTTACCTTTGAGTACTGCTGAGTGTGGCCAAAATAAATTACTCTTATTCATAGATCCTGTGATGATTCTCATTTCAAACCTGGTGTGTATTTGTCAAGTTTTTGGGGGGGATGGAGGTGTGTGGTAATGACGATATTTGTAGGGCTTATAACCTTAAAAATAACTGAAGTTACTTGTAAATAGACCAAGAATTTTCTTCCCTCCATCCCTCCCTCCCTCCCTTCCTTCCTTTCCTGTTTTCTTTTTTCTTTTTGCCACATCCAGTTCTGCTGGGACTTAAGCCTGACTCTATGTTCAGGGGATGCTCCAGCCTGGCTGTTTTCAGGAGATCAAATGTGGTGCTGGAAATTATACAGGGGTTGGACCTGTGCAAGGCAAGTGCCTTACCCGCTGTACTGTCTTTCTAGCCCCATGCGTTTTCTTTTGAAGACTAATTCCAGTTTACCACCATTAACTGTGATACATTTGTTTTTATATCAAGTCATTTTGAGCGATTGGTTTACCTAATTAGTAGTGTATCTCCTGACACTGCTTAGTGAATCATAAGACAGACATACATAGCATATAAAGCAATATATAGAATATAAAGCAATGCTACTAGATGTTATGTAGTTTAAGCTTTTACATCTGTAAATTAGTATTCATTTTGAAAACTGTTGGCTTTAAAAATGTTTTAAAAAGTACTGAAATCTGAGCCAGAACTTCTGCTTTAGTTTGAGGAAGGTGATTATTCATATTTAACTTCCCTGCGTTTCAAAGGATGATGATTCCTGACATGTTGTGTATATTTTACTGATTCACTTCTTAACCTTTCCATCATCAGGTGTCTGCTGAGTAGTGCCAGTACAAAGATCTCTTTTGTTTATAGTAAGAGTATGGTATAGTGGAAGCTGTCAGGCTTTGGAGATTTGTTGTTTTCTACTTATGTGTGACCCCTTAGCAAGACATTAAACACTTGGGCCATAATGAGTTCATGCATAACATGGGATCAGGCAAAACTTTCCTGCCAATTGTGATGGACTTTTGAGATAACTCCTTTCTCTTCATATTTCCTGTCCCTCTCTGCATTTCATTTCCCACTTCTCTCCATGCCTCACCTCGAACCTGACACCTGTATGAGGTCAGTGGGCAGAAGCTGTCCTCAGTCCTCTGCCCTGTCTCCTGATCCTTTTGCACCTGCATCTGCTTTGCCTTTTGTTTCAGTGATTCTTTTCAGCAAATCTGTTTCTCAGTCTTAGCCCTGAATAATTCTCTGCTGCCTGTGCTCACCCCTACTTTGCTTTCATGGCTCTCTCCTTTCTCAGGCTCTTTTCAGGGCCCTAGCTTAGTTACAGGAAGCTACTGCTGGTAGGGGGCAGGCCCAACACTTTCTTGCTTCTGAATTTAGTGCCCTAATTCATGCTATGTTGGTTTTTCCATAAAATCCCCAAGACTTAAAAAAGATTGTTTTTTGAAGCCTGGATAGCCCAAAGGGCTGGAGTACAATTTCTTATCCCTAAATTGAAATTTAAAAATTTATAAAAATGTCAGAATTTAAGCTGCTTTTCTGAATACTAGAAACTTGCGTAGAGGAATTTCCATCTCCCCCCCCTTCCCCCAGATATAGTTTAGGAGTTTGGTTTTGTTTTTGGCTCATTTTTGTTATTCCTGTGTTGGGGGCAGAATCCAGAACCTTACATGTGAGACCTGTGCTGCACTGTTGTGCTGCATCCCTGGTTCTTATCATTTAGCTTTGACTATTGCTCATCACAGTTGTTAAGTTTATTTTTAGTGGGGGAGAGGTGCACCCTAGCACAGTGTTTGGGCCATTCCCTGTGGAGCTTGAGGGATCAGGGACCCTGTGGTGTTGGGAGAATCAAACCCAGGACTCCTGCATGCAAAGCACTGAGAATGAGTGGGAATTGCCATTGATGGTGCTTTGAATCCAGCGCTGGGGATCAAACCTGGGACTCCCAAATACAAAGCATATGTCTCTGCCATTTGAGCTAGCTCTCTGGCTTCTCCTGTAGTTCACTTGTTACCTAGAATCTTCCTGGCTGTATGATCAGGAATTACACTGACTGTGCTTGGGGGACCATATTGGATGCTGGGGATTAAACCTGGGTTGGTCATATGCAAGGTAGGCCCTACCCACTAAATTATTTATCCAGTCTCTGTAGTTCATCTATTTAAAGTGTATTATTTATTTTTAATAGTGGCAACCACTGACCTACCTTCTCTCTCTCACTGGATGTACCTGTTTTTGATATTTCATGTACAATACAATTTCCACCGTGTTTGTATCTTTTCTTTTCTTTTTTCTTTTTTTTTTTGTGGACTCAGGAGCTACACTGCTTGTGTTTAAACGCTAGTGCGCCCCCCACCCCCCCTTACAAGGTCTGAGTATGTGTTTGCCATTTTGTTGGTCACTGCTTTGGGTTTCTAGTATGTCAAGTGAGGATAATAATAGTCCCTACATATGGAGTTGTAAAAATAAAGTGAATCATATGTGGAAAGCCTTAAAGCTGTATCTGTCCATAATAAGTAGTCTATCAATTTTAGCTGCTAGTGTTTCAGGATCTGTCATATTTCTAATTTATTTAATATTTTACTATATTAATATTGATTGCATTGTGAACAGCTAATCTTATATTCAAATTAGTTTTTGTATTTAGTTCTAAAGCCTGATTTTGGAATTCAGTCATTGTAAGATATTTTAATCTGTACATAAAATTCATTTGAAACATGCAAGGCCTACCTTGCATGTACTTTCTTTGGGGGCGGATTTTGGGTCACTGGCGATGCTTAGGGGTTGGTCTTGGCTCTGTACTCAGGAATCACTCCTGGCAGTGCTTGGGGGACCATATGGGATGCCGAGGACTGAACCTGGGTTAGCTGTGTGCAAGGCAGATGCCCTGCCCACTGTACTATGGCTCTGACCGCCCCCCCCCCCACTATTATTGTTAGTTTCAAATGCCCCATGAAACTAATTTTTTTAATACATTAATTTCTCATAGACTTCCATGGTTAAGGAAGAGATTTATTTTCACTACAAAAATTCACAGTGCCTAAAATACTGCGCCCACTGCCAGCATTGATGAGAAAGCTCTGAGACTCAGTTTAAGGGATCTCTAGGGTAGTCAAGTGAATTGTGTGAAATAGCTGTTTAAAATATTTGTCAAAATAATTTTCACAAATGTGAATCAAATCTTGATTAGGACATAAGAGACATATGGTGGAAACCAGAATATGACTCTAGGGTTGCTGGGCTAGGAACCAGAAGTTCTCCAACTCGGCTCGCTACCAGACCTGGCGTATCACTTACATTCTTTAGGTCATGATTTTCTCATCAGAAAAATGAGACAATAGGACTAGAATGGATGGTTTCTGGGTAGCTCATCTAAAGCAAAAATGCTTGTGCATTAGTAAGTGAAGGAGATAGAAAGTGTAATTTCTAGATTTGTTTTTTGCTTCTTCTATGCCCATTTTTTTTTTTTTGTTTTTGTATTTTGGGTCACACCCAGTGATGATGCTCAGGGGTTACTCTTGGCTCTGTGCTTAGGAATTAATTACTCCTGGCCCTGCTTGTGGGACCGTATGGGATGTCGGGGATTGAACCCCGGTCAGCCGCGTGCAAGGCAAACGCCTACACACTGTGCTATTGCTCCAGCCCTCTTAATAGATCTTAAGATTTTTAATAAAATCTTAAGATTTTTTGTGCTGCCCTGTTAGGATTTGTGGATTTGTTTTGTATTTCAGCCATGTGTATTGCATGTCTCGTTTATCTCATTCTTCTCTCTTTTTCCTTCCGCATATCTCTTGTTCCCTCCCCTTTACCCTTCTGGTCTTTGGGTCACACCAGCAGGTGCTCAGGGCTTCCTCCTAGCTTTCCTCAGGGATCACTCCTGGAGGGGACCTTATTTGGTGCTGGGGATGGAACCCAGGTCAGTTGCTTGGAAAGCACTGTACTGTCTCTCCAGTTACCTCCTACCCTGCCTTAATATATTACTTTTCTTTTGCAGGCAGCTCTGATCTGCAATACCTTCAGAATCCTATTAGAAATAAAGTTTTAGTTGTAGATATCCTCGCTGGACAGTAGAGCTCGAGACTCCACAGCCTTCCCTCTTATATGGGGAAATGGATACTCATATATCCTGTCTTCCAGTATGTCCTGAGGCCTTTTTATGAGTAATTGCATTTCTTCAACTTGACGATGAAGTAAATGCTTGTATATAAAAGACTTTTTGTAACTTATTTGATTTTGAATCGCTGTTTTATAGAGAAAATTGCATTGGTTCCTGATACACAGTAAATTTTCATTAAGATTCCAAATATTTACTTTGAATAGCTGTTCTGTTTATAACTAGGCGGTTTTATATTTTTTAACTAGGCAGTTTTATATTTTGTGTTCTGTTCCAGTGGTTCCCAATTAGGGGCTCCAAAAGCTGGCGTTGGTGCTTTTGTAAAGACTTCACTCATCTATAGAATTTCTGGGCTGCAGACTAAAGAAATAGTAGATTTTGGGTGTAAATTTACTGTTTTTCAGTTGTCTTTAGGCACTTGTCATGAATAAAGTACAGATTTGTTTGAAAGTATTTGCTGAGATCACCAGAATCTTTTATCATTGTATTTTCTTAGTTATATAAATGATACAAGTATGTAGCACTGTAGCACTTTTATCCTGTTGTTTATCAAATTGCTCAAGCAGGCATCAGTAATGTCTCCATTGTGAGACTTGTTACTGTTTTTGGCATATCAGATATGCCATGGGTAACTTGCCAGGCTCTGCAGTGTGGGCGGGATACTCTCAATAGCTTGCCGGGCTCTCAGAGAGGGACGGAGGAATCAACCTGTATTGGTCGTGTGCAAGGCAATCTCCCTACCACCTGTGCTCTCGCTCCAGTATAGCACATAAAAACTCAAGAACACTTGAAAACCAAGTTTAGAAAACAATCTTATCTACTAAGAAGTTAGTGAAATGGCCATAGGAGCTACCTAATATGTATTTGATGAGAGACATGTATAAAGTATGTATATATGTACACATATATATAGTATATGCACATGTTACACATATTAACTTTGTTTTAAATAAAGTTTAAGGAATTTAAGATTGTTTTCCTTTTTCACTTAATAAAAACTTTATTAATCTCTTTAATAGATTTTGAGTATTGGGCTTCAGACAAAATAGCAAATAGTCAACAAGAACCCTCAAGACTTGGCTGATCCCAGTTATAAGAGCAATCTAACTTGTAAGAAAATAGTCATTTTATTTCTTATAAGATGGTTAGCTTTATTGACTGAATGGTCATCCTACTTATGCTGTAAACTACAGAAACTGAATTAACTTATTGTAAAGCTCACCAGATATATTATCTTTTGCTACGAAATTAAGATTTGCTGAATTATGTGACAGAGGAAGTAGTGAACAGTGGAGTAGCATGAAACTAAGTGATGCCAGTCAGAGGAGTATCTTTCTGTGACAGCTTACAGTGATCATTGATTTACCTTTCTAGGTTGGGTGAACTTTGATCAGGTTTATGTATTTATTTATATACAGTTCCTTACCTCATATAGGAGCAAGAGGTGCCCTGTATCCCGAGATAGCTCGTTTCAAAGGATTATGGCCTTTTGATGTGGAGCCAAGTTTTACGAAATCCCATGGAGCCAGTTTTCTGATTCAGGGTTCTAATGGCATAAACACCCTTCTTGTTTCTTCTTCTTCTCTTCTTCTTCCTCTTCTTCTTCTTCTTTTTTTTTTTATATCATACTGATCTTGAAAGGAAAGATCTACTGTCACACTCAAAGTTTATACTTCTCTCTGTAAAATGTTTATAGATGCTGTCAAATGGGCATTACTATATTTGTGATAACCATTTTAATAATAAAGGGTAAAGTGTCATGGAAAAATGGGGAAACTTAAGCAGGAGGAAATAGAGTTATTTTTAGCAATTTAGAATGTTCCATTTGAAAGTAGTTAAACTGGCTGGGGGTGGGGGAGGGGTGCTAGAGTTGTTTAAAGGCCATAGCTATTATGGTGAGTGCCTGACATTTTGTTTTTAAGTGTTCTCATTTATTTTAGAGCTTGATTTTTTTTTCCTTGAGAAGCTGTTTTTTTTTTCTTTTTTCTTTTTAAATACTGTGCATTCAAGATGAAATTATTACTCCAAATCTAGAGTTGATATTTTGATTTTTATTAATTATCATAATGTTTAATCTCAGATTCTTGGCTTTTTGGCTAGTGTTTAGAATTTTAGTAGGAAAGGAAAAATCATACCTGTAAGTTTTGACTTTGTGGTCCTAAATTGAAAAGGGAAGTAGAATTTGCATCAGTCTGTTAAATAGTAAAACATTCATTAAAAATACATTTTAGCTAAAACTGCTTCTCTCTGGCTATGTTTTAAAGTTGCAGATTGGTTGTGGTTCAAGGGGGTGGGCAGGTAGGTAAGGTTCCTTAGCTCTTTGAAGTTGGTTTGTCACACTAAATTAAGAATGATGTGACTTGCCTGAAACCTCAGCAGTGACAGTATAATATTGATGGATGATAGTTGGCCATTGGTATGTCCTGGTATCTGGTATAGAATTGTCTACACGCTTGACTTTTAGGAATTATATTTTGAGAGATTTTCGGCTTTCTTTGTTTTTATGTATGTATGTATGTATGTATGTATGTATGTATGTATTTTTTTTTTATCACACCTGGCTGTGCTCAGGGATCACTCCTGATATGTGATCAGGGATCAAACCTGGGTCACTTCTGTACAAGGCAGACACCTTTCCTCTTGTATTATCTCTCTGGCCCAGTTCTTAATTTTTTTTTTTTTTGGGTCACACCCAGCGATGCTCAGGGGTTACTCCTGGCTTTGCACTCAGGAACTACTCCTGGCGGTGCCTGGGGGACCACATGGGACGCCGGGGATCGAACCCGGGTCGGCCGAGTGCAAGGCAAACGCCCTACCCGCTGTGCTATCGCTCCGGCCCCCCAGTTCTTAATTTTTAAGCCTAAACTTTGAAGATAACTCTAGGTTAGTTTTAAAGCTATTTCTTGAAAATTATTGTTAATGGGCTTAACACAATTTTGTTGAACAGTAAAAAATAAGTTTTATGTGTATTCTTTTAGACTTTCTTCTTTACATCTATATATGTATCTACATGTTTATTTCAACAGCACTGGCACCATATTTCCTCCACTCTATTTCTTTCAATATTTATTTGCTACTTAAAAATTTGTCATATTATTGCTTTTATTTATTTTTTGCTTTTATTTTTTTAATGGCTGTATGGTCTGCCAAAATATCATATATTTCCTTACTGATAGTTTGCATTATTTCCAAGTTGTTGCTATTGTAAACAGTGCAGTGGAAGCTTCTAATATTTTTCTTTTTGTGTATAGAATAAATTTCTGGAAGTGTAATTCTCTGTGAAAAAGGAAAAGTTTGGTAGATGATGCCAAATTACTTTTCAGGTAGCAATTTACATTCTTTGCTGGAGGGCATTTTAGAATGCTGTTTTCTTATGTTCCTGTTTTTTGTTTCTTGGCCACATCTGGTGGTGTTTGGGGATTATTCCTGACTCTGCACCCTGTCAGGGATCACTCCTGGTGGCACTTGTGACCATACATAGTGCTAGGGGTCGGACCTGAGTAGATCAGTGGAAGGCAAGCGCCCTATCTGCTGTATTAATGCTCTAGCTCCATCCTTGTGTTCTTACTTTTTTCTTTGTTTGGGGGGACCTGTGATGTGGCCAAATCTGAAGTTTGTTGCTGAGGCTTGAGGGTGTAGTGCTGTTCAGGCCCTGCACTTTGGAGACTGCCATGCCCTCCTGGGTGTCCTTGGAGGTGACAGGCTATGGGTAAGGGGAACCTCCAGGACCATTCCTGACAATGCTTGGGGGCCATGTTGTGCTGGGGATTGAACCTGGGTCACCTGTAGTCTCTCCGGCTCTGCTTTCCCCCATTTTCCTGATTTTAGTTTTATTAGTTTTTGCTTATTATAGGTGAAAGTAGTATCTTTAAAAAGGTATGTATATATATGTATATATATCTATAGTTATTGTTACTTGTAATTCTGGGGATTGAACCCAGGGCTGGCCTCACATACAAAGCAAGTGGTGCTTAGCTATATCCTCGAGCCCTCCTTTTAATTAATTAATTAATTCCTTTTTATTTTAAAACATGGTATTTGAAACTAAGTAATCTGGTTTTAAGAATTAGAGCATCATGTTTTGGAAAATGTTGACCATCTTTATTGGTTAACCTGAAATATTTACAGGGCTAGAGTACAGTGGGTAGGGTGTTTGCCTTGCAAGTGGTTGACCAGGTTTGATCAGCCACACCCCATATGGTCCCTTGAGCCCACCAGAAGTGATCTTCGAGCATAGAGCCAGGAGTAAACCCTGAGCATCGCCAGGTGTGCACGCCCCCCCCCCCCAGCTTACACATGAAATTGGTTCTGAAGCAGGACGCTATACTACCAACCACTGTAACTGAAGAACCTTGTGGCAGTTGAAGTTGAATTGGTTCATAACCCTAGAGTACTTCATCTTATTTGTTTAGCAATATTAGGAACTTCAGAAATATTTCTTGGTATGTCTGCAAAGCCAGCTACTTGAGATTTTGGCTACTCTGCAAACTACTTTTAATTTGACTGCTGCTGCACATTTTGTCAGATGCTTCTGCTGAGAAGACTAGTAATTCTCAACCATGGCATTTCCATGGACTATTTGGGGACTTTAACAATGTCTGGAGACCATTTTAGTTGTCACAATTCAAGGGTGGGAATAAAGTAGTGTGGGACAGAGGTTAGCATCTAGTCAGTTGACAGGCCAAGGATGATTGCTTAGTTATTTATCATCGAGTCAATAGCCACCCCAATATATCAATAGTATGAGTGTTAAGGTTGAAAGACATTCACTGCTTAGCTAGAGAGAAAGTTCAGTGGGCTGGAGCTCATTACTGTATGCAGGAGTTCCAGGTTACAGTTCAGGGTACCTTACGGTCCTCTGAGCACTACCGGGAGTAACCTTGGAACACAAGCACAGAGCCAGATGTGGCCCAACAACAAAAGAAATGAAAAAAAAAATCCAGTGTATATAACAAAGTTAAGATTTCTGCCTTATAAGTTCCTGGGTTCCTTTTCTTGAGTTGATTTTATTACATTTCTCCTCTGTAGCTGCCAGGCTGACCCTTGGATAGAGTGATTGACAGATTATGGCTCTATCTTTGGGGACTTTGCTACTAGGTTTTCTAATTTCTCATGCTTTGCTTAGAGGTAGAGCTAGGCGGGTATATGCCAGAGCTTCTCCCTAACTAAAGCCTGTGATAAAGACTCAGCTTCTGACTGCAGACCAGAAGAAGTGATTTTCATTATTTTGCTAAGTACTATCCCACTAGAGTTCAGAAGTAAAACAAATACGCCTTCCTCCCACAGCCAACCAACCAAATAAGTATTCAATTAAACAAACAAACAAAAAACTCCAACAACCTTAAAGCACCAGGAAAACCAAGAGAGAGCCTTAAGGTAATTATCATTATTCTACTTTTCAAGTTTGTACTTGATCTGTGCTAGCAGAAAAGAAAACTAACTGGTATGTATGACTGTCCTGAGTGCATTTACAGTGAGGAGCTGGGAGAGTCCAAAAGAATGTTTTGAGTCATCGGATCATTTTAAAATGCCAGATTCTTTCCACGGGGTTAATTCAAACCTGTTGTGGCCCTTTTACAGGACTTCACAAGAGGCCTCAGAGCCATAATATGGAATACTGCTTGTTTACTATCTTCTTTTGAAGGAGCACCTTTATATTTGGCCACATTATTTTATCAACCATCATGTAAGAGAACAGCAGATGGGAATTTTTGGGTCCTTATAGGATAGAACAGCTGCTCTGGGCAGGGATTCTCATGAAGGAAAGTTTCCTTCCGAATACTAAGGAAGCTCTCTCATTAGAAAATAAGGTATAGTGTTCTTTCTTTTTCCTGACGATTTAGAATAAGAATAGAAAGTATATATTATGGTATAAAAATTCAGTGTGCTGTTTAGTGAAAATATATCTGTAATTATTTTCTAGAAATGACTAGCTTTAAGTCAGGCCATGGTAGAATAACAACAAAACATGTATATATATATGTGTGTGTGTGTGTGTGTACGTGTGTACACACATATATGTACACACATACATATATAATATATATACATATATATAATAGGAATGATAGCATAGCAGGTAGGGCATTTGCCTTGCACATGGCCAGCCCGAGTTCAATTCCTCCGTCCCTCTCAGAGAGCCCGTCAAGCTACCGAAAGTATCCTGCCTGCATGGCAAAGCCTGTCAAGCTACCTGTGGCATATTTGATATGCCAAAAACAGTAACAACAAGTCTCACAATGGAGACGTTACTGGTGCCCACTCGAGCAAATCGATGAATAACAGGACAGTGCTACAGTGCTACATATATAATATATTTTTTTTCTAGTATTAAAGGAATGGGAAGTTTCTCCCTTTGTTTTCTTTGTCAGCTTTATTTTGTAACGCTCTCTGATAAAAATATGATGTATGCCATAATATGAACATAATATGTTCATAATATGAACTTAAGTGAACATTTCTAGTAGTGAGGTAGTGAGATTAGAAAAAAAGGTAAAATAAAATGTAAAATTATTTTTAGAAGATCTAACTCTATGTCAAAAATAGTATTTCTGTATATTGCAGGGGCTAGAGCGATAGTACAGCGGTAGGGCGTTTGCCTTTCACGAGGCCGACCTGTGTTCGATTTCTCTGCCCCTCTCGGAGAGTCCGGCAAGCCACCGAGAGTATCTCGCCCACATGGCAGAGCCTGGCAAGCTACCTGTGGCATATTGGATATGCCAAAAACAGTAACAATAAATCTCTCAGTGAGAGATGTTACTGTGCCCGCTCGAACAAATCGATGAGCAACGGGATGACAGTGACAGTGACAGTATATTGCAGATAAAATGAGTTTTTTTTACCTTTTTTTTTATACTGTACCAAATCTCTTTATATCTCATTTATTTCATTGTTGGTTTTGTTTTGTTTCAGGGCCCTACACTTGTATGTACTCAGGAATTACTCCTGTTTTTGCTTTGGAGTCACCCATGGTGGTGTTCAGAGGACCACCTGAGTGCCAGTGTTTGAACCCAGGTTTCTGGCATGCAAAGCATGTGCTGCAGCTCATTGCTCCATCTTTCTGGCCTCTCATGTCTAGTTTATACTTACAGCACAAGTCACTCAGGGCTAGTCTTAACTTCAGAAGCTTACTAGCCATATGTGGGCTCATGGCTACCACATTGGTTAGAACTACCCTTTCCCCTCCCCCCACTCTCACCACCCCTTTATTGATGTACAGCTCTGAAGATTTTTTTGTTTTGTTATTTGGTCACACCGGCAATACTCAGGGGTTACTTCTGGCTCTGCAACTCAAAAATTATTGCAGGCAGTGCTTAGGGGGACTATATGGGATGCCAGCAATTGAACCCAGGGCAGCTGCTTGCAAGGCAGATGCCCTCTCTGCTTTACTGTTCCTCTGGCACCAGCTCTAAAGATTTTGAAAGAAATTTTTCTAAGTAGGGGTGAAGATTGAGATGGGGTAGAAAGAAGGAATAAAATAAAAATAAAAGAGAGTAAATCACAGAAATAATGTGAGGATGTACATAGTATTAGACAACTCAGCTTAGTCCATTTAATCCCATTAGTAGTTTTGAAATATGAGAGGGAATATAAAGATGTAGTTGGGACATATGTGACAGACAAATATGGGGGAGATTATTAGCAAAATCTCAAGAGTACTCAAAGCATCATTTAAGAGAATCTAAGGAAAGATTATTTGGAATGATATGAAGAATTGCAAGAAACTGACTGTGTTGATGGCCAGCGTGTAGATAGAACTCAAAATTGTTTTTAGTTTTAGAAATAGCAGAAAGGCCAGACTGGAGTGATATTACAGGTGGTAGGGCACTTGCCTTGCACATGGCAGATGCAGAGTCAATCCCCAGCACCCAGTATGGTCCCATAAGCCCTTCAGGAATGATTCCTGAGTGCACAGCCAGGAGTAACCACTGAGCACCACTGGGTGTGGTCCCAAAACTTAAAAAAAAAAAAAAGCAACGACCCTTCCCCCTCCCCCAGCACCCATCCCCAGCCACAGGATTCTTGAAATAGTATATAGAGTGTACATACATTTGAGTACTGTAAGAGAACAAAAATCAACCAATTCCCAGAATATGTTTCTGTGGTGAAAAGAATATTTTATGAAGACTGGTTGCCTTTTTTGTTTGTCTTTTTTATTTTGACCCCACTCTTTGACACTTGCGTGGTGTGGCTGGGGGACCATGCGGTGCTGGGGATTGAACCTGGGGCTCCCACATGCAAAACATCTGCTCCAGACCCTTAATTCGTGTCCCTGATCCTTCTTGCTTTTGAAGTCATTTTCAAATCGTTTCTCACCCCAGTTCCCCCATCCCACCTTCCACCCCCTGGTCTCCCAACAGCTAAGCTGAAACAACTAAGCTGAAGAAGAAAAATCTTTTGCTCTGGAGAAAGACCAAATATTTTAGTAAGGCTCGGGACAAATTATTTTTTCTAATTCCAGTTTTCTTGTGGGACATACCACTTAGTTTTCTTAGTTTTTCCTTTTTTGTGGGAGTAGTTTTGGGTTAAGTTCAGCAGCATTTGGGGCGGGGGTCAGTCCCAGATCTGTGCATGGGGTTCACTCCTGGCAATGCTCAGTGAACTCATCTGGGGGATCAAGTCAGTGTTTGCCACCTGCAAGGCAAGTGACTTAACCTGTATACTCGGTCCCTAGTTTAAAATATATTATCCTGAACTAATATTAGAATGGAATCTCTCAGATCTGTGCTGCTGCTTTGTTTTCGATTTTGAGCCCCATCTGGCAGTGCTCACGGGTAACTCCCTGCTTCATCCTCAGGATTGAACCTGGGCCTCCTGCGAGGAAAGCTTGTTCTCTAGCCTATTGAGCTATCCATTTCTCTGGCTCCTAACATGTGCTGCTCAAAGGGCTGAGGTATAGATGTAATTTATTGATAGTGGTATTTTGTAACATCGCTTGTGTCTTTTACTAGCCTGAGAAAATCATGAAGAACTTGGTATAATCGAAAGTATACTTGGCTTAGATTTTATAACCTTGGGGTATTAAGCCTTCCTCAGTGTTTGAGTAGGTTTTAAATACTTTTTGGTTTGTGTTACAACATTGTTTATTGTGGTTCTGAAAACGATCTGGACTTGTCTCATTCTTATCATTGCTTCTTTTTAAGATGTTTGTTTTTGCTTTCTTAGTAATTGTGAAGTTTTTCATGCAGTTCATGAACATCGGTGCAAAAATCTTCAATAAAGTCTTAGCAAAATAAATCCAATAGCATATCAAAAAATCACACACCATGATCAAGTGGGATTTATCTCAGGGATGCAGGGATGGATCAATACATGAAACAATTAAAATAATATGCCACACTAATGAAAGTAAAGATAGAAATCATATGATCTTAGCAATTGATGCAGAAAGATTTTGGCAAGATTCAACATCCATTTATAATAAAAACCCTCAACAAAATAGGAGTAAAACGAGCCTTCCTCAAGACAGTAAAGGCTATCTATAACAAGCCCACAGTAAATAAAATTTTTTTGGTAAAGATTATCTTTAATCATTATTTTAATGAAAAATTGAAACATTCCCACCGAGATCAAATACAAGGCAAGGATGTCCACTGTCTCCTCTCTTGGTTAACATTATATTAGAAGTCAGCAGCAATCAGGCAAGAAAAGGAAATCAAAGGGATCAAAATTGGAAAGGAGGAAGTGAAATTATTTGTATTTGCAGATGACAAAATATTTCACATAGAGACCCAAAAGACTCCCCCCAAAACTTCCCAAAACAATAAACCAGTACAGCAAAGTGGCCAGCTACAAAGTCAGTACATAAAAATTGATTGCATTCTTATATACATATAATGAATCAGAGAAGAAAGAGATCAAAGAATCTCTCCCATTTAAAATAGTGTACAAGAACATCAAGTACCTAGAAATCAACTTGACAAAAGATATGTGAGGTGTATACAGTGAAAACTGCAAAACACTTAAGAAAGAAATAGAAGACCTTGGTCAATGGAAAAGTAATCCATTCTCTTGAATTAGAAGAGCCAATATTGTCAAAATGACCATCTTACCTAAATACTATACAGATTCAGTGCAGTCCTATCCAAATTCAGATAACATTCTTCTGAATTTATCATAAAGAATCATAAAAGAACCTGACTAGTCAAAGCCATACTGAAAAATAAGAAACTGGGGGGGCGGTTATCTGATTATCTCATTACCTAACTTGAAACTATACTATAAAACCATCATAGTGATCAAAGCATAATGAGAGAGAAGGGGGGGAGGGAGGAAGGAGAGAGAGAGAGAGAGAGAGAGAGAGAGAGAGAGAGAGAGAGAGAGAGAGAGAGAGAGAGAGAGAGAGAGAGAGAGAGAGAGAGAGAGAGAGAGAGAGAGAGAGAGAGAGAGAGAGAGAGAGAGAGAGAGAGAGAGAGAGAGAGAGAGAGAGAGAGAGAGAGAGAGAGAGAGAGAGAGAGAGAGAGAGAGAGAGAGAATGAAGTTACCCTTCAGAGATGGTAGAAAGTACCAGAGACATCTTTCTATCAAATGTGGCAGCCCTCCATTTTGATCCTCCCTGCCCTCAACACTGCCTCCTCTTGACTAAACTCGAGGATTTGACTCTGGATGCCAAGTGCTTGAATGCTCTGGGCTGTTGCTCCTCTGAATACTTTCTTTGGGCATGTAGAACACTTTGTCTTCTTGCAGTTCTTGCATCCTCTCACTCTCTTAAGTTGATTCAGGTATCACTTTCTCCAGAGACAAACTTCAACACCTCCACTTCCTCCTCATTTCCCATTTTCCCTTGAACTTTGATCAGATCTCTTGTACTCATCACATTCATGTCATTATTAGGTAAAGGCCTCACATGCCAGGGAGCTTACCTTTTTAAAGTCTTTAACTCCAACCTTCACATTTTTCCCTTTTTGCCGAACTTTCTTGATTCTATTGTGCTGGTCCACTTTCAGCGTACTGTGTCACATACAGTCTCTCAAACCAGAGATAATAATTTCTTTTGTTCACTGCTCTGTCACTGTATAAAGCAAATATTTAGAAATATTCATTGAAGAACTGAATACTTGTAGAACAGTGCATTCCAGGCATTGGATAAATTAAACGTATGAACAGTTTATTCTGTTAATCTTTCTAGGGGGTATCTGCTTTGCCTTTGTCTGGTATTTAGGAATACAATTAAATACTTTTTAGGATTAAATTTTTGGCATTCAAGATAAATTTGTCCTTTTGTAAAAGACTGGATTTGCTCTCTGTATTGATTAGTTGCAGATGTCTTAGTCTGCTAAATGTGTTTTGTGCCTTCTCATATTATCTGTATTTCTCCCATAAACCAAAACTCAACAACTTAACAATTAAGAAGCTCTGTGATGTGGCTCAGTAGTTGAGCCTGGCCTTGGGTATTTGAGGTCTTGGGTCTTCTGTATACCCCTATTCCCTCCACAAAGGCGGAGGGGAATTTGGCGGGGAAGTGGGAGAACCTCAACTAAAATTTTAAAAATTCAAAAAACCCTAAGAAGTATTTTTGCTGAAGCTCATGCTTACTATAGAGTCAGAATCACACTTGTCCCTGGCCACTCATGCCTTTGGGTTACTGCAGAACTGGGCAATTTTTTTCTTGGTTGCACTGTTTCCCAAAATCCTCATTACCAGAGGCTGGAGAGATAGTACAGCGTGTAAGGCGCTTATCTTGCAAGCAGCTGTTTTAGGTTTAGTCGCTGGTACCGCATATGATTGCCTGAGCCCCACCTGGAGTTACCCCAGAGCACAGAAGCAGGAATAAGCCCTGAGCACTACTGGGGGTGGCCTAGAAGCCAAAATTAACCAACCCCAAACCCCCAGACATAAAAAACTTTATTACCAGAAACCCCACCCCCCCAGCCCAGTCCCTATCTGTCTGCTTTTCCGTAAATATTGACATTTGAAGAATGTCAGAAAGAATGGGGCTGGAGGATAGTACAGTGGGTAGGGTGCTTGCCTTGCAGGAGGCTGACTGGAATTCGATCTTGGCATTCCATATGGCCCCCTGAGGTGGACAGGAGGAATTTCTTAACATAGGGCCAGGAGTAACTCCTCAGCACCACTGGGTGTTACCCCAAAATGAAAATAAAACAGAAAAAAATGGTGGCGGGTGGAGGGCAGTTAGGATAGAGAAGGGACCACTCTGCCAAAGATAGTTGGAAATGATCACTCTGGACAAGAATGGAGTGCTGAAAGTAGGTAAAGGGACAAACATAATCTTTTAGTATCTATTGCAAACCCTAATAGCCAAAAGCGGGGAGGGAGAGACAGAGGGGGGCAAGGAAGGAGAGAGGGAGGGGAGGGGGGAGGGAAGGAAGCTGGGAGCCTTGGTGGTGGGAAGTGTACACTGGTGCAGGGAAGGTGATGAAACATTGTATGACTGAATCTATTCATGAACACCTTTGTAACTGTGTATTTCATGGTGATTCAATTAAAAAAATGGAAAAAAATGTCAGAAAGAAGCTGGATGATGTGTACATGGGGTATATTATCATCATCATCATCTTCCTCCTCCTCCTCCTCCTCCTTCTCCTCCTCCTCTTCCTCCCCCCATTGATCGTCGATTTCCTCGAGCGGTCTCAGTAACATGTCCATTCGTTATAGCCCTGAGATTTTAGAAGCCTCCCTTTACTAGTCCTTCCCAAAGGTGCCACATGGAGGCTCTTTCAGGGTCAGGGGAATGAGACCCATCATTGTTACTGGTTTTGGCATATGAGTACGGCACGGGGAGCTTGCCAGGCTCTCCCATGGGGTATATTATACTGTTTTACTTCTGAGTTTTTTTTTCTTTTAGCAAGAAAAATGAAACAAGACAGTGCAACATTTTTTCTGTGGAAAGTGTTTTCTTTTTTGTATTCTTGTTGGAGACTATTGTTCTTTAATGCTGCAAACAATTTTTTGTTTTAGCACCATTAATAAATAGTCAACATTTGGACTATAATAGTTTCATGTATTTTAACTTAATATCAATGTGTATATTGTATTTCTTTTTTAAAATTATTTAATCTATTTTTTAATTGAGTCACTGTGAGAACAGTTACAGGGCTTTTAGGATCGAGTCTCAGTCATACTATGCTCAAACACCCATCCCTTCACCAGTGCACATGTTCCACCACCAAAAACCCAAGCATACCCCCCTCCCACTCCCCCTCTGCCTGTGGGGCAGATGATTTTCACTTTACTCTTTCCTTACTTTGATTATATTCAGTTTTCGACAGGAAACTCACTATAATTATTTGGAGTTTTTCCTCCAACAGTCAGACCTGTTGGAATGGCATCATTAGATTGTATGTTTTCTATTTCAGGAAAGGTCGAGTGGCCACGTAAGTGCGGTTTGGAGATGTCCCAGTCCTGCATACCGGAGCCGTGTTAGTAGAAACTCAGTGTGGCCGGGGCTCCATCTGAAGAAGGCGTGCTGGCTGTACATTCTCTGCCTGGCACCCTAGTGTTGTTGGCCCGGTCTGGGGTCCTGAGCACTCTCTGGCTTGCGGTGCCTGCCAGCATGCCTGGATTCTTCACTGTTGGCTGTGGCAAGATGGCGCTGAGGGTGGGTCGAGGGCGTGACTTCCAGTGGCCGGGTCAAATTGGAAACTGGGCTGGCGCCGCCTGTTCCAGTGCCCCCCCCTCCCACCCCCCCGAGGCTTGGAGATTATATTGTATTTCTAATTGGAACAAAGCTTGCTTAACATCTCGAATTTTTTTTTCAGACTCATATTCTCAGAGACTACCTCTAGTTTTTGTTTTTTGGGTCACACTCAGTGGTGCTCAGGGCTTACACCTGGCTCTTCGCTCAAGGATCACTCCTGGCAGTGCTCAGGGGACTGTATATGAGACCTGGGGTTAAACCCAGGTCTGCCCTTGCAAGGCAAGTGCCTTGCCCGCTGTACTCTTTCTCCACACCCAGACTACATTTTTGTTGTTGTTGTTCATTAAGATTTGGTTTGAATCAGTTTGGTTTGGGGAATCACACCTTCTAGTGCTTGAAGACTAGTCCTGGCTACGTTCTCCAGAGTGATCCCTAGCAGTGCTCAGTGGACTGTATGTGGCGCCAGGGATTGAACTGTCCCGCAAAGCTGCATGTAAAGCAAGTGCCTTACCTCTCCGTGAGAGATAGGCAAGTTTTTAGTTAAGATTTAAAGAATTTTAATTTGTATTGGTACTGCCTTCGGTGCTATGGAGATTGAGTTAAGTATGCTGTCACTTTTTACCTTTATCATCCCAAGGGATTAAATTCTCTTTTATTCAGTTCTTTATTCTTCAGTGTAGACAAGCCAGTCAGTTCATTTAGCAAGGTGCTAAATTAACAGAAGAGAATGTTTGTGGGTGGGTAGGCAGAGCTGACACCTGAGTTGTAGTGACAGGTTGACTTTGGAGAGGTTAATCTTCTAAAGGTCTCAGAATATGTCTCTATGTTTTTGTCTTTGTCTTTGTTTTGAAGTCTGGAAGTAACATCCTGGAGACACAGTCACTGTTCTGAGTAACCGTTTTCCATGGTGAGAAGAAGGTGGATCTAAGAAGGAAGTGATTTAATTTGCTATCATGTAGGGTGACGAGGGAGTGAGGTTCTCATTCTCAGTGTGCTGCCATAGCCATCTTGGATATTGGCAGTTCAATAGTTTTGATTGAATCAGAGCATTTACTGCATTCTTTTCTCCTCTATAGTATTATGCCATAAGTTACAGCAAAACTTTTGCTTTTGTGATTTAAAGAATTGTCTCCAAATTTTTCTTTTTGGACATTGATTGCTGCCTATAGTAAAATAGGCTTTTGTGCTTGAAATTCACTCTAAAGAATCTCAGAGATAAAATTCTTTTGTTGTAACACAAACATATATGCTCAAAAATCATTTAGAATTCATAGTAATTTTTATTTGAGTTACATTCTATAGGGGCCATACTCAGTTGCACTCTATGTATGTATATATACATATCCCGTACTGGGAATCGAACTCAGAACCCTGCACACACCAAGCTTCTGTTCTATTCTTTTGAGCTATATCTGAAACCCTCTTATAAATTTAAATCTTTGCTTTGTTTTGTTTAGCTTTTTTTTTTTTTTTTTGGCCACACCTGGAGTGCTCAGGGTTTTTTCCTGGTTCCGTCCTCAGGGATCATTCTTGGCAATCTTGGAGTACCAAATGGGATGCCAGGGATCTAACTGGATCAGCCATGAGCAAGGCAAACAAGAACCTTACTGTTTGTAGTATTGTTCCAGCCCCCTCAGATTTAAAAAAAAGTTCCAAGGGGAACTACCTCAGTTCCAAAAAAATTCCATCCATTTTCAGCCTTCCTGTGCAGGTCTGATGTACCTGTTATGCAGTTCTTGTACCTGTTGCTCAGTGCCGCCCTGCTAGAGATGCAGCGGGAGAAGAGGTGCTGACTGTGCACTGGGTACCTGTGCGTTCCTGCCTGTGCTCTACCATTTAGCTGTCTTCCAGACTCTATTTGTATTCTGAATCGAGATAATATAAAAAGCTTCCTCGATTTAGAACTATTAAGCCATTGATACTAGCTGCCTCTGTGTTATGTAGGTGAACAGGTGAAGTTGAGGATGTGTGTTTAAAGCTACAGATTGGAAGTAGGTCCCATGTTTATATTAAAAAAAAAAGGTGAAACATATGGTCTGGCAAAGATTTTATTATTTGTTTATTATTAGCTTTTGGCTACTCTTGGCAGTGCTTAAGGGCTGTGCTCAGGAGTGATTCCTGGGGGAACTATAGGGACTATATGTTATGATACTGGGGATTTGAAACAGGCGGCCACATGGATGGCGAGCACCTTAACTTCTTTATTAGCTTTCTGGCCCCTGGCAAAGATTTTATATACCAAAATCATATAGTAACTAAATGGCATAAGCATCTTGCATATGTATTAATAATACTGAAGTGGATTTGAAAAAAAACAGAAAAAACTTACATGTACAGCATCTATAGTTGCTATACATTTGACATATGGTTATAGCAGGAAATTGCATTGAACATCAGTTTTGTGAATTACTGATTTCCCTTTGCCCCAGTCATTGTTGCTGTGTGTCAATCTCTGTAATGACTGTCCAAAGCTGTACAGTCCCTGTTCCTTAGATGGTTGTATTCTTCCTCCTCCCTCCTCTCCCTTCTTCCCTCTTTTGTCCATAGTAGGAATTACCATTTACTGACTGCCTATTATTTGCTAAAGTTGTACATTCTGTTTTCTTTCTTTTGGGGGGTGTGGGGTGTTGGTGGGCACACCTGGTGGTGTTTAGGACTTCCTTCTGGCTTCACTCAGAGGTGCTGGGATTTGAACTTGGATTTCAGCCATAGGTGTGTGTGGGGCTAGCCTTTGTCCTATTCTTTGTATTGATCTTTGGACCACCTCTCTTCCCACTCTGTTTTCCTCTCATTGTGTAATTCTGTCATTGGATGAGGCAACAGTTAATGAGGGAATTAAGATTCCACTCCAAGCCCGTGGGATTCCATTAGATACTCATTTTCCACAGTCTGGTCCTGCTTTCTTGTTGAATTCAACCTCTCTGTGTTCCAGTTTTCTTATTCTTAATATTAAAGAAGCTGAATGTTGACTATTAGGTCCCTGAGAACTAGATGTTGTTATTTGATGTTTAGCACATTCTTTGTTGTCATTTGATGTTTAGTAAATGGTCTCTGCCTTCAATTATACAAAATAAGTATCTACATCATCAAAGCCTTTATTTAATTTGCTCTGCTTTGGTTTCTTATTAGTTTCAACAGATGACCAACTATTAAATAAAGTATTATTAAATGAAACGGAGCTGGGTTTTTTTTGTCATTATTATTTCCATATTTGAGGTGGAAATATTTGAAAAATTCCAAAGCTGAATTGTATTGATTCATTTGGCCATGTTTTACTTGTAGGCAGTATTGTTGCAATTTGTTTCTATTTTGTAGAATTTTTTTTCCCCCCTCTCAATATAGGTTTTTATTAAGAGCTTTTTCAGGGGCCAGAGAGATAGTTTAACAGGTATGGCACTTGCTTTGCAGGAGGCTTAACTGGGTTTGTTGCCAGGAATAACTCCTGAGCACAGTTGGGTATGGCTCCCAACCAAAACATGGAGCCTTTCCAGATCTGGCAGCAGGAAGATTATAAAAAAGTTTTGTTATTATTGTTTGGGGCCACACTAGACTGTACTTACGGTTTACTCCTGTAGGTGTTCAGGGGACCATATGTGGTGCCAGGGATTGAACCTGAGTTTGCTGGGTGCAAGGCAAATGCCTTTCCTACTGTATTATCTGTCTAGGCCAGATTAAGTAGGATACCCTATGGCTATCCTATACTCATGCTTTCATTTGAAATGGCCTTAAACCAATGTTTTGCATTTATTTGGTAGTTAACTTTTATAGCTCATATGCTACTCTCTTCTTCATTTAAAAAAATTCTTCTTGTTTTCCCATCTCTTTTCTGTCACATATTTTTAATTTTTACATACATAAACCAATAGAATATAGAAAAAGAATTTTATTACAAAGTTTATGAAACAAACCTTTGTGTACTCTTCATTCAAATGAACATGCTTTCTTCTAAGCATTGACATTTTTTCCCAGGAGATATTTTCTGCATCTGTTTCTTTCTCTCACCAGATTCCTTTCACTTTCCTCATTTTTTCCCCCTCACTTCTTTCCATCTAATTGTTATGAAGATTGGATAACACTGGTAATAATTACTAATATTTGTGGAAAATTTGCCAGGTGCCAGATGTTATTCCGCATGCTTGTAATTAAATAAGCCCATTTCACTCACATGCAACCAAAAATTGCTGGACCTCCTGTGAGGTATTTCTAATTGCAGTGTGACCTTGTGCAAAATACTTGGTGTCTATGTATCTTCTTTTGATCATTGGTAAAGAAGATGACTTTACAGATAACTTCTGTAAGCCATGTAGAATATTGCCTGGCTCACTGTACAGTCCCAATAAGTGGCTGTTTTTGTTATTATTATTGTCATTATTATTATTATTGTTAAAGTAGATTGGCTGTTTCTAGTATACATTGAAGTGTGTAGTAAATAATTATTGAATATTACTGCATTGCATATGTGCTTTTAGATGATGTGCTAAGTTTGATGAAGCAGATATGAAATAGTATTCTTATTGTCTTAATTTCCAAATGATAATGTACTTTTTATTTTTATTTTTTAAAAGTTTATTTATTTCTTAATGAATCACTGTGAGATAAGTTATAAGCTTACAAACTTTCATGATTACATTTCAGTCATGCAATGCTCAAGTACTCATTCCTCCAACAGTGCCCATTCTCCACCACCAGTGTCCCCAGTATCCCCCCACCCATATCCCAACCCTCCCCTTGTCTCTATGGCAGACAATTTCCCCCATACTTTCTCTCTACTTTTGGACATTATGGTTTGCAATACTGAGAGGCTATCATGTTTGGTCTTTTATCTACTTTCAGCATACATCCCATCCTGAACGAATCCTCCAACCATCATTTACTTAGTGATCCCTTCTCTATTCCAGCTGCCTTCTCCCCCAGCTCATGAGGCAGACTGCCAACCATGGAGTAATATTCCTGGCCCTATCTCTACCGTTCTTGGATATCAGCCTTATACTATGTTACTTTATATTCCACAAATGAGTGCAGTCATTCTATGTCTGTCCCTCTCTCTCTGACTCATTTCACCTAGCATGATACTCTCCATGACCATGTACTTATAAGCAAATTTCATGACTTCATCTTTCCTAACAGCTGCATAGTATTCCATTATGTGTATGTACCAAAGTTTCTTTAATCAGTCATCTGTTCTCAGGCACTCTTTTTTTTTTTTTCCCCAGATTCTGGCTATTGTAGATAATGCTGCAATAAACATACAGGTGCAGATGTCATTTATACTGTTTTTTTTTTTTTTTTGCATCTCTGGGATATATTCTCAGAAGTAGAGTTGTTGGGTCAAATGGGAATTGCATTTCTTTTTAAAATGAAACTATACCAGTGCTGATACTCTATGGCTGTGAACCAAATATTTAGTAGCTGTTGTGGACTTCATAAAGGATACTCCTGAGAATAGCCCATTGTCTTAAATGGGAAGTGGGGAGATGATTTGATGCTCATAACAAAGCTTTTAAAAATAGAAATACATTGGATTTTTAGGGGTGTGTAGTAAATCATAAAACAAATAGACCCTGTTTAGTACTTCATAGTGTAAATGATTCACTTTATTCTTTAATTTTGAGCCATTAGTGAATGCTTTTCAATGACAATAAAGTCACTTCTTATTCAGATTTGTATTAAATAGATGATCTTATTCATGATATTGTGAACCAGTAATTTGTGGATTACTAATTGTTAATGGGTTTGAAATCAGTGGAACTTTTAACAAAGGTTGGTAATAGTGATCATTAACAGTGTGTTCTGTGTGCTCATTAAGAAAATCACGCCAACATAATAAACTATCAAAATTGACTTTCTAGCAATATGTTCAAATGGTCGAACATTAAATCTATTAGAGGAGATAATCGTAGTCTGGCCAAGATAAAGTTACATGGGTGAATAGTTGAATTTATTTTAGAAGTTAGTGTATGTGGTATTTGAAATAATTTTACCTGGTATTTCAAACCCTCTTATTAAAGGCCATACAAGCATATGTTTTAGTCTTAGGAGCATCAGCTTTATGTTTTTTGTAGTCTATAAGACATGGATTTGAATGTGGCTCCTGTTTCTTATATGGTATAGTTTTGAACAAATTAGGCATTTCTGGTGTAGTTCAGATTCCTCGGTTGTGAGATTAGCATCAAACCTAGCCAATCTAGCTTTTGGATAAGATTATTAAGTGAAATAATATATTTTGAGAATGGCTTGAGAAAATTTTCATATGCAGGTATATTAGCGCCAGTTCTGCTTTCAGATGTAGAGAAAATGTTTGGAAGTGTTCTGGTTTCAGATTGTGTTTATAGTTTTAATTTTCTTGTTTAAAAGACTGAATGTATAGGTGTTAGTATCATCGACCTTTGTTTTTGGTTTTGCTCTTGTTTTTTATGTTTGGAAAACACTGTCTGGTGCTCAGAGTTTCCTCCTGCTCTTCTTAGGACCATTCCCAGTGGGGTTCAGGGAATTGTTGGGAACGGAACCTGGATCAGCACATACAAGGCTAGCAAATGCCTTTCCTGCTGTACTATCTCTCTGGCCCCCAGTCCTCTATTTTTGAACTGATTGAAACAAATGTATTCGATTCATTTGTGTCTGATTCTCTAAGCAATTGTGTATGATGAAAGTGCTGTTCATGACACAATAGTGGAACATTTGTCAGTTTCCACTGGGGTGTATTTTTCCCTTTGGATATTTTTTCTTTTAGCTTGGCTTTACTCTGGGATAAAATTATAGGGCTTGAATGCTTTGAAATGGAAACTATTTTTCTCCTTTTAAATTAGGGAATGAATGCATGCTCTTAAAAGTTGTCTTTTCTTGCATCTTATGACAGTTTATTATGAAAGTTTTAAAAACATGTATTTAAAAAAAATTACTAAAAATGTATTACATGTTGTGACTCCATATTCATAGTTTTTCTTTGCTATTATAATTTTGGCTTTTAAAATTAACATTGACTTCAATATACTGTCCAAGTACATGACTATATGTTATTTTTATAAACTGATTTGTGGCATAAAAACCGATGATGTCTTGAATATTTGGATACTAGTTCTAAGTTAAGGAAAAATTAACTGCTTATGATTTATATGCTTTCTTGGACCTTCATTCGTAAAATATTCATTGATCTTTGTTCTAAATTTTAGTGAAGTATGTCAGAGATAGGACAAGACAGAATGCCCCTCTATCCCTGCTTTTCCATAGATGTGATATGTTATTTTGTAGTTGTTGTCCAGATGACTGAAGTGAGTGGCCAACTTGAGCTATGTTTTAGTCTTAGGAGCATCAGCTTTATCCAGTTGAATGGCAGGCTTTTGTCCTAGGCAGTAATCTGGCCCAATCTCGACCAACTCAACAAAGATAAAAGTGCCAGTGTACCAGTGAAAGCTGTTAAGTTTCAGGTTTTTCAATTTATCCTAGCAATTCTCTTTATTTTGTGGGGTGTTTTGGCCTTTTCCTCGCAGTTCTCCGGGTTTATTCCTGGCTCCCTGCTCAGGGATTACTTCTCATACACTTGGGAGATCAGACAAGCACTTTAACCTCTGTACTGTCTCTCCAGCCCTTGTGTATTTTAATTTTTCTTGCTGGCCCCCTTTTTTCTACTGGACTCAGTGTGTACTGATTTTTATTTCCCTCCCTAGCAGCACTTTTTTCTGTACGCTGGCCATAGGCCACATATTCTTTTAGTTTTAAGACTTTAAAACTAAAGTTTTATTTAAGCCATTTAGCTTCCACATTTATTTTGGGGGGAGGACCTGGGGGTACAGGGTAACACCTGGTACAGGGTTACATCTGGCAGTCAAACCTGGGCTTCCCGTATGTACTCAACTCTCTGAGCTGTCTCTTCAGCCCTGGCCTCTACATTTCTTTTTCCAGCTCTAACATTTCTTCAAACTTTGATCTTGTATTTACAATTAATAACTCCCTACCCATCTCCATTTCTAACCTGTTTCTTGGTGAAAAACTTGATTTCTCGCATTGAATGATTTTTTTCTCTTTTACTTTGTGCTCCCTTTTTACCTAGCTGTTGAAACTGACAACTAATAATCTTTGTTGATCCCCGCTTCTCATTTACCCTTCATACCCTGAAAACACTCATACTAAATATACCTACTCATTGATATCTGCAAGTACTGTTGCTTCTGCCTTCAGTCCCTCCTCCACCTTTTTTTCGGGGGCCTGATTAGCATTGCTTTGGAGGCCATACCCAGTGACACTTTGTCCAGTTGTGGACCTAATGAGCTCCAGTGCAGCGAATTGCTTGGCTTCTTTGGCTTACTGGTACTGGGGGCTTCCAGGGTCATACGTGGTGGTGCTAGGGTCTGGCATGCTGTGCTGGAGCTTTAATTTGCGTCCTTGTATTCAGCCTTTAAAACTATCTCCCCACAACCAGTACATATTTCTTTATTTGTCCATGGTGTCTCCAGTGATTATCACAGCTCTATAGCGGTTGACTCCTATTATTAGTAGTTTTTCTTCTAACGAATTTTTCTATTACTTTGCCTCTTTTCTAGTCATTCATCTTGCACAGATTGTGTCTATCTCTTCCATAGGCTTTAACTGTCATAGTTTCTCACATGGAATTTAATCCGAACTCCTTACCTTATGCTATTTTCTTTCCACTTTAGCTTTTATCATGCATTTTCCCTGACATAATTCAAACTTAATCTTAAAAATCAAATGTTAGTGGATTGAAGCTCCCGAGTTCCTAAAAACTTGAAGAAAGTTAATAGTTGATTTTTTTTCCCTCTCTTTCTCATCTTATTCTCTTTTTATCAGTATACCACTGGTCCTCCACATCATTAATTTCATTAGGCATCCCTCAGACCTCTTTGAGAATGATTTGGATTACTTCATAAACTACAGAAAAGGGTCTTTTTGTTTTTTGGGGGGCTGTATATGTTATACACTCTTTGCATGGGATATGGCTTAGAAACTTTATTTCTAGTTGTTGGTGGTCTTTATTTCTAGTTTTTGATTGTCTCACCCCTCACTGAATTCTGTCTCATTGTTGAGTGTTTTTTTCCTTTTTTAGATGTAGGAGTACTGCTGTTTATTCAGCCATTGATTAAGCTGATTGAATTTGGCATGAACTCCACATTACTTCTTTTTATTCAGAATGTTAATTTAATTTCATTAATTTATTTTTTAAATAGAATCACTGTGAAATACAGTTACAAAGCTTCTCTGTTTGAATTTTAGTCATACAATGTTCGGACACCCAACCCTTCACCAGTGCATATCTTGCACCACCAATGTCCCCAGTAAGCTCCACCCTCCCACCCCTCCCCCTGCCTCTATGGCAGACAACCTCCCGTATACTCTCTTTTGTATTGCTTGTTATGAGTAGCCTAAGATGTCATGTGGCCACAAGAGTGGTTGCATGCTCCTGGAATTCTAAAATTCTAGATAACTAGGGTGTGGAGAAATCTCTGCAGCGAACTGCTGCTCGGTTTTGAGATTCTTTTGTGTGTTTCTGGATCATGGCTATTAAGGAGCTTAAGTAGCAGCCAGAGGCAGTTTGTGGGTGTGACTTCCAGGGTTCCATGGGGACTGGTATGAGAGGGACTGGCCCATACCCTAACCCTTGGGACCTCGAATTTGTCATCTCTGAATCCCCGTACCTGCACTTCTCATTGGGTTCTGAAAGTTGGCGGCCACTGGGGGGTTGTTAGGGGCCAGGTGGAGGGATGGTGCTTGCCCCCTTTGAGATACCCTGGTAAAGTCGGCCTGGCTTAAAGTCTGGAGGCATCTCTGCAGGGAGCTGCTCAGTTCAGAGATTCTTTTGTGTGTCTCTGGGTCATGGCCCTTGTTTCCATCTTTTCCAGAGAAATAAACTATTGGCATATGCCCTAAAGAGTGTGTGCGCCCCCACCCCCCACCCCACCCCCGCACTACACTGCCGGCCCTAGCTGCGGCTTTTGATCTCTTTCTGATTTATGGGTCTCTGAAATATGGCAAGTAAATGAGCTTATATAGCTGAGCTGGAGGTGGTTTGTGGGCGTGGCTCCCATGTACCGAACTTTTGTCTGTTTAATTTCTTGGTAAACTTGGCCCCAAATTTGGGGTCCAGCCAAAGGCACAGCTGCAATTTTGAGGTATCAGGAAGTCTGAAGGCACCATCAGGCTGCTGAGGCACTCGCCCCGCAGGTACACAGGTACAGGTTGACCTACTGGCAGCACCATACCCTCTTCATTGTTGAATTTTCTTTCCTTTGTCTTTATCCACACCTTGGTCAGATTTTTAGCAACTTGTTCTTAATTCTTTATTTGCTCTGTCAGTGAAGTTACCTATTCCTCAGACTTTCACCTGTATGGGGAAACTCTTGGAATCTCTATTTTCTATCTAGTTTGGGCTCACTTTCCTATGCTATCTTGAATCTCTTATTTGGATGCACTGGTGCATCCAACCCTGACATTCATGAACTTCTTTGATAAACTAACTTTCTCTGTCTTATTTCATATTTGCTTCTGGTTTGTCACCAAAAAGAGTGTCTTTGACTCTTATTATTTCAAATAAAACAAACAAAATTTCTTTGTTCTGTTCATTTAGCTGGTCAGTTTCTTTTCTTTTGTTCTTTCACTGCCATCCGTTAAGTATTAGGCCCTCATAACTCTTTAGTGCTTAGTTTTGGTAACAGTGTTTTGACTAATATGATTGCCAAACCATTCTACAAACACTTACTATGTTACATTTGCAACCACATGAAACCCAGATTACTCTGGTTTTTCAAGGTCCACCATGACTTGGTTTGTTCTTATTTTTTATTCTGGTTTACTACTACTTGCAGCTATCTCTTCTTCTCAGTGCTGCATATTTTCTCATATCCTCCCCCCCCCCCCCGCCCCGTAATGTACTCACTCTCATCTTTAGGTTATTCCTGCTTAAAAGTGTCCTTTGTGTACCCCTTGTGCTGGCTACACTTCCCTTTTCTTATTGCTATCTAGCCAGTACAGAAAATTTCTTTTTGTGTGTGTCTGTGGCAAGCCATACCTGGAGGTGTTCAGGGTTTATACCTGCCTTGGTGATCAGGGTTGTCCCCAGAAGTCCTTGGGGGTTGGGGATTGGCACTTTAGATGCCAAGAATTAAACCTGGGCTTCCTGCATGCAGAGCATGTGCTCAGCCTTTGAGCTTCCAGATAACTTCTTGACTTTAGGCTGTGCTGGTGATAACATAAGGTCAGATACCCAGTTTGACTCATGCTAACTTACAAACTGAGGAACTGAGGGATCAACAGATGTCAGGTTTTCTAAGCATAATGAAACAGTTAATCCTGTTACCGTGTTTTCCTGAAAAGTAAGTTGAAACTAAACAAAGAGAAGGTCGAGATAATCGAAGTAAGGCAGCCAAGGTGCAAAGGAGAATTTTGGAAGGCCACAGAAGTCTTGAAATCATTTTTTTGAGAGACTTAAATAGCAATGCAAAGAAGTCTAAATTGCAACAGAAATGAACAGGCCAGCTAAAGAATCTCTAGCAGTTTGTGCTTAGATTTTTTGGTGCAAAGGAGATAGATGATTGAACTCATGCCTTAGACTGAATTAGGAAGTTTATTAGAAGATTAGAAAGAAGTTTATTAGGAAGGTTAACTTTTGGATGATCTTCAGTGTTTTTAGTATTGACCTCTAATGTGTTTTGTAGTAGATGTAAAACAAAATGGGCCTAATCCTTGTTCTTCAGCAGAGGTGTATCATGACAGATAACAGGTGGCCTAGATTTGAAATGCAGTAGAGTCTCCTCTAGCTCTGTGAAAGTAGGCAGATTATTAAAAATGTTTGTTGGTGCTCAATTTCCTATGTGTAAAATAAGGATAATTATAGAAGATTGCTACATTGCATTAAATACCAGACATAATATAGCTACTGTCAGTATTATGGAAGGATGAAATGAGTTAATACTTGCAAACTGCTTAGAGCAACGACTATCTCCAAGTAAGTGCTTACTAAGTTTTTACTATTCTGATATATACATAATGTGACTGGGAAAGGGTGACTCATACAGCATTTTTAGAAAGAACTATTTGTTGTGAAACAGGAAATGGCTCTTCAGAATGTGTATCTTTTTTTTTTTTTCATACCTGATCTGTCCTTGGTAAGTCTTGTTTATTTTGGTTGGTTCATTCATTAGCAAATTCCTTTTTGACATTGTTTATGGTGCAGCAGACACTCTGAGGGTATCTGTAGCGTGCCCTTTGAGTGGTGTGATGGTTGATCATGGTGTTTTCAGAATATGATGATGGGTGTGTGAGTAAGGTTCTCTCTGGCCCATCTACATTAGTGAAAAAAACAGAGATAAGGCATCTAGTTTCATCAGGAAACTTACACATTTTGTGTATTTTAATTTCTTCAGAATCTGGTGCCTGTTTTCCCCCCCAGATTTGTAATATGAGCATTTACAAGATCTAGTTGAATGTGGCTCAGAATGAACTCTGCTGAGCCTGCTGCTCAGGTCCTGTCAGTGCAATATTGTCATCTGCAGGAAGTGGTAACTCGCTTGTGTTTCAGACGTCAGGGTGGGTCCCTGAAGAGGCTCAGAATCTGTTGGTTGGTCAGCTTTGTCTTATGAGAGTACACTGCTGATATGAGTGAGCAATGTAAAAATTGCTGATATTTCAGAACAATTTCTTAATGGCAAATTGTACTTTTAATTTTCAAGGTCTGCTGATAAAGTCTTGCCTTATGATCCTGTGAAAGTAGAGTGAATGGTGGGGCTTTAAGTAATTCACCCATGTTGTGCCTGAGATTACCTCTGTTAAAATTAGGTCATTCAAGGCCAGTGTGTTAAAGTCCTTACAGTAATATAAATGTTTCTTTGTGGGCTTCCTCATTAGCCCTTTAGCACCTGGGGTAATGAGCCAGCACCATTTCAGAGGGCAGGGCAGATTTCTTTCAAAGTGTGTAAAGGTCAGGAGCACAGGTCATGATTGTGGTGAAAGCATGGTGTGCCTTGCAGTTGAAGGTGGTCTGTGTGGTAGAGTGGTAGAAGAGGAGAAGTACAAGTCCATTGGGCCCCACATTACTGCTTCGACTTACATTTGATTAATACTAAAGAGGGATTCTATTTTGGGTCAAATTATCATGGTATCTGGGTCGATGTAACCAAGCTATTCCTGTACCATAATTTCTGACCCATGCAGTTAAAACTGAGTATCTTGCAACCCTGGATTTCATCCAGAAAATGGGACTATTACTACCTTCGGTGCAGGTTTTCTACAAAGCTTCAGTGAGGGAATGATGCTTGGAAGAGCTCTGACTGGAATATTGAAGGTTTTTACCAAGGGCTTTACACGTTTATGTCTTTCAACTACTTGTTCCATGAAACTTAGGTCCTTTGTTGAGTATACTCTTGTATAGTTAGATAGTTCTCTGTTCATCTTGCTTCCCACCTGACTATACATTTAAAAAGAATTACTACTTTCCTCCTCACTTCCTTTTCTTTATCATCATTGATTCCTAGGACTTGCTTACATCTGTCTAGGGTGCTCACACTTTGAAAAAATTATTTTTGTTTTGAGGGCACATCCAGCAGTACTTAGGACTTATTCCTGATTTTGTGCTCAGAAATCACTCCTGGTGGGCTTGAGGGCCATCTGTGGTGCTGAGGATTGAACCCTGGTGAGCCACTTGGAAAGCAGGTGCCTTCCCCACTGAATTATCACTCTGTCTCACACATTTTCAGCTGTGGTGCTGCTTGCTGGGATCACATATCAGGTTTTCAGTGCTTGCATGCTGTTTGGCTACAATGCCCACTGGAGTTTGCACTTTTTTTTTTTTTAACTTTCTTGGATTTTGAGACCACACCCAGCAGTGCTCAGAACTTACTCCTCTCTCATTTTTCAGGAGTGTCCCATGACAATGCTCAGGGGATAATATTCAGTGCCAGGGATCAAACTGGGGCCTCCTGCCTCTCAGGCAAGTGCCTGACCCTCTGCTTATCTCTCTGGCGAGCACTTCTTTGGTTGTGGTGCTTGCACGCATGCTCCCTCAAGCAGGCACTCTTAGTTGAGGCTTACATGTTGTGGTTGTGGTACTACTGGGATGCTCACACTTGTGCTTGCCAGGGGTTGTACTTCTGGCCATGGAGCAAATCTTTTCAGTTGTGGGGGATTGCATCTTTTTTTTTTTTTTTTTTTGGTGGTGCTCACATGCATCTGATTGTGGTCCAACCAGAAATCACTGTGACACCTAGGGATGGCACAAGGTAGCAGGGCTCTCAGGATAGGGCTTGGCATATGTGGGATTCTGGGGATTTAAACTCATAACCATAAAGGTAAGTGTTCTGAGTCCCTGCATTGTTTCACCTGGTACAAAACTGTAAATTTGTTTTGAGGACAAGTATAATTTGTAAAATTTCTTTTTTCTTTTTGGGTCACATCTGGCGATGCTCAGGGGTTTCTCCTGGCTCTGCACTCAGGAATTACTCCTGGTAGTGCTTAGGGGACCATATGGGATGCTGGCAATCGAACCCGGGCCAGGCAAACATCCTACCTGCTGTGCTATTGCTCCAGCCCCAGTAAAATTTCTTTGTAACACTCACTTCTATGGGGTGTGGCATATATTCTCCTGGCAGTGCTAAGGGAACTCAGTCCACTCAGTTCAGTGCTGGGGTCTGGCAGTATGTATCTACTTGGGCTCAGCAGAACTGCAGGGGACCAGGAGGCATGCAGTACCAGGGATCAAACCTGGAACCTGACACATGCAGGACATGTGATCTACTCCTTTTTGAGCTATCTCCCCGGCCCTGCAACATGTGCTTTTATAGTATCATACACTTTTTCTTTTTTTGAACAGTGCAATTTGTTTTACTTTTCTATTTATATGACCGTTTGGTTAGGATTTCTTTCTCTTTTTTTTCTTTAAGCTTCGTGAAGACTAGGATCTTGTTTGATATTGCTCAGAAATGTATACTTAAGACCTAGGTTAGTGCCTGGCATATAAACAGTGTTCTGTAAATATTTGTACAGTGAATGAATGAATGATTGATTATTAAGTTAAACATAGTTGATTCTAAGCAAGTACTTGTTCTGGGAAGGTTGAAACTACCTATCGTATTCCTTCCAGACTTAGCCTAAAGCCTTGTAGGAGGCTATAAAAAATTTGCAGAATTTGAGCTAACTAAGATCTTGGATCTTTAAATAACGGTGTGTGGAAAAGAAAAAAAGGTTTACAAAATACTTTGAAGTGGTTATGTACTTAATGTTATTTTAGCAGGAGGTCAGTAATGTTTGTTATGAATATGTTATTGTTAAGACCCCTCAATATAAACGACTATTACTGGTTTTAGCTAGTATTTATAAGCATTAACATCTGTGAGAGCTGATATTTTAAAATTTAAACTCAGGACAAAGCTGTCAAACAAGGCTTGTTTTTCTTCACTTTCACTTTGTATAAACCTGATTGTATTAAGAATGAAGCTTTGGAGATGTGTGAGAGCGGGTGTGCCCTGGCTTGTCCATATTGTTGAACTGTTCATAAATTCTCACTTTTCTGTCTCATATGCTTTACTATTCTGTCACTCACTCAGCCACATGCTAACTCTCTTCATCTTTCACGATTTTGACACATCACTGATGTGTCCTGACAGCTCAGCCAATTCACATATTGGATTGAGTCAGCATATTCGGTGATCCTCTAATCAAATTACAATTCTGCTTTGAAGGAATCTCACTGAATAATAGTGGGTCTCACTCAATGTTTTCTTCCACTCTTGTTCCACACTTGGCCTACATGGAAAGGGAAGAAAGCCTTTATGTGTCGATCAATTGATCTTTAGTTAAGTTTTATTTATTTTTTCCTGAAAACTGACATTTATTGAACGTTTCTCATGGGTTGAGCATTGTGTGATTTTCTATCGTCTCATGAAATCTTCCAGCTCTCACTGTGACAGGAATCCTGTTTTTTAGATTCCTTTTGCAGAGGATACAAAGGCTCAGAAATGTTTTTCTGAAACAAAAACAATTTAGCAGCTGGTTTATTGAACTCTTAATGTGTTCCAGACAGTGTTCTGTATGTTTACTTATAGATATTTATTTAAATTAATTCATTTACTTCTTGATGTATAGGCCATACCTGCCCATACGTGGCCTGGTCCTGAAGGTCTTTTGCCAGTTCAGTGATTGTTCCTGGATTGGCAGTAAGGTACTGGGCTGGTTAATGGGGGCTACCAGGGCCATACCCCGTGGTGCTCAGGGGTACTGGAACTACATCTGGCTGTGCTGGGGCCAAGGACGCTTGTTATGCCATGGATCGAACTAAGAGCCTAGCACACACAAGGCATATGCTCTGCCACTTTCAACCATGGCCCTGGCCTATATGTTTATATTTTTATCATCTCAATCCTTGTCAGTCTTGTGCTAGTGGATATAAATGAGGGCAAAGTAATGTTACTCTGCCCTCTATATCTGAGGAAACTGAGATACAGATAGCCATCTAAGGTAGCCCTACTGAGGAAGTGGGAAAGCCAGGCTTGGAATCCAGGCAGTTTGATTCCATAGCCAGTGATTTAACTGCCACATGACACCGCACCAGTTTGTCCAGCTGGTGCATGGAGAGCCTGACCAGGACCCAGGCTCCCTGACGTGAGTGACTGGGTTTGTATGGCCCAGAGAACACCTCAGCCATCTGGAAGAATGCAGAATGGGTTTACCTTTTTATCAAGTTCATAGTCGTGCTGAAAGACCTGGAATTAATTTAGTATTGTAAGCATTTCTATGATGATTCTCTAGAATTACAACTGGCAGACTTTTGAGAGAGTAGTGTAGACTTGCTTGCCCAGCACAGTTTTGGTTTTATTGCTCTTACTAGGGCCGTATCTTGTTTCTTATATGTGGTCTGGTTTTGTAAGTGGAAGATAACAGTTATATAATGTTTTCTGGAAGGGAAACTCGTTTTTGGTATGCCTGATGAGAAAATTGTTTCTCTTCCCAGTGGCCATGTTCAGCAAAAACGTAGGTTACTACATTGGGCATAATATGCTAAATTTTATCAAGCTTTAGGGGGACAAAAAGACTTATGTTTAGATTGCATGGAAAGCTTTAGGTTTTAGTGACTCTACTTTGGTGACAAGCAATTGAGGTCAAGAAATCAGTAGCAAAGAAGGGACATTGGGGTGAATATCTTGACTCAAAATGGTGTCACATCTTACTGTTTTCAGTGTTTTAAAGTGCTTTTCAGGGTCAGAGTGATTGTACAGTGGAAAAGGCATTTGTCTTGTATGTGGCTAACCTGGGTTTGATCCCAACACTCGATAAAAGTACCCTAAGCTTGCTTGGAGCGATCCCTGAGCTCAGAGCCAAGTAAGTTTAAGCCCTGAGCACTGAAGACTGTCTTAAACCTCCTCACTGCCCCTCCCACCAAATGCTTTTCAGATCTGAAATTGTTACGATTTACAGACACTTTTTTTGTCATTTAAAAAGTCTGTATTACTGTTCTCTGAATTTTTAATTTGTAGTCTTACATTCATACCTGTATACATACATAAATATATGTGTACATATTTCTGTGTTTTTATGTTTGAACAGATTTGGCCTCAGATGCAGTGCTCAGGCACTACTCCTGGCTTGGTGCTTGGGAAATACTTCTCACCAGAAGTGATACCTGGAGTATTGTTTGGTGGTGGGGTTTGAACCCTGGGTACCCTCATGCAAAGCATATGCTCCAGCCATTTGAGCCATTTCCCTGGCCCATAGTACTATTTTTATACATACTTGGAACTAAGGATTTAAAATGGTTACATATCTTAGTTATTTTAAATTTGAAGTTTGAATTTCTTCACCTTATTATTTGTATCTGGGCTTGCGTTTATATTTATATTAAATAGTATTCCTTGTAGGAAGCATAACACAATGAGTGGGGTACATACATGCCATCAATGGATTGGATCACTCATGGCTTCCTTTAATTACAGATGTAAAATCTTTTTTTGTGTGGAGGCACACCCAGCAGTTCTCAGGGCTTCTGGCTCTTCACTCAGGGATCACTCTTGGCAAGTCTCATGATGAGATGCCAGGCATTGAACCCAGATTGGCTGCATGCGAGACATAAAACCTGCAGTATTATCTCTCTGTTCCCAGTTGTACTGTCTTTATTACTCTTTTGGTATGAGTCAATTCACAGTACTCTGAGATTAAGGTCTCATTTAAAATGCCCAGTGAAGATTCAGAAGTAGTATCTTTTAACTTGCCAGTGCAACATTGAATTGATTTTTTGTGTGTGTGTATACTTTAAGTCTTTATTTTGGCAGGTGAGGGGGTTGGCTGTTAAGTAGTTTGTGGGACCCAGGCATCCTTTTGGGCAGTGCTCAGATGCCAGAGGCCCGAGGGCTATACATTGGTGCTCAGGGGTACCTTGCTGTGCTGAGGATTGAATTTTGAGGCCTCTGCTTATATGGCATGCACCAACCATTTAGAGGTCTTCTTGGCCCTTGCACTTGCAGAGTGTGTGTGCGTGTGTGTGTGTATGTGTGTGTGTATGTGTGTGTGTGTGTGTGTGAGAGAGAGAGAGAGAGAGAGAGAGAGAGAGAGAGAGAGAGAGAGACAGAGAGACAGATAGAGAGAGAGACAGACAGACAGAGACAGACAGAGACAGAGAGACAGAGAGAGACAGAGAGAGAGAGGGCATGTGCATGATTGTTGTTTTGGGTGGTGTGTGTGATAATGTTACATATTTATTTTTGGGGGTGTGGCGGTGTCCATCTCTGGTGATGCTTAGGGTTGCTTAATGTTGGGGGATGCGGGGAACTTTGTTGAGCTACTTCACATTGGTATTCAGCCGCAAAACCCATGGAACCATAGTTCTAGGCTATAACTATTTTTGGGGGAGAGTCTAGGATATTTTTATCTCACGAAGAAGTAGTTTCTAAGGGAGAGGGGATCTATTAATTGAATACAATTAATTGAAATATTTAAAAAGTGAATTTCTTTATTGAAACTTTATGGGAGAGGATAAGGGATTGCTGAAGATCTAGGTTTAGTCTTTTGCTTAGTATATAATGAGGGCAAAAGTAAGAAAAGACTTAATTTTTTAAATTAGTTTTTGGTTTGGGGTCCCACCTAGCAGTGACCAAGACTTACTTCTGGCTCTAAGCTCAGGGATCACTCTTGGCAATGTTTGGGGTACTATATGGGCTGCTGGGGATTGAACCCTGGTTGACTGCTTGCAAGATAAGATACCTTACCTGCTGAATCATTTCTCTTTCCCTAGTTGTCTTTCTCTGACATTTCACTGAGTTCACTCTAGTTTTTAAATTAGTATTTTGTGAGTTGGTTTTATTAGCATGTTAGAAAATATTCTATTCAATAAATTACACTACTCCTTTCTCTTTTTCCTTCATATTGTAAGCATAAACTTTTAACTTGCATTTGAAAATATGGAAATATTAGATTTTTTTTTTCTGTTTTGGTCACACCTGGAGATACTCAGGGGTTATTCCTGGCTCTGCACTTAGGAATTACTCCTGGTGGTGTTCAGGGGAAACGTAGTATTAATGTATAAGTATTTTATTTTGGATTATTTAAATTAAAACAATGGGTTATAAATATAACTCATCACCTCAAGTAATGTTCCTACCTAGTTTATACTGCAAATCATTTAATAGAAATATTCACTATTTTACATATGTTTCAAAGTCCATGTGTAAATAAGTTGCTGGTTTACTGTTTTAAAAAATTAATGTGCTGTCGTCTTGTGATTGATGACTAATGAATATGATGTGGGCCCTCTAAATTTACATGCCTGGAATACTTGCAAAGTGTGAGTTTAGATTCTGATTTTCAGCAACTTCAGCTGACTGATGTTTTTGAACATAATACCCAAACTACACTGCCTCATGTTTTAGTTATTTTTTACTTTGAAAAGTCCTGAGTCAAATCCCAGGGATAGGTAGACTGACCCTTGACCCTGTGCTCAAATATTAGATGGAATAAAATAATGGGAACTTCTGATTAAGGAGGAATGAGATGAACTTCTTTCAAATATAAACAAACAAATGATGTAGAAACAACTGGTTACTGAAATCATAATGAGGGTAAGGGAAAGGGGTTTTGTGTTTGTATGTGATTAAGGGTGGGTGGTCTGTGGCTAAAATTTATATAGCTTCTATTAACTGTTCATTAAGCACAAGGAGATTTTTACTGTTACTTATTTTCTTATGATTTGGAGGCCATACTTGGTGGTGCTCTGGGTTTACTCCTGTCTCTGTGCTCAGAGATCACTCCTGGTGGTGCTTGAGGACATTGTATGGGATGCTGGGGACCAAACTCAGGTCAGCCACATGCATGGCAACTGCCTTACCCACTCTACTATCTCTCTGGCCCAAGGAGAATTTTTAAAAGTTTTTGGTGATAGAACCATAATCACTGTTTCATTGTTTTGTGTGTGCAGTCAGTGCTGCTTCGTAGAGTGGCTGGGTCCCAGGATCCATCCCCTTGTTCCCCCTACCTTGCTTAGTAAAGAAAATGGAGAGGAGACAGTAGTAGAAAAGACATGTGGGGAAAAAGTGACTAATGATAAAAGGAAACATGGACAGTAAATGGAGAAATACCAAGCGGATTGATGGACTACTTTGGTAGTCATTTCATCTTTTCTGGGGTTAGAAATATATTTTGAGAGTCAGTTTAATTTTCAGAGTTGTTCCAGGGCAATGGAACCTTGCCTGCTCATTTTCTGCCTTTTTCTTTTCAAATATTTAAAAATTAAAAACAAAGATTATTTTTTATTTAGTCACTGTGAAATTACAAAGTTATTCATGATTGGGTTTCAGGAATGCAGTGTTTCAACACAATCCCTTCACCAATGTCCACTTCCCTCCACCAGTGTTTCTCCCCTAACCTCAAATCCCCCTTTGCTTCCCACCCACTGGTCTGCTTCTACAAAAGTCTCCTTTAAAAAGCCTGTACAAGTTTTTGCATTGTGTTTTACAGTACTTTCCTGATAAGGTTTGTACATAACACCTCACCAGCTTTTAGCCGCACCTCATCCTCCCAATTGAAAACTTCTCCCCACCATAGACATTGCCCCAATCAGTAACAGACACTGATTTTCTGTCTTTTTACATCCTGTTGTTTCTAGGGAGATGAGAACCAGGATGTTTGGAGTAGCATACAGTGAAGGGTCGGGTATTGCTGGAAAAGCCTTTTGCTTAGACTGATTGAATTAAGTCCTTTTGAATTCAGCACAAGTGAAAGAAAACAAAAACAATAGAATTGTTAGAAAGGAACTGTCTCCTTGAGGCACCTCTCTTCTAGTTACATAGTTTTGACCACTCTTTGTATGTGTGTGTGTCTGTGTTTTTAGCGGGGCCAGGAGCCAGGGGAGAGGAAAGGGCATATCCAGCAGTTCTCAGGGCTTTCTCCTGGTTCTGCACTCAGGATTCACTCCTGGTGGGCTTGGGGACCATATGTGACGCCAGGGACTGAACCCACATTGGCTGTATGCAAGGCAAGTGCTCTCTACCTGCTGTACTGTCTCTCTAGTCTCTTGACCACTTCTGAAAGTTCTGAAAGGAAGATGAGTCATTTTAGAATTCAGTGTGATAAAAGATAAAGCATAACTTGCTACTTACGTATGTTAATCTCTGGGAAATAGTTAGGGCAGGGGTTAGAAATATATTTTGAGAGTCAGTTTAATTTTCAGAGGGACCCAGAAGGGCTCAAGTACGACACATTGTGCATGAGGGCATGTAGGAAATTGATTTGTTGAATTTACTTCAATACTCTTTTGCACATACCTTGTTTTATAGACATGGTATTGCTCTTACCTTACACCGTGTTTGACAAGTTAAGAATGCAGGCTTGGGAGCTACTACCTGGTTTAAATCTTGTCTCCTCTGCTTTTTAGTTGTATGACTCTGGATCTCTCTTTGTCTTAATTTTTCCCCTGGTTAAATTGGAAATAGGACCTTACTGCATAGATGGTTGCTTGTATTTAATGAGATATAATATGTGTAAAATACTTAGAATAATGCCCAATAAATATACTCTACAGGTCCTCAAAAGTATAAGTTCTCATTATTCTTTTTGGCAGGTGAATAATCTGCTTCACATTTGCCTATGGCATCATATTAATTTGGATAAATAAAGAGTAGATTTCAACTGCTAAACTTTTCTGTGGGGTGGTTGGACACAGTGGGTGGTGCCTGGAACTTACTCCTGGTTTTGCACTCAGGGATCACTTCTGACAAGTTTGGGGAATCATATATGGTTTCAGCTTTGAACTCAGGTCAGCCACATGCAACACAAGTGCTCTACCCACTGTGCTGTCGCTCCAGGTCCCCTGTCTGAATTTTTTTTTAAATAGTTGAAGTATATTAATCTCTTGAGTATTACTGTAGTGACTGCAAAGATTAATTGTTGCCATTACTTACAAGGTGGTTGAATTTTGGAAGAAAGGCTGTTGTTTATAGATGCTTTCATAATCGAATATACTTTAGTTAAGGAGCTCTTCATGTAGGTTAATTTTTTTTTCGATTAGACCTTTCTTTTTTTGCTTTTTTTTTTTTTTTGGCAAGGGGGGGCGGTCACTCCTGGCGATGCACAGGGTTTACTCCTGGCTCTGCACTCAGGAATCACCCCAGATGGTGCTCAGGGGACCATATGGGATGCTGGGAATCGAACCCGGGTCGACCGCATGCAAGGCAATCGCCCTACCCGCTGTGCTATTGCTCCAGCCCCTAGGTTAATTTTCTAAAAAAATCTTTTGTAAGGTTACTGTATCAGCAAGTAGGGGTTAAGCAAACCTCTCTGAAAAATTTCACTTTAACATTGCATTTAACAGCCTTTTATTTTTCTCTGTGCAGTGACAAATTCAGGGGTCTGATTTAGAGCCTAGAAGACTTCCGCAGTTGAACATGATGGTTGTCTGCATGTAATCAGATATTTATTGGTTAAAACATGTTCATAAGCAGCCTTGTTTAGTTTTTGTTTAAACATCTGATGCAGGTAGCAATGAAAGAGAAAGCTTGGTCTGGTTAACTTCTTCTAATTGAGTCCAGGAGCATGGAGTAAGGTCTATCTTATATCTTATCCCACATTCTAAGTCTTTGACTAGAAGATACATTGGGCCTTTGGGAACCTCAGGGAATGGTGGGGGAAGGGAAACTCATTGGTTAAGAATAATTTTCTAAATTGATAACTTGTTTTTGCCAGATTGGCAGTGATAGTTCGAGCCCTCAGAAAAACTGGCTCCAGGGAAGGGAGCTGGACAGAGAATGGGGCTGCTGCTGGTTGGGGGTGAAGTGGCAGCAAGCAGGGGGTGGAATGGGCACATAAACTCCAGCGCTCCGAGGCTTCCAGACCACGAGACATTGACCCAGGTAGCAGAATTTGGGTTAATTTTTTCTTTCTTTTTTTTTTTTTTTCTAAAGGAAAACACTACTGATATTTCTTGTTTCCTTCTATTTTGGTAGACAAAACAGTGTTTCTGCAGTTCTCTTTACTTCTCATTTAGATTTTTTCTAAGAATTGATTTCAGAAGACTGTGTTTTGCGAGACTTATCTGCATTCAGGGATCACTCCTTACAAGCTTGGGGGATCATATGTGGTTTCAGCTCTTGAACTCTGGTCAGCCACATGCAACTGAAGTGCTCTACTCATTGTGCATCTGAATTTTTAAAATATTTGAAGTATATTAATCTCTAAAGTTCATCTCGGATATTCTTTGAAAAATAACAATATAGTGCAATGCATCTGATTATCTCTATAAGAGTGTTTTGAAAATTAATGCATTAATTACCTCAGATGAAGGTATAGCAGAGTCTTCCCTGGTCAGAATTTATTGACTTTCTAGGGAATCTCCAGTTTGTGAGAATTAAATACTGGGACAAAGACAGGAGTACAGTGGTTTATTTATAGTTTAGTACAATTATATTTCAAACCCAACTATATCATAAAGGTATCTTTTCCTTGCTGGGGAATTTTAACTAACCTAAAATTTCTTACATATATTTTAGAAATGAGACCAAACCAAGTGTCTGACCTGCTCTTTGTGGGAAGAGAATAGATGTTTATTATATATTATACTTTATATAATATATTGAGCACTCAAGAGGAAGAAGATGGGTCAAAGGAGAGAACATAGTTTTAAGTAGAGATTTCTTTTACTGTCCCATTACTGAGAGTTTTGAGTTGACATATTGCTTCGTTTTGTTGATTTTTAAATTTTCTTTGATAAACATCATAGACGCCAAGACAAAACAAAAAGAAAAATATAAACATGCACTCACACACACTGGTTATTTTAAATACCAAGCATGTCAGCATAAAATTAAAATGAATTGACTAACAAAATTTCTGCTTTGAAATTTTGTAAAACTAATTAAAACCAACAAGGACATTTTTCAATGTTTTTGACTTCTTCAGGGTGTTGACATTGGGATGATTTTGGTTAAAACTTGCTTTAACTCTGTAATTGCTGTTGGGATTTTGGTTAATCTCTGGTTGCGGAATAGTAAATGCTGTTGATATTGTGCTGGGGCCATATAGTTGTTAAAGACAAGGTCTTTGAAGTGGTGGATATGGGATCCTTTCCCACCCACGTGTAACTGTTAAAAGAACACCATTGCCATGTGAATTCTTACTTTTTAACTTTGCCTTTGAAGTAACTTTCACAGAGAATTCCTGTTACCTGGAAATTGACGACAGACTTACACCATTTCCTTTTTTTTTCTTAGACGTTCCATCCTCAGAGCAGCCTGAACTGTTCCTAAAGAAACTTCAGCAGTGCTGTGTCATTTTTGACTTCATGGACACGCTATCTGATCTTAAAATGAAAGAATACAAGCGCTCCACTCTTAATGAACTGGTGGACTACATTACAATAAGCAGAGGCTGTTTGACAGAGCAGACTTACCCTGAAGTAGTTAGAATGGTGAGTTTCTTTTTTTCCGCCGCGGACATTCGTAAGCACCTCTACTCACAGGTGTATTTATTGCAAAGTCAGGCCATTGGGAGTCATCTCCACCAAAGAGGGACAACTTGCTGGGAATGAAAGCAAAAGTAGTTGGCACAATGGTAGAACTTGAAGAGGATGATTCTCTGAGAATGAAGTCCAGAACTTTTCACCTACCACACTATTGGAGGAAGTCAGTGACTGCAGAGTATGAAGTCAAGATAGCCAGAGTATTACTAGTATTTTCTGGTATTGGGAAAAGAAAGACAGAGGAGAAATACCAAAAGTTATAGATCTGTGGTTTGAAAAACACGCAAGCCTGTTGGATGTCTTGGTTATCCCCTTTCCATCCCCTTCACCTCCCCTAATTCATTGTGGTATATTAGGAATGGCTTTAAGTTTAATAAAATTGTAATTTGTAGAATCTAGTTAAAGCCTTTCTTGGGTTTATAAACTAATCATTCTCTTTCTAATCTTGAAATCAGGGGGCGGTGTCTTTTCATATTCTTGAACAAAGATTTGCACTGTGTGTGCTAGTTAGGGGTTACGAGAAGCAACATTATTAGCAGAATGCAAGGACTTAGGTTCTTATTGTATCAGTAATTACATTAATGTTGCAAAAGCTGAACTAAAATAAGGTTTTCTTGTTAGCCTTGTGTGGGAGGGTTGCTGTCCCCAGCATCCTAGATAATTTTGAATGGGAGAGCATGTACTCTTTCAGGGGTTGGGGGCTGCCTGCAGTTAGACTGCAGAGATCCAAAGTGTATCATTGGGAGGGAAGACCCTTGGAGAATTTGATCCATTGTGTACTGCTGAAAGCCTATTTGGGTTTTCTGTTTAACTCATGTAGTTTGTAATCTACAGGAATAGGGGGAGAAAGTTATCTGTGATTGAGAAATTAAAAAGTAAATAGTTCAGGAGAGATAGCACAGTGGGTAGGGCTCATTCCTTGGATGCAGCCAGCTTGAGTTCTATTTTTGGTATCCCATAACGTCCCCTGAGCCCTTCTAGGAGTGATCCCTGAACACAGGGCTAGAAGTAAACCAGAAATACAGCCCCCTGAGCTACTCTATGAGTGTTCTTTGAGCACGGAGCGAGGAAAAGTGCCAAATAAATTACTACCTGAGAAACTATGATTGATATTTGAAAATTTTTTAAAAATTCTTTCAGAACAACTCCTGAGACCCATATCCAGGTGTTGCTGCATTTCTTATAGGCATATAATTTTCTGTAGATTAACTGCTAATTCTTTAGCTCTTGAGCTGGGATCCTCTGCTAGGGAGTATTTTGCCTTCCAGGACACTTTGGCAGTGTTGAGAGACATGTTTGGTATTCACAGTAGGGTCAGGGATTTTTGGGGGGAGGGAGGGGAGGATAGAGGTCAGGACTGTTGCTGAACACCTTGTAATGCATAGGACAGCTTCCACAAAAAGAGCCCTTGGCTTCAAATGTCTGTACATTTGAAGGGTCTGTACAAATGTTTGAGGGGTTGAGAAGCTCTGCTCTAGAGTCTGCATGCCATCTAAACCTTTGACCTGATACTTTGGAGCTATTCTAGTTCACCTGTCTTCTCTGGTTAATCTCGGTCTACCTGTAGAAGAGGTCACCACTATTTATGGCTTTCTTCTATATTTTTCCATGAATAATCTATGATTATGTAGACATAGATGTGTAAATACTATTTTTTTTCTGAACACACAAATGGTGCATGCTATATTCACACTGTACCTTGCTTTCAGCACACTGCTTCTATTTTTATAGCTCTGTAATATATGTATTTACTGTGATATAATTTATATAAGCATCACCCTAATAATATGCTTGCACATATATTGGTTTCCCTTTGCTTGGGACCATCTGTGTATTTCCTGATTTGTTTTTTTAATAGCTCACTTCTCTCACCTAGTTTCTGTGCCTGGTTTCTGTGATTTCATTTTTCCCTGCCCTTTGCCTCTATTTCTAATTTTCCCCTTCCTTTCACCTCTTGGCCTAATAAGCTTCCACTAATTTTCTGAAAAGCCAGGAGATTTCCCCTTGCTGTGCTTTCTCTGCTTCTTGGAAATCCCTCTATTTGGAATTTGTTCATTTGCACTCCGACCCACCTGTCCCCACTTTATAAATCCTCTACACATTTATGTAATTTTTCTGTTAAAACTCTGAAAGTTCCTCAAGGAACTGTATCCTGCATGTCTCTGATTTCTGGAATGTCTTCTAGACCCGGAGTTTGTTGGGTGAATGAATTTCCTCCTAAAATATGGACATTCCAAATTACTATATTTTGATGAAGATATTAATGTTATTGTGTAGTTATTAAATATAACATTTGGCATAATCTCCCCCTGCCCCCCCAAAAAAAAAACCCAAACGTAAATTTATTCTTATGAACCCAAACCACGTTGGTTCTCAGTCACTTTTGGTAAGAACCATTTTCTCTTCTCCCTTTACTTTCCCTACTCCCCACTACCCAGAAGAGAAAAATGCTTCTGTCATTTGTGTGTGAATATGTCGTTAAAAATGTACTTGAACCCCCACCTTACCAGACACTGAATCTGAAACATGTTTATTATTCTAAGACATTCAACAGTGAACTTCCTAGATCAGTGTTTACTCAACTGAGTGATAGCAGTGGGAGGTGGGGGGTGGGGGGACATGTGGGGAGAGGTGCTGAACAATCCAGGGTCATCAATAGTAGCCTCGGTGTCAGAGGGCATTTACTGCTTGTTCAAAGAAGATCGATGTCAAGGTGGGGGGTGGGGGGAGAGTGAGTGAGAGAGAGAGAGCGAGAGAGAGAGAGAGAGAGAGAGAGAGAGCGAGAGAGAGAGAGAGAGAGAGAGAGAGAGTGTGTGTTTAGTGTTCTTACAGGTGTAATTCATTTACTACATTTCACTTTTGAGACTTCTAATTACTAGTAGTACAGGGTTTTCAGACAATTTGGGGCATTTACAGAGAGTGTGGTAGTAGAGTAGAAAGGTAGGAGTGTGGAACCACACAAACTTTGGCTTTGATGCTGGCTCTGCCCACACATACTTGCTCCATTACCTTGGATGGAGTCTTCTGTCTGGGGAGTCCCAGTGCTTGTGTGGTGCTTAGAGAGGGGCATAGGATTAGAGGAGGAGTGGTCACCGTCCTCTACCCTGCTCTACCATTAGTTCCCTCAATGTACTCCTCTACCTTCCTCTACAAATAGTCACTCAACTTAAGGAAGTAAAATTGTACTTTGTACGTCACGGTTCTCATCTTTTCAGATACACGTATGGTCTAGAAAGCAGGGTGTTGCTGCCCTGTATGAATAGCTGGAACCATATTGCACTGGATGCCTGGTTTTACATCCCAGAATGAGTAATGACTTATGAAGGCATCTTCCGGTGTCAGTGTTATTACCAAAAGCCTTTGACTGAATCTCAGGGATTTATACTTTGAAAGTTGCATTTCCTGTTAGAGAAAAAGTTTGACAGATGAGATTAACCTAGGAGTTATAGAATCATTTCTAGCAAAATGCATATCACCTGTATGCTGCTAGAATTCAGGAAGAAAAGAACTGTTCATGTATAAATAAAAACAAAAGCAGTTTGGCCCCAATATACCTGCAGAAGACATAATTGAAAGAACCCCAGACAGAGAGGTTGTTGCAACCACTGTTCTAAATTTCCATATTTCAGGTAATTAATAGTGAGAACTTGGTTAAATAATTTTGTCTCTAAGCCTCCACTCCTCCTATTGTAAGTGGAAGGAGTTGAGAATTAGTTTTTTCCTCCTTCCAAGTCTGAAAAACCTCCAGTTCATTTCCTTCCAGCAAAGACTAAGAAATTAAGAATAGATTTTTCCCATTATAAAGGTTTACAAGCCATTGTCCAGATAGCCTAGGTAAGTTGCTTATCATATCTATTTCTCCTCATACAAAAAAGAAAATCAGGACTTTCAGTTCCTTTTAAGTTTTGTCACATTCTATTTTCATCATCTCACATGTTGGACTTCTTTCCTTTAGGCAGTAATATTTCCACTTTAAACTAATATTTCAATTAATTTATTTTTCCTTTCCTGTTCTCTTATCATGAATTCATTTGAAAGATACCTTAGAATTTCTGGCTTTTCATGTAATTTAAAAATTATATGTTAGAAGTTTTTTGACTCAAATTAAAATTCTGTTTATTTGATATATTTTAAATATTCATTTACTTTTCAGATTATTTCTTTTAGGACTGAGGTGTGATTCAGGTGACAGAGCACATGCCTCGCGTGTGTGAGGCCCTCAGTTCAGTCATTAGGAATGACCATTTTGGTGCTCCAGAGCATAGAACCTATTATTATTTTTTTGAAAATCACTTTGGGGATAGTTCGAATCTGAGATAAAATTTTATTAGTGAAAACATTAGTTTAGTTCATTCGAGGACATGTTTTCTAAGTGACTTCGAGCAACATGATACTTAATGATAAAGACAGATAAGATCCTGTTCAGTTACAAACTCAGAAAGAGAATGTTCATGTGAACAAATAATAAGATATTATGATAAATACGTTAATAAAGTATGTACCAGGCAGGAGGGAGAAGATGAACGGGGGATTATGTTGAACCATCCTTGCATCCCTTTGATGAGCCCCACTTGATCTTGGTGTATGAGTTTTTGATATGTTGTGAGAAGGGGGGATTAATTCAAGATTAATTGGTAGAAATAGTGAGGAACACTTTTACAGAGAGGAGGGCTTCTAAAAGTGGGGTATTAAAAGATGAATATGCATTTTCTAGGTGGCTGAGGGTGCTAAAATGGAAATAAAAAGTATATGATGCAAAGGAATTCCCAAATGATATTATATTTTTGGGAAAAGAAAAATAGTGCTGTGTTGTTACAGTAGAGAAAGGCGGGGGAGGGAGGGAGGGAATATATGTATTGAGAACTGGGATTGATGGTGGCAATTGAAGATGCAAACGTGGATCAAATCCTAAAAGAATTTCACAGAAAGTTAATAAACACTAAAAGGGTTTAAACAGGGGAATGATATGGTCGTATTTGTTTGTGGACTGGGTTGGAGGAAACCAAAATTGAAAGCTGAAATTGGTTAGAGGGACTATAGTATTCAAGAAGTTGTGGAGGACCTAACCAAGCATTGACATGGAAGTGTAGAGAAAGTGAGCAAAGGGTGGCCTTTGAGACACAGGAGATGAAAATTGAAATCAGAATTTCTTGTGATATGTGTAGTCAGAGAAGGAAAGAGGTCTAGGATAGTTTTGTGAACTAGGTAGTTTGTGGTGCTGTTTGAGAAAGAGCAGGCGGGAGCAGGAGCATATTTGGGGTAGAAGCAGAGGGTTTGGTTTTTGATGCATTAACTTAGAGTTTATGGGACACTCAGGCGTGGAAACTAAGAGATTGGTAATCACCAGTATGGATGGAAGGTAGGCGAGAAAAAGAACAGTGGAAACAGGAGATTTCAGGAGATTCAAGGAATCAGTGTGCAGTGGTGAGGTGGTAGCTAATGAGTCAGCAGGAGTACAGGAACTCTGAGGAAGCTGAGGTAATGATTGTAGATAATGATTGCATGGGCACTGGTAGAATCTTGGGTGTACTGTCTTCAGAGTCAAATCCTGTCCTGCGTCTCTGGCAGAAAGTATACCTTGTCACACTGGTTATTTCCGTATTTTACCACTATGGTTATGACTTATCTTAGTTTCACAGTCCAACCCTACTTCCATATAGCTTCTATAAATTTCAAAATATAAAATATATGATTTTCCAAAGTTAATGTAATTTTAGCATAAAAAATGTTGAACAGCTATTTCTTTTCTGTTGAAGTCTTCATAAACTTTTGTTTTTACCAATTCAAATTATACCTTGTCACTTGGTTTTCTCAGTGCTTTCTCTCATACATTCTTTGATTTAACTGAAGTCTTTGTTCTGGTTAGCCTCTGAGGAGGACAATATAATTTTGTAGAAAATTACAAAGTTGCAATTAAAGGTCTGAGAGTCTGCCTCCACAGAATTTTAGGAGTGCTTTGTTTAACTTCGTACTCTGAAGGACAGAGAGTTTCTTTCCATAAAATAACAACTGTCTAAAAGTAGCCTTGGGAATAATAACTACCAGGGGGAATATGAAATTTCTATTTTTTAATCTTCCTGCATCTGATAAGAAATACAACTATACATCATAGCCAGAATTTGCCTTGGAGGTGATCCAAAGGAGATAAGATTTTTGGATGTGAGCCATGTGGGGTGGTAGAGAGGCAGGCTGTTCAAAAAAAATTTTAATATGTACATAATTGAAGAGAATTAAGTGATATCTGGGAAAGGCATTTAGGAAGTGACAATTTAAGCATAGGACCTAGGAGAAAGGAAAGCATTCCTTGGCACTTAGACAATATTTTAAGATGATCAAAATGACGAATACTAGAAGCTTTTTTTTTTTTTAAGAATGAGAGCTAGAAAATTCACTGTGCAAAATTAAGATCCTATTGTTACCATTTGTGATTTATTGGCGAGTAGAAAAACTGGCAGGCATATATCCTTTCCTTACTTGTCATTTAATTATGATCACTTTGTGCTGTGACATTGTTTTTAGAAAACAGTTGTATGGGGATCCTGAGGGACTCTTGGCAGTGCTGGTGCTGCCAGGGCCAGGGGTGTCCCACAGCCAGGCAGTGCCGGGGCTTAAACTCCAGGCCGGGCACTTGCAGGGGATGTTTTGGGCCACTTAAGCAACATCCTGCTCCCCCCCTCCAGTTTTCTCTAGTTGTTGCTTAAAGTTAGCAACTTTCATCTAGCTAGACAGGCTTGATTTTTCTGGAGTTAGTGGATCTCCTGCTGTTGATTTCAGGATTTGTGTGTTTTGTGTATTTGTGTTTAGGGAATTTTGCCAGTGAAATCATCTGGGTCAGGAGTTTCCTATTGGAAAGTCTCTACTAATAAATTCAGTTTCTTGTGGGCAGTGCTCAGGGTCATCTGCTGACTTTGTATTCAGAGGACCATGTGCTGCCAGGGATTGACTTGGAGCTCCCACATGCGAAGCCTTTGTTCAGCCTGTTAAACTAGCTCTCCAATCCAGAATGCAACTTCAAGCAAGTGCGTTGATCCCTGTACAATCTCTCTGGCCCCTGAATTCAATATCTTATGTGTGGGGCGGAGGTGGAGGGGAGTGCTTAGCTACACGTGGGCAAGTGCTTTTTGGTCCCTCTGTATTTAAGAATTGAATTTCTTAAATTCCTGTTTGAGACTTCAGATTTTCTGTTTCATTGCGTCGGGGGAGAAGAGTGATGATCGTGCAGTGAGTAGCGCTCTTGCCTTTCATGTGGTTAGCTGGGGTTCCATCTCCAGCATCCTGTTTGGTACCCCAAGCCTCACCAGGAATGATCCCTGAGTACAGATCCAAGAATAAGTCCTGAGCACTGGTATGTGTGACCTAAAATAAAATAGACAAAAACCCAAAACAAAATAATATCGTCTGTCAGTTTTGGTAGTTGTTTCTGTAGTTAGATAATTTAGAGTTTGCAGTTAAATTCATAATCCTTGGGAGTTCTTCACAAATACATGTCTATGTATGTATCTCTATATATGATATAGTTCATACCTATACTCTTCTCATCATTAGCATAATCATCTATAGTAACTGCATATGATTTAATCCAGTCTTCATAATAGCCCTATTGAAGTAGGTAGTATTACCATGTATATTACTTTATAAGTCATGTAGAGAAAGTAGAGAGAGGTGAAGAAATTTGCCCAAATGTACTCCCATGGGGAGCTGGCAGAGGTGGCACTGAAACCCAGGCTCTCTCTCTCCAATGCCGGGGATCTTACTTTCTGTGATGGTGCTTTCCTAAATCATTCACTTCAGTCAAATGAAGACCAAAACTTTGAAAGCGTTGGGCCAGGGATGTGATTCAGTGATTTGCCTGAGTCTCCTTTTTTAAAATCCCTGGTACCAAAAACCAAAAACTACTAAAGAGTGGGCTCTTGGGTAGGTGAGATAGTTCAGTAGATGGGATTAAGCTTTTCCCTGTATTTTTGGTTTGACTTGGCCAGACTAGATAGTGGAAATGTATTCATTTTTACTTGAATTCTCTCTTTCACCCTTCTACCTGTCTGCCTTATTTTAAAATACAGTGCTTTATCTGTGTCATCCTATAATTGTTAAAAGTGCTTTTATCTTTTGTCACTGTGATTTACAATATTGTTAATAACACGGTTTTTTGTGTGTCTTGTAGTGTCTGCTTTTTTCCACCATTATCTCAGTGTCCTAACTGCTGCCATACTTCCTCCTCCTCCTTTCCTCCATCTCCTTCCCCTTCACTTTCTCCCCCCCATCCCCTTTCTGTGTGTCTCCCAAAACGATCTTCTCTGTCTCCCTCCTTCTCTCCCTCCTCCTGTGGTGCTCTGCTCAGGGTTTACTCCTAGCTCTGTGCTCAGAGATAGCTCTTGGCAGTGCTCTGGGGCCCATATGGGGTGCTGGGTATCAATCAGGTTGACCGTGTGCGAGATAGTCCCTGCCTGCTGTACTGTCTCTCGCACCTCATGCTGTGCTTCTTTATATCCCACATATGAGAGAGAAACAAAGATCTCTGCACCTCTCTTGTTTCCAGATTTTGGCTATAATGAGTAGAGCTGTAGTGGACATAAAATGCAGATGTCTTTTCTGAATAGATATTTTGAATGAATAATTTGAATAGCAGGGTTGGGGCACATGCTGTGCTTAGGGGTTACTCCTGGCTCTGCACTCAGCAATTACTCCTGGCAGTGCTCAGGGGACCATATGAGATGCTGGGGATCAAACTCCGGTTGTGTGCAAGGCAAGAGCCTACCTGCTGAACTGTCTCTCTGGTCCTGATATTTTGGGTCCTTTTTCCCAATGCCCAGAAGTGGGATTGCTGGATCATAGGGAAGCTTGGTTCATCTTTTTTTTTTTTTTTTGAGAAGTGTTTATATTATTTTCCAAAAAGGTCAGACCAGTTGATATTCCCACCGGCAGTGAATGAAGATTTCCTTTTCCCACATCGACACCAACATTGGTTGTTTTGTTCTTTGTAATTTCTCCCTGGTGTAAGGAAACAAATCTTGTTGATTTGATTTGCATTTTCCTGATTATATGTGATGCAGAGCATTTTTCCATATACCTATTAGTCAACTGTATGTCTTTCTTCAGGAGGGTTTTTTCCCCCTTCTCTTCTCCCATTAAAATTTATTTTTTGCTCTGTCTTACCAGTGCTTTACCTTTTGTCAGATAAGTTGTTGGCAAATATTTTCTCCCAATCTGCGGGGTGTTGTTGTTTTTTTTATTCTGTTCACCCTTTCACTGCAGTGCAGAAGCTTCTTAATATAATGTAATTCCATCTGTTTATTTTTGTGTCTATTTGCTTGTGTGTTGGCATTGAATCATTGAAGGTTCAGTAAGTTTGGTGTTCTGAAGAGTTCTGCTCATGCTTTACTGATATGATTTATGGAATCTGGTCTCATATCAAAATCTTTTATGGGGGCCACACCCACCTGTGCTCAGATGTTACTCCTGTGCAAGGCGAGCACCATACTGGCTGCATACTCTCTCTGCAGCCCCTAATATCAAGGTCTTTAATACATTTTTTAACTTTTCTTGCCCTGGTCTGCCATTCTTTGGGGGTGAAATAAGAATGCCTGGTGAAGGGTGGGAGAAGCCTGAGAGGATGTCTGTGTCAAAACTCTGTCCCACCCAAACTACAGTTCTTAAAACGATCCTCTTCTAAGTTTATAGGCTCTGCACCCATGCTCTGCTCTTTGTTTTGCCATTAAAAGCAGGCAAGTCCATTAGTGGCCAAGGAATGAATGACTCCCTTATTGCTTGGATGGTGTGGATGGGGCGCAAGGAGGTAGGTGGTGTTCGTAGGAGGTGTTTCCATTCCTCTGCTTCTGCTTGGACCCTTAGTCTTTGGAAGCACTTTTGTGCCTACAGATTGCTTTTCCTTTTTATTGTTTTTTTTCTGGGGCAGGTACAGGCCTGGCTCAGTCCTGCCATTTTCCTAGTTGTGTGTTTTAGTGTGGATTTTAACCCTCTAAAAGTACCAGTGTAACTTTATAAGGTTGTTGTGATGTCATTATTACTGTTATTCATGGACTACCTTCCATTCCTTCCAGATTTACATTTTTCTTTAGTTGGATTCATCGATTTTCTACTTAGAATGAAATCTGGCTTGAAAGGTTTTTTTTTTTTTTTGTCTCTTTAAGGTGAATTACCACATTTTTTCTCACACTGTGGATTTAAATTTTTTAAATGTGGGGAAACTTTACTTTTAAGATTTTACTTTAATAATTTTTTTAAGCCCAGGTACTGTAGTTTACAGTTATGTCCAGGCCTGTAAGTCTGTGGGTACTCATGTACACAATTGTGTGTGTGTGTGTGTGTATGTGTGTGTGTGTATTACTGCCCTTATTTAACTAAATAAAATTATTTTGATATCCTTTCATATTCATGTCCCTAATATATTAATAATTGACCATTTCCTCCTGCAAGTTTTCTCTCAAGGAATCTGACAGGGATTTTAATGTGTTTAATTTTAATTTAAATGTGCTGAGGAGCAGGGTTTCTGCACAGGAAGCAGCTAAGCTTTTCATGATTGCTGTTTGCTTCATTTACAAGCTGTAGTCCTTCTGGCTTAACTGCTTTACAGATTGTTCAGAGTTTTCAGGATACTTAAAATTGTTTGACAGCTGTGACTTGTCTAGCGCTGATTTACCCAATACTATCATCTCCTTGTAATGAGAATGCTTCCCCTCCTCCCCCCCTTCCCAGCTCCCGTGTTGGCAACAGAATTGTGGAGTATAAGATACAGTGCCGCATTCAAGTTTTGCTTTCTTCTTCCATGGTTTAATTTAACCCTGAAAATGTAAGATATGATTAGAATTGTAAACTATTGTAAACTATCTGCTGGAAAAAATCTACCCAGAAAATGGATCAGATGATTGAGAACTTGATTGGGAACTATTGCACGTTTGAGAGTCATGGATATTTCTGGAACTTGGAAGATAGAGAGGAATGGGAGAGATTTATTGGTCAGTTCTCTTAAGGAGAGAAAGCTGGTTGCACCACGGTGTTGCATTATTAGCTGAAAAAGAAACGCCAGCAAAACAGAGAAAATGATTGTCCTCAGTGTGGAATTCTCAGCCGGTAGTGCTCAAGGCAAGCTTTTGGCAAGAAAACAATGAGCAGGTCATTTCCAGGAGGGTAGTTGGCTTCTTACCAATTTTAAAAGCCAAACTAGATCTCCTAGATGAAAACAAGAAGAAATATGCTATCTAGTGACTTCTGTGGAGGAAGTTGCCTCTGGAAAGTGAGGATAAGATAAGAGTAAAAATGCACTAACAATGATGAATAGGGAAAGGGGATGGGGGTGGGCGGGTGGCTGACTGAGTACTGGAGAAGGGAAGACTGGAAAGATCTGAGGCAAAGGCAGCTATGGGCCTTCGAGCTGGGGAAGCAACAAGCAGAGCAAAATGCAGAGCTGCAAGCAGCCTATGGTCTTATACCCCGGCGACCGTTGCTTGGGAGGGTGAGGGCTGACACGAAGAGGAGAAGATGTTTCTGAATAGGAGTGGTTTCAACAGTTTGGTCAGTTGGGGTGCAAATTGACTTTTTTTTAAAGTGAATAAGCAAGCTTAGTGGAGAACAGAGTGTTTGCAGATCTTTCAGAAATGCAGGAAACAGTTGGACTCGCTAGATACTAGGTATTAGGTACTGACTGAATTGCTGTGAGGTACTGTAGAATTTCCCTTCCTGAGATGTCAAAACTTTGTGAGATTAGAACTCTGGTATAATGTGGGCTTCTTCCTATTCAGGGTATTTTGGCTTTTTCTAGTAGAAAAGTTAGAAGCAGCTGGTAAGTTTGGATAGTAGAGGAGGTGCTGGAAAGTAAAACTGTGCTGTTTTAAGGGGCTAAGGGGAGAGTCAGTTAGATTTTGTTCTGTAAATAAGTGCAGCTAGTTATTTGAGTGGTAAAATACTCAGGAGGCAGTGACCTTTAGCTGTACATTTAAAGTGTAAATTAACAGGTTGGTGTGTAGTTCCTGTCTCTAGAGCCTTCTCTGGTTTCTTTCCAAAGAAACAAACTCCCCACACTCCTGACTTCTGCAGCAAACACCAGTGAAGTAGAGAGGTGGATCAGGGAAGCCTCTTCCTGTCTCACCAGAGTCGCCTGTTATGCGGGCCGGAAGTGATGTTCATTTGGGGTCAGATGCTGTTCAGGTGTGCTTTTGTTTCCCAGACTCACCAGATGGCTCGGCTTGCTCAACTCTGTTCATGAAGAGTCACAGAGACAGACACGCACTGAGGGAGGGACTGGGTTTGTGCAGTGTTTCCTGTTGAGTTTTAGTGATTTCATCTGAGACCACATACACAAAAGCCAGAACCATACATTAGGAGTCTGAAGCGTTTGTGCGCACTGCTATTTATAAGTGAAGAGCTTGAATTTTTCTTTTGAATTCTAAAGTGGTGAAAGTTGTTAGAATATATGTTTTCAAAACTCCCCTGGTGGTTGTGTTTTTATCAGTCACCTTTTGTGTACTTGCTCATGGAGAAATCTTTTCAGCTTACCTGTAGTGGTATCCTTTTAGGAGTTTGGCTCAGTGAAACGGAGCAAAACCTTGCAAGCCCACGAGTGGCTTGAGTTGGGAGTACTGACTGCAGCCCGGGGCCTGCTCTGTGTTTATACGCACTGAGCAACAGGATTGTTGCAGTGTTTACACCTCTATTTTTGGATTCTAAGATTTAATATCAACAGTCTTCACTTTTGGATTCCACTGTTGCATTTCCAATTTTGGAGTCAGTGCAATATAGTTGTCTCTGTATATGAAATATTATTTCCTTGTGATTATGGTTTTGTGTGGAAATAATAGACTCCAGGTGAGAATTAATTTTACAGTGTTGTTACCATGTCAGCAGGTAAAAAGTTATGTCTGTCTTGAGTAAAGTTGAATCCTGAAAGAGAAGCTTCACAGGACTAGAAGATTCCTAGTTGGAGTTTATGGGTAAATAGTAGACTGGGGTGGAAGGAGATTACAGAGGTACAGTTTAATCTTGTAGATGGTAAACAGGGAGTTGGTAAGGTTTTAGAACTGGAGGTGAAATGTAATGAAAGGCAGTTCCTTTCTGCTTGCTCCCTTAAGGAGGAGGAAGCAGGCATATTTTAGCCAGGATGACTAATGGGTTTTTTGGGGGAGGGGGGGAGGATGAGGGGTTGTTTTTGTTTTGGGGGCCATACCTGGTAGTATTTAGGTCTTACTCCAGTCCTGAGCAGAAGCTGGAGTAAGATCTAAATCTGCCAGTGGGCATGGAGACCATATGTGTGCGCAGGATCGAGCCCTGGTTGACCACATGGAAGGCAAACACTACCTGCTGTAGTATCGCTATATCCACATCCCCATCCCTGTTCCTTTCCTCCCTCCCATCCCGCCCAAATCCCCACCCCTTTAATTGGAGTGAGTAGTAGTTCTAATTTAGTTAGATGGTGGCAAAGGGTGAGGAAATGAGTGTTGCATAGAACTTGTGTGTGCATACTCTCAGCCTGAGCTTATCAAGGAACATTGTGATAATCAGAAGAAAACTATTCATAGTTTTATTATTTAAATCTTGTCATAGGTTGGATTGGACCAGTGCCCCTTAGTTTATTTTTATATGAATCTTCCCTCCTAAATGATAAAACATTTAAATCAGAAGTTCCCAAACTTCTTTGGCGATTTGCCCCGTTTACTGGGAGGGGTGGGGGTGGGGGGAAATGTCCTCAACACCCTTCTGGAAATCGACCTTCTTTAAGCAAACAAACAACAGTCTCAGTTGCACCTGGGGTTTCTATGGCCCCTCCATCCTGTTTGGTGGTTTTGCTCACTTTGGGAGTACTGGTTTAGGTGGGCTTTGGGTTGTTTCTCAGCACGGGGCTATGCTCCAGTGCCTTTGTGCGCCTAGCAACACAGGCTCTCTGCACTGGTGTATGTAGCCCTGGAAGCCCAGGAGCACCTGGGGTGACACTGGCACCCATGCTAGCGCCTTAGTTTTGAGCTACTGGCCCAGTTGGCCAAATAGTACCAAGACTGGACCACCTGAGCACTGCTTTACAGCCTGCCCTCCCTCAAAAAATAAACAAACAAACAAACAAATAAATAAATAAATAAAAGAAGAAAAAGAAGTGGGTTTTTTTAGCATTGTGATGTGAATTTTTTTTTTTTTGATGCAGTTAAATATCGTTATTTGGGTGGTCAAGAACTCCCAGGCAGTGCTCAGGGGACCCAGAGGCCTCTCCCAGCATTCTCCATGGATATATGGGCCTGAAGAGTCGGTGCTCTGGCCCAGTGATGTGGTGGTGCTTGGGTGTGGCAGTGTTGGGGGCCACCAGGACCACCCTGGCAGTGCTCCATCTGCACTGTATCTAGCAGAGAATAGGGGGACATGCTATGCCAGGAATTTGAACAGAGGGCCTCCACGATGCAAGACATGCATTCACCCTTTGAGAGATCACTGCTGCATGATTCAGTATATATATATTTTAAACATTTTTAGTCTACTGCTGCTTAATAGTTCATTGTATAGATATAAAATTGCTTTCCCATTTGAGACTATTTAAACTATTTCTAGTTTTCCACTATTAAAAAGTAACATTGCTATTAGCACACACAGACATTATGGATAAATAAATAAAATAAGTTGTTGACAAATTGGGTATATCACATAAAAGAGAAGAAAAAAATGAAAGAACAGTTCAAAGGTTGGAACAGTTTGTCCGTTAACAGAAGGAAGGTGAGAAGAGAATTTATTCTTTAGGGGGAAGTAGAAGTCAGTGAAGATAAGATGGGTACCAGATTCAGTTTGATGCTAGCAAAATGTTGAAACTGTTCTGTAGATGACTGAAAACAGTGGAATTTAGTAGACCCTTAAAACACATGATCAGGGAAAAGGTTACGGACGAGTATTAGAAGAGCATCATGTCAAGAATTCAATGTCATTTTCACTTGCTATTTTTTTTTCTTTAAAGATTTGCGTGTATGCTCACTAAAAAATGGAATGATGACTTTCAGACATTGTTTTGAATTCTGTATTCAGTGTCTCAAGTTCCAGAATGTGCTTCACTTTCTGTTGTGTTTTACGATAAGACTTACTAGTGTGTGCCTCCTCTGCCCCCAAATAAATAAAAGAAAGGCCTTTTCTTCACTTAGCTACTTCCCTTTCTTTTGTCTCTATGGCTAAATGTTGTTGTGTTCCTCAAACCACAGCTTGTATTTGCATTTCATCCATATTTTCTCATTCTGTTGATTCTGTGTTCTTCATCTCTAACAGGCTGATAATAGTTGCCAGTGCTCCATTTCAGTGTCTGTGAACAAGTCAAAGATAATCAGTACTAGTGGTTCCAGTCACATCAGTTTTTCATAAAAATCATCAGTGCCTATTATTCCTGTTGCTATGAACAGCAATGGCGACAACAACAGAAACAGATATTTCCCCCTTTGAGACCACATAAATTTAAACAGTGTATATAATTAGTAAATTAGGAAAGAAACAGCTTGATAAAGGAAATGTAAGGAAAAATAACAATATTCTTGTGAGTTTGGAAAATAGTATATGCCCCAAATTTCTATTACTTTCATCTTGTCTTGTGAATTTGGTCACATACTTAGAAATTCAAACTGGTCGATGCACAATTTTTACCTTTCTGTCTCTGTCTCACTGACTACCTCACTTACTATTCAATATCTTTCATCATTGTCAGGTGTTCATTTTGTCTTCTTTCAGAAATCAGTCTTAATTTAATAGCTGCTATGTCCTAGAAAGCCCTGTTAATACCAATTTAAAGTATGACCCAGGGTCTAACAATAATAAGATTATCATTGACTTTAGAAAGCTTTTAAATCCTCTTCTAGATTTCCGGATGGTGTAAAATAAACCAGACACCTGTCCGCAGTGCATGCTCTTAGTCACGTGTCAGCAGTGTGCACTGTCTTTGGTTCTGGTTCACTGAATGTTTTCTTAGAAGCATAGTGCTTTGTCCACAGAGGTGGTTTTATAATAGGACTGTGGACAGCCTTGCTGGAATATCCTGGCCCCAGCTCTGTATGACCATATCTTAGTCTCTGTCGTGTGGCTAAGAAATGCACTCGTGGGAAAGCAAAGATACTGGAGAGATTGTTTGGATTGAAGGAATCATTTAACTCAAATAATACAATTGGAATAATCACTTCTGGAAATCTTGTCTGAGAATTTTCATTGTATTAATAATAGTCACAGCCTCTTTTTAAGGTCATTATAGATGGATAATTATTGATAATTATTAAAAACAGAATAATATCAAACCTTTGTAATTATGCTCAGAGGTCTTAGAATCAGAGAGCAGAAACACATCTTTTAAGCTCATGCTTGGATTAAGAAAACAAATAGCAAACATTTTAAACTTTCAGTTAGCACTCCGTTTAGTTCTCTAGCATTGTCTTTCAATCAGTAGTTTCTCTCCAAAGCCAGTCTGTCTTTTAATTATCACACTTCCAACTAGGTGCAAAGTTTCTTTTTAAACTTCATGTCCCAGTGAGTATTTGAAAGTTATCTGAGCTTTCAAAATTATTAAAACACCTGATTTTAAGTTATACACTAATTACGAAGAGCAGAAATTAAATGAAATTGGTATGCACTTTCTAGATTGTGAGCCACCCACTTCAGGCCGAATTTTATTTTCTAACATGTTAAAAGTCTGTAATTTTAAACATGTTAGAAATTAAGTTAGAATTTTAGGAAATTAAGTTAGAATTTTAGTTCCTATTCTTATCCTTATCTCCCCCATCCCTGCATCCCTACCCAAAGATTCAGTTTACTATATCTATTTGGATGCATCTTTTATGCTAACACATAGTACTATGAAAATAATGCTTGATAACCTAACTTCTGTATTGTCAGTATGCATTTACAGGATTCTTTCTCTGGGTCTGAGTTCTTGATTGGGTGGTTTTGTTTCTTTTCAATGCATGATGGATTATGAATGAATGAATGAATGAACCGAATGAAAAAACTCAGGAATTAATATAAATAGAGCCAGAAGAATAATGAAACTTTTTATTTATTTGAATATTTCCTACTTAACATCATCCACACAGTTTTTTTTTGGTCAGAAAATTTATTTTTTAAAGTAAAACTATAGACCGAACATGATGGCCATTCAATACTTCTATTGCAAACTACAACATGCAAAAGGAGAGAGAACAAAGGGGAATGCCCTGCCACAGAGGCAGGGTGGGGTGGTGAGGGATGGGGTAGGGGTGGTGAGAGGGATACTGGGATCATTGGTGGAGGAGAATGAGCACTGGTGGAGGGATGGGTAAACGATCACTGTATGAGTGAAATGCAAACACAAAAGTTCATAAGTTTGTAACTGTACATCACAATGATTCTCTAATAAAAAATTAAAAAAAAAGAAAATTTATTTCTTAGCTGTAAATCTAAAAAAAATTCATTTAATAGCTAAGATAATTTTTGAATTTCCATTTGATATAGTATAAGTGCATAAAATTATAGTTTAACAGATTAAAAAAGTCATACTCTTTAGTTGAGCTCATTTGTCTTCTTTTATCTAAGTATGATAATATCCAGTCATCTCAAAAGTGTATTGTAAAGCATAACAAAGGCCATTTAAGGTGACTTGTTATGTTGTAATAAAAGCTATCCCCTGATCATATTACATGCCTGGTATACTTGAACTTTAAATATTATTAGTGCTAATAAATATGTAACTAGAAGAAATTTTTTAAATATTTGATGAATATTAAAAAAACTATTTTATATTATTCTAGCCCAAAGTTTTGTTCGGTGTTACTTTTGGTGGTTATAAGTGCTAACCACATCTGCTCTTTTATTATTTGCTAACCAATTTCCTTAAACAGCATGTCAGAATCATGGTGAAATTTAGTAGTTTCTATGGAGATGAAGAGAAAGGAAACAATGACATTTTTTATTCTTCAGTAGTTTTTTAGTAATTAGTTAAAATATTGATTGTTTTACTTTGCTATTGTAAGTCAAGAGTAGTAAGTTGTTTTACTCAAAAACCTCTGGAAATATGCCTATACATTTCTTTGCTTATCAAGTCATACGCTTGGGAACTGTTTTTCCCTCCTCTTTCCCGCTGGCCAAGATTTTGAAACATTTTTTGGAGGGCGAGGGGCACCCTCACAGTTAATAGTATCATCAGTAGTATACTGAAAAACAGAAAAATAAGAGAACAGTCACATAAATTCAGCAGCTGTTGGTTCCTCAGCATAGGACAGCAGTAACCCTCTTTATTTTCTTGTCCCCTGTATGCCCTAGTGCCAGTAGCGAACCACAAGTACTGAACTGTAAGCAGTAGAGGTCCTTAATTAATATAGGTTTACTTTTAGGGCTGTTACATTCAGCAAGGAAAATCCTAGGTTGCTTACTTGAATTTCAGCTATTTTTATTATTATTATTATTATTATTATTATTATTATTATTTGCTTTTTTGGGTCATTCCCGGCATTGCACGGGGTTACTCCTGGCTCATGCACTCAGGACTTACTCCTGGCAGCACTTGGGGACCATATGGGATGCTGGGAATAGAACCCGGGTTGACCGTATGCAAGGCAAACGCCCTACCCTCTGTGCTATCGCTCCAGCCCCTGAATTTCAGTTAAATGATGATTTTTTTTTTTTTTTTTTGGTTTAGGTGTTTCTCATGCAGCATGTGGGTCATACTCTGAGCCTAAAATTATTTATGGGAGGGTTGGAGCGATAGTATAGAAGTGCTTGCCCTGCATATAGGTTACCCCCTACACCACATATGGTACTGCCAGGAGTGATCCTGAGAACAGAGTCAGGAGTAAGCTCTGAGCATGGTGTCACCTGCTCTGCATGGTGTCACCTGCTTCCCCACTTATTTTTTTTATGAAATCCAGGTTTAACTGGTGTTGTGTATTTTCTCTAGCTTAAAGAAACTTCAATTCTATTTATTGTACAGTAGATGCTGGGCATTCACAAATTGGTAAGAAGCCATTGGACTCAAAATTTAATTCGGGAAATGAGAATGAGGGGATGTGAAGATAGAAACAGCAGAGAGGAAACTGTTGCAGTAACCAAGGTGCTTGATGACGGGGTCTGTACCAGACAGTGGGCAGGAATACCTTGTTGTATTTCCCTGTTTGTGTTGGAACTGGCTCTGACCTGAATGCCTTCTGGTAGGTAAACCGCACCCATGGGCCCTCATGGGTGTCATTGGCAGGTCAAAAGACTCGGAAAGAGATTATGGGAAAGGAGAGGTGGGGTGGGGTGGGGTGGGGGAGAGTAATAACAATGATGAAAAATAATGGTGGGCAGAATTGGAGGAAAAGAAGAGATTAAAAAAGAATCAGATTGAGAGCTAGAGATGGCTCAACAGGCTGGAACATAGGCTTTGCGTGCAGGAGTCTTGGGTTTGATTGCTAATACCAGTCGGTGTGCAGACATGGTGTATTAGAGAAATAACTCTGAAAATTATAAATATTATGATTTTGTGTACATTAAAAATAAACTGATCCTCAGCCTTTTTGAGTGTAGGGTGAAAGAGCTGAATAAGATATTTTCTAACATGATCTGGTTCTAGACATTGCTCATTAATTTGCACTTTTTCCATCCTTTATGGGGGGTTTATAAAGATTTTAACAGCCATTTCTGCCATTTCCCTCACCGTTCTTTCTGTCCTTAGTGTAATATTTTGGAAGCCATTAAACCAATGGAAGCCAGTACCATTAAACTACTGGTTTGATTCTGACATTTAGTGTTTATTTTATGTCTTTGGAATGAAAATGAGTATGAAAACCTCAAAGACACTTCTTTCCATTTGAGTGGGTGGGGGCAGGTGGTGTTGGGGTTTTGCTCTCCCTCATACAAAGCATGTATTCCACCCTTGTCCTGTTTCTCCTGCCCAAAGACATCTACTTTTTTCTCTTTTCTGGGACACACCCAGTGGTGCCCAGGGCTTATTCCTGGCTCTTTGCTCAGGGATTAATAAATGCTGTGTTAGGAATTTGAACCAGGCTGAGTCGTGAGCAAGGCAAGCATCTTTACCCCCAAACTACCTCTTCAACCTCAAGACACTTTGATTTTAGGCTTTCATTTTCCTTTGTGTTGACACCAATGCAGATTAAAAGAAACTTGTTGGAAAAAATGTCTACCTATAAGCTGCTTATGCTAATGTTTTCTTTGTATAAGCACACAACTGCCATTACCTACTTGATAATGTAATGATCCATTTATTGATCCATTTTACCTTTGGGCAGAAATCTGAAGTGACTGCCAAAGGAAAATCCAACAGAAGCAAAATCACCATCTTAGTACGTTTTTTAATTATTTTCAGATATTAGATAGTTCTCTTTGTCCCCTTTCTCCCTCCCTTCTCCCTCTCCCTCCCTCCCCCCACTCGCTCCTTTTCCCATATTTCTCTACTCCAAGACCACATGATGTGCTCTACTTCTTAAATGAACTCCCCAGACCAATGTTTGAAGTCTTTTTAAAATCTCATGAAGGCAACCGGATCTTTTTTCAATTCAGATTCACACATATAAAATGTTGTTCCAAAAAAAAAAAAGTGTATAGAGACAACTCTCAGCCCAACTCCATCTATAGATGACCTAGATTTAAACTCAGAATTTTGGAGCTTGACTCTGAGTCAAACTAGTTCATTCATTCAATCCTTCAGTCATGTGATGAACTAGTTTCTAAGGCATTGTGGGAGGCTGAGATTTTTAAGTCTTGTGACAGCAGTAATCTTCTTCAAATTCGAGTCTATTTTCATCTAGAAATTGAAGGCATAACACCACATGTATCTACCTTATGTCTTAATTTCTCTTTTGGCCTATCAAGTGGTGTTTAGGAGGCCTGTGGGCTTCTGCCAGAAATTCTCCCTCCCATTTCAGCAGGTAGTTTCAGAGTGAGGGCCTGAAGATGCAGTGCCGCTTAGGCCCAGCAAGGCCAGACATTACTCTGGCCACAGCTGCAGTGTGCAGGGGGCCTCCAGGGCTGCACCTAGTGATGGGGGACCACATGGTGCTGAGGATTGGCCCCAAGCAGGGTGTATTCCTTAACCCCTGTTCTTACCTCTCCGACCCCCTAACTCTTGCCTTACAAATTTTTTTTCAATATTTAAATCTTTCTCCAAAAGAAATAACAGTATCTACCTAGTTTCTCATCTTTAGTTTTCTTATTTTAATTCAGCTTTTCTTAATCTCCCTTTGGTTATGTATTTTTATTCTTTGGAAGTTATAGTCATGCCATTTTCAATTATCTTCCCACCTGAATCTTTATTTATAAAATTTATTTTTTCCTTCTATGTAGCCATCATCTTCCATGCTGCGCAGTGTTCCACCAATTTGATGTACTTCTGTGATAGTATGAAGGTTGTTTCCAGCTTAATACTTTTTTTGAAGGCTGATGCTAATGACTGCTGTTAGTTTTTCTATTCTTTTGAATCAGTTTGGTGGGATAGATTTTCAAGGGCGAGAGCAATGATTTATTCATTCATGACTTTTTTTGGGGGGGTGGGGGAAGGGGTTGGACTATTACTTAGCAGTGCTTAGGGGTCACTCTTGGCATTGTTTAGGGGGCCATGTATGGTGCCAGGAGTTTAACAGAGTCTGGCTACACGTAAGACAAGCACCTTAACTTCTATACCCTTTCTCTGGCCTCATTTATGATGTTTTTATTAGCACCTGTTTTGTGCCAGGTAGATTTGGTCATTTTCATGACACTTGAGGTGCTTCCACATTTCTTTCCAGATGGGCTAGAGAACTGCTTAAGGAGTTGAGTCAACTTATTATTATGCAGCCCAGCTGATCCGAGCTTCCTCATTACTCATCTGCTGGGCAAGTTTAGAAGTAAACTGAATAATGCCTGACAAAAAAGCAAACCTGAAGAAATGGCTCAGTGTAGCTAAGAGAGATGTGCAGGTCATTAGAACCACCTGCTGTTTGGATTTAATACTACTCAGCTTTCTTTTGACATGATAATAAGAGATGAAGCTATTATTTATTTTTCATTTTTAAGTTTTAGGCTCTGTGATTTTCAATACTGTTCATGGTAGAGTCCCATATTACAACATTCCAACATGGCACCGTCTACCATCATATCTACTTCCCTTATGATCTTGGTTGCTTTCCAACCCTTTGCCCCCAAGCCAGAGATGTACAGAGCTGAACATTTTAGGTCAAATAATGAATCACTTAGAGAACTTTACATTGGAATTTGATTGAAACTAAACCAAAATGCAGTTTTATTAATATGGTCAGACTTTTATTTTGTGAACACTTAAGAGATGTCTCCTGGTTTTTAAATAAACAGATGTGACTGTAGCATTACATATTCTTGATAAGTCTGGAGAGACAACTATATAAACTATATATATATATGTATATATATATATTTCTGTGTTTTTGTACTCTTTGGAGTTTTCACTCTAGGGAAATATTCTCCATATTCTGCGTTTTCCTTCTCCTCCTCCCCATCACTTGGTTTCCTGATTTGGGAGTGAGAAAACAAATCTTTTTGTAGAATACAGTAATATTTATTGGTGAGTTGAGGGCTAAAGAGATAGCACAGGAGTCGAGGTGCTTACCTTAAATGCAGCCAATGTCAGTTTGATCCCCAGAACCACGTATAGTCCCCTGAGCACAGACCCAGGAGTAGCCCCTACACTCTGCTAGGTGTGGCTGCCAGCTCCCCTCTCCCCCAAATATGTATAAATGATTTGAGATGAAAACTCATTTTGGGGAGGGATATGCTTCAAAGAATCTTACAGCTCCTACTCTGTGCTCAGTTTTGCCAGCCTCAGAGCAGCATCTGTGAACCTGGGGGCTGTTCTCTTGCTTGGTGCCCCCTGGAAGAAAGATGTGCACTTAGCTGTCATCACCCAACCCTCATTTTCCTTCATACAGACACGCTTCTCTCTCAGATCCTGGCATATCAGACTTCAGGTCTTGTCTCTAGAATGCCCCCATCTCCCACCCGCAGCCCTGGTTTCAGTTATTGGAGATCTGTGTGTCTTTTTTCTTTTCTCCTCTGTCTGTTAGGCCCATGGCTTTAAATATCCTCTACGTGCTGGTGTTTTATCCTTCTATGTTACCTTATGTATCCTTTGTTAGTACTCTGTTAACTTATTCCTGACTGGGCCACTGGCTTTCCTCACCAAAACTAGCAAAGAAGCGTTCTCTTTCTCTTGCTTTGTTAATTTTATTGAATCACTGTAAGATAGTTACAAGCTTTCATGTTTGGATTACAATCACACAATGATCAAACTCCCATCCCTCCACCAGTGCACATTCTCCACCACCAATATCCCCGGTGTACCCCCCTCTTTCCCACCCTTCCCCTGCCTCCATGGCAGACAGTATTTCCCATACTCTCTCTCTCTACTTTTGGGCACTATGGCTTGCAACACAGACACTGAAAGGTCATCATGTTTGGTCCATTATCTACTTTTGGCACGCATCTCCCATCCCAACTGATTCCTCCAGCCATCATTTTCTTAGTGATTCCTTCTCTATTCCATCTGCCTTCACCCCTCCACTCATGAAGCAGGCTTTCAGCTATGGGGCAGTCCTATCCTGGCCGTTGTATTTACTGTCCTCGGGTGTCAGCCTCATATAATGTTGTTCTATACACCACAAATGAGTGCAGTCCTTCTATGTCTGTCCCTTTCTTTCTGACTCATTTCACTTAGCTTGCTACTCTCCATGTCTATCTGTTTATGAGCAAATTTCATGACTTCATCTTTCCTAACAGCTGCGTAATATTCCATTGTGTAGATGTATCAAAATTTCTTTAACCAGTCATCTGTTCTAGAGCACTTGGGTTGTTTCCAGATTTTGGCTATTGTGAATAGTGCTGCAATGAACATATAGGCACAGATGTCATTTCTACTGTGCTTTTTTGCATCCTCAGGATATATTCCCAGAAGTGGTATTGCAGGGTCACCTGGAAGCTCAATTTCTAGTTTTTGAAGGACTGTCCATATTATTTTCCAGAAAGGCTGGACCAATTGGCATTCCCACCAACAGTGAAGGGGCGTCTCTTTTTCTCAACATCCACGCCAGCACTGGTTGCTTTTGTTCTTTTGAATGTGGGCCAGTCTCTGTGGTATGAGATGATATCTCATTGTTGTTTTGATTTGCATCTCCCTGGTGATTACCGGTGTGGAGCATTTTTTTTCATGTGCCTTTTGGCCATTTGTATTTCTTTTTTGAGGAAACTTCATTTCTTCTCCTCATTTTTTGATGGGGCTGGAGTTTTTTTTCTTATACAGTTGTAGTAGTGTGGGGCTGGAGTGATAGCACAGTGAGTAGTGTGTTTGCCTTGCACGAGGCTGACTCGGGTTTGATTCCCAGCACCGCCAGGGGTAATTCCTGAGTGTAGAGCCAGGAGTGACCCCTGTGCATTGCAGGGTGTGACCCAAAAATAAACAAACAGACAAACAAAAGCAATTGTACTAGTGTCTTATATATCCTGGGTATTACTCCCTTATCAGATGGGTATTGGGTAAATATTCTTTCCCATTCTGTGGGCTCTTTCTGTATTTTGGTCACTGTTTCTTTTGAAGTGCAGAAGCTAAAGAAGCGTTCTCTCTCTGAGACTTCTCCATCTTGGGCAATTGGTCTTTTTTTTTTTTTTCCCCTGTTTGGGTCACACCCGGTGATGCATAGGGGTTACTCCTGGCTCTGCACTCAGGAATTACTCCTGGCGGTGCTCAGGGGATCATATGGGATGCTGGGAATTGAACCCAGGTTGTCTGCATGCAAGGCAAACTGCCTACCTGCTGTGCTATCAGTCCAGCTCCAGTTGGTCTTAAATCTATAACTCATCCTTAATTTATTTCTTTCCTTCACCCCATTTAGCCAAACCTGTAGCAAATATTAGAGAATAGATTTTAAAAATTATATTTGGTTTTGGAGCTATATCCAGTGATGCTCAGGGGTTACTCCTGGTTCTGCACTCGAGTTACTCCTGGCTGTGCCTGGGGCCCTATGGGATGCTGAGGACCGTACCCGGATTGGCCACATGTTCAGGCCCCAGATTAGATTTTTGAATCACTTTATTTCTGTCTACTTTCTCTGCTACCATCCCACTAATCCAAACCCTCCTCATCTATCGCTACTTTCACAGGCTTTTTACTTGCCCTTTCTGGCTTCTTCAAATACTAAGCTAAGCTATCAGAGTGACCTTTAATAAGAAGCAAAAATCACGGCTAGAGAGATAGCATGGTAGTTAGGGCAGATACCTTGCATGTCAACCCAAGTTTGATCCTTGACACTCTATATGCTCCCCACGGCTGCCAGTAGTGATCCCTGAGTATAGAGCCAAGAGTAAGTAACCCTGAGCACCACCAACTGTGCCTCCCCGCCCTCTAAATTCCCGACAAAAAAAGAAGTAAAAATCAAATAATGTTTCTTAAGGCTTCCCAGTGCATGCAAAAAAAGATGGAATTTCCTTTCCATAGTTTACACATCTGGGCTTTGCTTCCATAGGTCGGAAATTGGACTTGTGATTTCAGCTAGAGTATAAGCTTCCTAGGGTTGGAGTAATTTTTTTTTTCTATCCCCCTTCTCCCTCCTCGCCCCCCGTTTTTAGATCACACTCACCAGTGCTCAGGGCTTACTTCTGGCTCTGGGCAGGGGATTACTCCTTGCACTTAGAACTTAACTCCTGGCTCTATAAATTTCCTGACTGTGGTGGTTTGGGGATCATATGTGGTGTCTGAGGTCAAAACTGGGTTGGCAGTGTACAAAGCAAATGCTTTATCTCTCCTGCCCCAGGACACAAATTTTATTCTGCCTTTGTTCATTGTTATTTTTCTAGTGCATAGAACAGTGTGCACATAATGAGCACTTGATCTTTTTGGAAAAAATAAACTCATTCTGATTATACAGATCCCATGGCACCTTTCTTACTTCTTTTAGAGAAGCAGCCTTATTGTAGTTTAGTATTTTCTGCATTGTATAGAAGGTTGAGCAAAAACTTCAGGGACAGTATTTTCTTTCTTTTACTTGTTTTCTTAACGTATTTTCCCCTTTTGTCCCTCTAACATCCAATTTTTCAGAGAGGAGTATATATTTGGATCAATAAAAGAGAATAGCTAAGTAGCACCAGAGTAATTGAAAGAAACTCCAAGAAGAGAGCAGTATTTTGCTATAGAAATCTTATAAGCCAAAGTATTAGAATAGTACAAGATGAATCTAGACCTCTTCCTTGCCCAGTTTCAACAGTTCCTGGCCATTCTTTGAGCAATCAACATCTAAATAGGAAATTATGAAATCAGTCAGCAAATTTATAAGTCTGTAATTATGCCCTTAACATCATCTTTTTACCCGATCCAATTGTGAACAGATTAGGTGTGATTTTTAAGAATGCTAGGTTCTAATATATCTTCATTATTTCTTGCTTTTATTTTTGGGGCCACACCCAGTGATGTTCAGGAGTTATTCCTGGTTCTGCACTCAGGAATTACTCCTGGTGGTGCTGGGGGACCATATGGGATGCTGGAGTTCAAGCCTGGGTCAGCTGCATGCCAGGCAAACACTCTACCAACAGTACTGTCATTCTGGCCCTTGTTCTAATATATCTCCCCCCACCCTCAGCTCTCTTTCCTTCCTCTATCTTGATCTCTCTTGATTTACACCTGGGAATGCTTAGGATTATTCCTGGTTTAGTGCTCAGTAGACCATGTCATACCTGGAATCAAATCTGGGACTCTTCACATGTAAAGCGTGAGGTGGTTTTTTTTTAAAATTTATTTTATTTTATTTTATTTCTGATTTGCTTTCTGTGAAGGCTGAAACTTTCACAGTTACTTCAGCTATAAATTTGCAAATTGTAAGTTTGAGAAGAGGAACACATGAAGTCCATTAACAGTGTTATACTTGAATATAAACAGTTTAATTAGAAACATGCTTGACTGGTAAGTAAATCAGAGCTAGCTTTGATGGAAAGATATAAAATCTTAGGACCGAGTTGGGGATGGCCATGTAGAAACAAGGTGTTTTACAGTTCAAGAATGTAGAAGGTGCCATTTCTTGCTGCTCTCCACCTTTGCCTGTGGGTGGTCCTGGCCTCAAAGCCTATAGCACATGGTCCTTGGTCTAGTTTGGTGGCTTTCCTGCCATCTCTGTCATCTGGATTCCTTTGGCTAGATGCTAAGATGTTGTGTAAAGCTGGCCAGCTAATTCTGCATCTTGTTTATTTTTAGGTATCTTGCAATATATTCAGAACTCTCCCTCCTAGTGACAGCAATGAATTTGATCCAGAAGAAGATGAACCTACCCTTGAGGCATCGTGGCCACACTTACAGGTACTTTGAACTACCTTTTATTGTCAAAGAAAGATCCATTAACTCATTATCTGATTAACATGGAAATTCCCCAAAGACTTTTATTTACCTAGAAGTCAAATTAGAGTCTATTAGCGGAAAGCTAGAAAATGTGTGTATAAATGTTTCTAATGCTTGCTAATTAGCAGGCCGAAGGAACAGATTAGTGAGCTTCCATGTAATGCTTTAGTGTGGGCCTTCCCATGTTGCAAGTGCAGCTGGCAGTTCTTATTCGCTATTAGCATCTCAGTGTGATCCTATCTACGGGAGCCTCAAATAAGCACAGAACAGTTTCCACATGACTATTAGGTGTGATTAGGTCACAGACTACATCTCTGTATTTTCAGCAGTAAGTAGCCTGTGGATTTAGTATGTCTCATAATAACCACAGATACTGTTCTTTAGCTTTGAAGGGCAACACAAATTATGACCGTATTTCATTGCGAGTGTTGTAAGGGAGAGCGATAGTGGAGAGGGATTTGTTGTGAGGGAGGGCCAGTTTTGTTCTTGTGTATGGAGGCCCTGCTCTGTGTCATGCTGGACCTATCGGGGCCACCTGCATCTCCTGTATTCTATTGACTGAGACAAACTGGTTATTTCCATCTTCCTTTTCTGCCTTCTGTCAAGACCAGTGTTTCCCAAAGGAACAGAACAGAAAATTTGAAAGTACTGAACCCCAGTGAATCCCAGAATCATATTTTCATTGGGCCAGTGTTTCCTGTGGCTTTTCCTCAGAGACTAGTCCTCAGAGAACTAGTAAGCAGGGAGGTGAGGGAGGAAAGAGGACAAGAACCCGTGTGTCTTCTCCCTCAGAGCAGACGCCACTGCAGCTTTGTAGAAGCATGCCAGCAGTTATTAGTTCACTTGCTTCTGAAGAGCTGAAAACTCTAACAGAGTGATAAGGCCTAGAGATTGCTGGAAGAATTTTTGACAAATTTGCGACTTTTCCTGGCCTGCTTTGGCAATTATATAAATATACATTGCTTATATACAATACAAATACAAGTATACCCTGACATGTTGGGAATAAGGGTCAGTTCCCCAAGCTCCCCACATCCCAGCAGGCCATTCCATTTACCTGTGATTACTCACAAGGTTGGTCACATTCCTGGATCCCACCCGGCAGTTCAATAATATCAGACCAAAAAGTAAGTATTGTTTTTGGAATTAGTAAAGTTCCATTGATCTGGTAGTCACCAGAATGATAAAAAGGATTCAGATCTGTTTAAAGGCCAAAAAAGGCTACAAGATGACCAGTATGGTTTGCTGCCCATTAGCCTCCCTTCTTAGGGTTAGAATATCCTCTAGGTTTTTATATTTATATACATGTACATAAATATAAAAATATATCCCTCTCGGAGAGCTGCAATCTGAGAGTATCCCGCCCACACGACAGACCCTGGCAAGCTCCCTGGGGTATGTTCCGTATGCCAAAAACAGTAACAGTCTCACATTGGAGATGTTACTGTCGTCCGCTTGAGCAAATCAATGAACAACGGGATGACAGTGCTACAGTGCTTTCTTTGACCCCTAGAGAGTTTTCTTAACTCTTGCTCAAACATACTAGACTTCATGTTTTCTTTGACTAATGCCAAGATTGAGTAAATAAGTGAAAACACTTTTAACTAATTTACTATCTTTGAGGGTGTGTGTGTGTGTGTGTGTGTGTGTGTGTGTGTGTGTGTGTGTGTGTGTATACGTGCGTGTACCTTTCCATTTCACCTGTTGGTGGTGGTAGTTCCACTCTTTTGCAAATTAGTTTAAGAAGGTCTCATGTTCTTGTGGCATATTACTAAGTTCAGCATTTTACTTTTTTTTTTTTTTTTTTTTTTTTTGCTTTTTGGGTCATACCCAGCGATGCTCAGGGGTTACTCCTGACTTTGCACTCAGGAATTACTCCTGGCGGTGCTTGGGGGACCATATGGGATGCCGAGGATCGAACTCGAGGGTCGGCTGCGTGCAAGGCAAACGCCCTACCCGCTGTGCTATCGCTCCGGCCCCCAGCACTTTACTTTTTAATTGACCCAACAACTTCTTTTTCTGACCAAACAGCTCTTTCTTAGACCTTTGCACTTTTTCCTAGCCCTAGCATGAACATTAACATTGTGATTCTTCTAGACCACATTTTACAGAGAAGTACAGTGTCTGTTACCAGATTGATCACTGTCACTGTTACCCGTTGCTCATCAATTTGTTCGAGCGGGCACCAGTGACGCCTCTCATTGAGAGACTTATTGTTACTGTTTTTGGCATATCCAATACGCACGGGTAGCTTGCCAGGCTCTGCCGTGCAGGCTCCATACTCTCGGTTGCTTGCCGGGCTCTCCGAGAAGGGCAGAGGAATCGAACTTGGGTCAGCTGCGTGAAAGACGAACGCCCAACCACTGTGCTATTGCTCCAGCCCCGACCAGATTGATAAGAGTTGAAAACCTAAAGTCTTACTGTGGTGTGGTTTTGGGTGGTTGACTAGGCTGATTACTTAGCTGACCGATCCTGCACTTGTCTCTTTAATTTAAATTTCTTACCCATGCAAGGTTACTCATTGTAACAATTCATGACTCTGGGGATATTTGAAACTTGAAAAAAGTATGAATCCACAAATTTTTGGTTCTAAGATCTGTCAAAAGGTTCACTTTTCTTTGATCTTTTGTATTATCTGTAGTTGTATGTTTTAAACTGTCATAGTTATCATGATAAATGATAAATTTTCTGAAAATGAATATTTTCAATAAAATAGTTTTGCAAGAATTTTATTTGCAATTAAGGGATTGTTTTTAATGCTTTAATTTGACATTGACAGCAGGAATTCTAAACTTTTTACTCCTGTTTCTTGGAGAATTTGCTAATATGACCTTGATACCTTGATCCTAGATGATCCCTGTTCTTTTGCTTCAGAAACTCAAGGGAGATTTTTTTTTATATTTTGAGATAATATCCCTCTCATGAGTATTCTGAGGTAAAAAAATCAGTCTTCATGAAAAACAACTTTTATGCCTATGAATAAATGTGTTTTAAGTGTTTCCATTGAGCCATGTTAGTGCTTAACTGCTTTCAAGGAACCAGAGGGAAGAAGCTCTTTGCCAGTCCACTGGCAGCCCTGCCAGACCACATGTCAGGCCTGGAAGATGAGAATCTTTCCACTCCGTGGGAATCAGAAGGGAGATGGAACCCCTCTTCTGGGTTAATATTAATCCAATATTTTCCTTGTTAAACTCAGAATTGCAAGACTGGTATTTTGAAAAATGAACTGTTCTTCTATAAGATGTTGGACTCAGTCGTTGAGACTAGAAGAACAAAGAGATGGTACAGGCATTAAGATGCTTCCCTAGGGCCTCACTGACCTTGGCTTGATGCATGTGTTCCCCTCAGCACAAAGCCAGGAGTAAGCCATGAATTCTGCTTGGTGTGCTATGCTGACCCCTGCACCTCAATCCCCACTCCCCCACACAGAGTCCTCTCCCACACCTCCCCCACAAAAAAGATTAGAAGAATATGTTCAATTGAAATATTCAAGTCATTTGAGAAGAAGTTATTCTGTGTAATTTTGAAGAGAATATACTCTAATTTTTTTTTTTAATTTTATTGAATCACTGTGAGATAGTTACAAGTTTTCATGTTTGGGTTACAATCACACAGTGATCAAACACCCATCCCTCCACCAGGGCACATTCCCTGCCACCAATATCCATGGTATATCCCCCCTTTCCCACCCTCCTCTCCCTCCATGGCAGACAATATTCCCCATACTCCCCCTCTAATTTGGGGCATTATGGCTTGCAACACAGACACTGAGAGGTCATCATGTTTGGTCCATTATCTACTTTCGGCATGCATCTCCCATCTCCCATCCCAACTGGTTCCTCCAGCCATCATTTTCTTAGTGATCCCTTCTCTATTCCATCTGCCTTCACCCCTCCACTCATGAAGCAGGCTTCCAGCTATGGGGCAGTCCTCCTGGCCCTTGAATATACCCTAGTTTTATAAGGAAAATTTTAATGTGGACACTGAAAGCTTTAGCCATTAATAGTTGTTAAAGTAGTGGTGGTTGAAACTGCTGCTGCTGTAACAGAATTTAAGTCAGTTGTACCAAACTGACCGAGTAGTTGTTAGTAGTCATAAATTTTGCTGTAGTACAGTAGCACTGTCGTCCCATTGTTCATGGATTTGCTCGAGTGGGCACCAGTAACGTCTCCATTGTGAGACTTGTTACTGTTTTTGGCATATCGAATTCGCCACGGGTAGCTTGCCAGGCTCTGCCATGTGGGCGGGATACTCTTGGTAGCTTGCCAGGCTCTATGAGAGGGACGAAAGAATTGAACCCGGGTTGGCTGTGTGTAAGGCAAACCTGCTGTGCTATTGCTCTAGTCCTGAATTTTGCTATATACACTTGCAGTTAAGGAGGGTTGGAGCCAATTTCAGTGAAGACTACCCTGCGAGAAACAACAAAAATAATGAGTGCTGTTGAAATTTTACCTTTGTGTGTACATTAAATATATATCTGCTATGGAGAAAATTATAATAATTATCTTGTGTCTTGTGCTAAAACTGTTTTATGTTTTGAGTGTCAGCCTGAATAGATCCCCATGAAATACCATTTTTACTAGAACCTGATGAGCAGTGGTTATTTGAACTTGGGTATTCAGTGTTATATTTTTAACATTAAAAAAATTGTTACTATTGATGAAATCAGAAAAACAAAATTTAAAACTAGAATTTTGGAATACTTCTATTTTTCCTGTTTCTCTTATATCCAACTATGTAGTTTTCTAAAATTTAAAGAGTTTTTTAATAAAATTTGAGATATTAAGGAACGTGGGTTTGAAAAATGTTATATGTATATATATACATATATAATGAATTGTGATAGTATTTGAATAATCCATAATATAGTGAACCATGAATTTCCAGTGGCTGATGGATGACGTGTGGAATTCACATGGATAAAGATCCACTCCAAGCACAAGACAGATAACAGTTTACTCTAACAGTATGGAAATACGATGAGTTGAGTTTTGGTATAGTTATTGAAAGAATAATATTCCCAATTATGTGGAAAGACCGAAAGTTTGCTTGAGACTAAATTTTCATTTCCCCTTTCTTTTGTTGTGATTATCTCCCCAGTCATGTTTACTGGGTCGTTGGGCATGGCCAGGGGTATAGTGCTCGCATTGGAGGTTGTAGTGCTGTTCAGATGCTGTGGTGCCTGGGACCACCAGGGCCACTCAGCCACCAAAAAATATGTTGTGCACATATTCTCATGTGCAATATGCTCTGCACATGAGAATATTATTACTCTCTGCAATGAGAATTTTCTTTTACACTGTCATGTTGCTTAAAGGAATATGGTTGCCACAGACTCTCTGAAAGAAAACTTGATGATGAATGTTGAAAATCTGGGAAAAGTTTGGATTTCTATTGATTGAGTGCTTCCACTTTTAGAAATATTTCTTATGAAATAGTTTAGCAAGAGCATACTGCTCTTTGTTATTTGGTGTACATTAGGGCCTAATTAGACAGAGAAGTAGTTCACAAGCTACCTAAATGTCCAAGTATTAGATTAATTGTCAGTAATGGAATTATTCATAATGTGGCTATTGAGACTTAGATATTATGGACATACATTGTTCACAGTATACTTAGATGATAAGAGTAGTTTGCAAAGATATGGTGTGTTGATATATAATAGAAGTATTGGGCAGTAGATATATATATTAAAATTTTAACTATCTCTGGTATAATTATGGGGGGATTTATTTACTCTGTTGGCTTTATTTTCTAAATTTTAAGTAAACAAAGTAACGAAGTGAGCTGAAAGAAAGGCTAGCATAGCTAGTGGATGGACTTTTCTGGGACTGAGGATGGAGTGCACTGATCAGGGGAGCATGCAACATCTAAGTTCAGTAAGCAGAGTTTGATTCATGGCATCATCTGACTCCCCAGAACAACTGTCCTGACCAGCGCTGTACCCCCAGGCCCATTTGCTAGAAGTGGTATCAGGCCCCCTGAGCACTGCTTGATAGCCCCCTCCCTGTCTCCCCCCCTTCTCCAACAAAAACAGAATGGCTACTTTCCTAAGCCTTGTTAGGTTTTGTGTTAAGGTTTCTCATGGATTTTAACTATTTTCAGTGAATTTTAATTTGAAATTAACTAATTTGTTTTTACAGCTTGTCTATGAATTTTTCATACGATTTTTGGAAAGCCAAGAATTCCAACCCAGCATTGCCAAAAAGTATATAGATCAAAAATTTGTATTACAGGTAAGTTATTGTGTTTGTATTTATTCATTTGGTAATATTTTTATCTCATTTTATCTTGATGTTTGCTTAAAAAACTTACGATAATTGTTACATTGCCCAGTGATATATCTATAATATTGTATAGTTACCTTTATAGTGTATATAACTATACACGTTAACATATATTCATATGTATATTTCCATTATTATCTATTAAGATAATAGGTTCTCCTGCTGGAAGTTGCATTTTATTTATTTAAAAAATTACAGCTTAGGTAACATGTTTACAATAGTTTTTACATTTATGATAGTGATGTATTAAGTTGTTTCTGTATCCTGGCTAGTATACTCAGTGCTGCAGTGAATTTAGGTGTGTATATATCTTTTCGAGTGTTTTGGGGTATAGATGCCAAGAAGTAGAGTCACTGTGTTACTGGAATCACTTCCTTCCTTCCTTCCTTCCTTCCTTCCTTCCTTCCTTCCTTCCTTCCTTCCTTCCTTCCTTCCTTCCTTCCTTCCTTCCTTCCTTCCTTCCCTCCCTCCCTCCCTCCCTCCCTCCCTCCCTCCCTCCCTCCCTCCCTCCCTCCCTCCCTCCTTCCTTCCTTCCTTCCTTCCTTCCTTCCTTCCTTCCTTCCTTCCTTCCTTCCTTCCTTCCTTCCTTCCTTCCTCCCTCCCTCCCTCCCTCCCTCCTTGCTTCTTTCCTTCTTTCCCTCTCTCCCTTGGTCTCTTCCTCCCTCCCTCCCTATTTTACTTTTTTGTAAATAAAAAATTTTGGAATTTTTCCAAATGGAATTCTATTTTACTTTTTTGAGAAATCTCCAGATTCTTTTTCAATGGAGACTGAACCAGAGAACTTTCTTACCAACATTGAATGAGGGTTCCTTTTTCACTACATCTTTGCCAACACTAATTGTTTCCAGACTTTTTGATACATGCCACTCCCAGTGATGTGAGGTAACACTTGGAATTTAACACCAATAGGCTTATATTCCAACACCAACCCTCCCCCCTTTCCTCCATCATTGTCTCCATTTTCACAGCAACCTCTCAAGCCTGCCTCTGTAGCAAGCCCAGAATAATTATTTTATATTGCTTGTTACCACTGAATGGCTAACGGAATGATCAAAAAATATTTTCATAGAAGAAAATTTGTGAAAATTATTGTATCTCACCCCACGTGGACATTAAGTCCTTTACTGGGTTTACTAAGCTGTTGTGCAATTTAAACCTTCCGAGTTAATGCTTTTGTTGGTCGAGATTGGTTGTCTTCTACGTTAATCCCATCCAGTCTGGTGATGTCAGTGTTGTAGAATTTGGAGATGTCATTCGAGAAAATCCAGAATAGTTAACTGGGCAATCCAACCAGAGGCAAGGTGATGACTTGGGGTATGGGCGTGGCTACTAGGATGTCAGGAAGTACAAGGAGATAGGGAGAGGCCATCCACTTCTACTTCAAGAAGCCTGGCGTTTTCAGCCCAAACCCTCCATGTACCCGAAATGTTTGGTAGATTAGATTCTCTGTGGAGCTCAGTTCTGAGGTGATGGAGCTTAGCTGGTGACTTTGGGACATGGGTGTGGCTGCAGGGTAGGGAGTTGGTAGGGCCGGAGGGGAGGGAACTGGTTCACCCCCACTCCAAGATTACCTTGAGGTCTCAGCTAGGAGTTGGATAGTCCAAGATATTTTTGCATCTAGGTTGTATGTTTTCTTGGGGGAAGTTTTTGTTCATCATCCATTCCTGTTTTTTGGTGGATTGTAGCTTTGGTGAATACTTTATGTCTTGGATATTAACCTTTCATCTCCTATATTGCATGCAAATATTTTCTCCCACTTAACAGGGTATCTTTTAATTTCCCCCCCCCCAAGTTTCTTTGCCATGCAAAACTTAAATTTTATGTAGTCCCGTTTATTTGTTTTTGTGACCTGTGCCAATGCAGTCAGATCATTCAAGATACTTCTGAGGTCCATATTTTTGAGAGTTCCACATACAGTTTTTCTGAATGTATTTTATGGCTTCTGGTTTTAATCCTGAGGTCTTTAATCCATTTTTGAATTATCTAGAATGGTGTGAATAGATTCAGTTTCATATTTTTACAACTATCCAGTTTTTCCAGCACCATTTCTTGAAGAGGATTTTCTTACTTTACATCATGCACCCAGTTCCTTTGTTGTAGACTGTCTATATCTCTCAGTGTTGGTTTTTATTATCTTCTTGTTTTGTTTTGGAGCCATACCCTTGGCTTTGTGCTTGGGGTCACTGGGGTCATCTTCATTGGATCATATTTGGTTCTGTGGATCAAACTGGGGTCTGCCACACTCAAGGCAAGTGCCCTACATGCTGTACTATCTCTTCATATACAAATTGAGGTTTTAACTCTGGGCTCTTAGTTCTGCTCCATTGATCTGAGAGTCTCTTTATTTCAGTCCCACACAATTTTGATTATTATAGCCTTATACTACAATTTAAAGTCAGGAAAGGCAACACCTCCCATCTTTTTCCCTCAGAATTGTTTTGGCTATTCAAGGAGTTTTATGATTCTGTACAAATTTTAGTAGCATTTGTTCTAAATCCTTGAAGAATGTCATCAGAATTTTAATGGGGATTGTATTCAATCTGTATAATGGGAAATTAATTACATTTTAAGCAAAGGATGCTAAGCCTGAGTCTTGCCATTTTCTTTTCTAAAATTTAATTACAAAGGAATTCCATTTATGCAACCTTAGTTTACAAATTTTTATGTAGCTTAAAAACTTTCCATTAGGCACTATTGCATATTTCTGTTAAAACTAAGTAAGCTTGTTCCAGAGTATAGAAAACCTTTAGTAATCAAAATTAGAATTTTAGTGAGCTTTTTAATACACAGCCAGAAAATAGGACAACTTAAAACTTAAAACAGCCACAACAAAAGTTAAAACTTTAAACTCTTACCTACTTGTTTCAGATTGCTCAGGTGTATTTTTTCTGGTTTCTCATTTTACAATTTATAAATATAGATCATATGTCATATTTTACCTGGGGCTTGCATTGTACTCTTGGCATAGCATTTTTTAGACAGTGTCTGCTGTTGTTGACAATCCTCTGTAAAAATGGGTACAGAGTCACTCTTGTTTCTAAGTGATGATGAGTCAACTCATGTGCAAAAAATTAATCCCTACCTCCAAGTGAGCCAACAAATAGAACGTTGATTTTGAAATGTTAATTTCGTAGGAAGTCTTCTCCCCTATGCTTCACCTGGATAAATGTTGGTGACCGTCACGTTGCCCTCCTTTTTTCTTCCATAATGAAATCAAATTTAGAATTCCGGTTATATAAGAATGAGCCATAACTGCTAATTGACTTTTTCCCCCTTTAACATGCTAAGCAGTTTCTTAAGTTTTAATTCAGTAGAATGCTATAGGTGGGCTAGTTCCAGAGAACTGAAGAACATGGAGGCTTCTGTATATCCCGAGAATCTGGCTTGGTAGGATTAACTCCAGAGTTCAACTGACAACTGAGAGCTGGAAACGAGTTGTGGTGCCATGCCTGTGGGGCTCTTTAGAACCAGTAGCCCTGGTGCCAGTGGTTACATGGGTAGATCATTGCACTCCACTGCCCCTGTCTAGTGCCTTGACACCACACTTGTGAATCAGACCTGACACCATAATGTGGGAGGCTTTAGGGAAGTGAGGTTTGAGTGATAGATGGAAAGGTAGTAGAGACATGGATCACTGGGCAAGTAGGTAGATGGCTCTAAATCATATACCAAAGAGACAGAAATGCAAAAGTGATCTCCCCACAGCATTCGAAGCACGATAATATCGATGTTCTTAAGTGTTGACAAGGCATTGTACTTATATAGCTTTGCATCATTATCAGGGCAACTTTACATGCATTGCCACAGTCTCAACTGCAGATTGTCAAGTTTCATGCCCACTTTATAGATTACTAAATTGAGGTCTAAGGGAGGGGCAAATTTCTCTAATCATAGTTCCTTTTCTAGTTTTCTGTCCATTATGCCTTGTTACCTCTTTGTTTTCCCTATCCTGGAATTATTCCAAGGCAGGTGTAACTCTTCATAATACTAAAAAAATAATAAGCTTCTCCTATATTTATGGTAAATTAAAGAGCCTGAGAAGAGCAGAGCACGATTTGATAGTAAAAACCTTGTTTTTCTTCCGTGGAAAGCATGCACAGCCCAGCTCTGTGTGTCTTCATGGTCAGTAGACTTACAGTAATAACACTCCTGAGATGAAAGCATCTGAGAAACCTAGACTTGGAAAGGGGGTTCTTCCTACCACCCAACATAGACAGAAATCTCTATTTTGTTGTTCATCAGTCATCTACCTTCTAGCTGTAGCCTATGAGCAAGCAGTGCGTGTCCTCTTGATCAAATGCTTAGCTGTTAACTCTGTCTCATTAGCTTTTTTTTTTTTGCTTTTTTGGGTCATACCTGGCGATGCACTCAGGAATCACCCCTGGTGGTGTTCAGGGGATCATATGTGATGCTGGGAATCGAGCCCGGGTCGGCCCGTGTGCAAGGCAAATGCCCTACCCGCTCTACTATTGCTCCAGCCAGCCCTGTCTCATTAGCTTTTAAAGGGTTTCTTCTGTGTCTGTCTTGATCAGCATCCTGAGCCCTTAGTTCCCATGCACCTCGAATCTGGCTTCTCCATTTCCATGTTACTTTGCTCTTAGTTTTCCAGGACATTGCTTCTTACTGATGCTAAGCTTGTGGCCTTAATTGAGTTTAAATATTAGCTTTATGTATATTGTTGTTTTCCCTTGTTTGTTTTGCACTTTTCTTTTTTCCTGGCTACAGAATCTACTGTCCTGTGGAATGTCCTTTCTCCCCCGTTTTTTTGAAATCTTTCTGTCTTGATTCCATCATCCATTTATTCATTGCGCTTTTCATCTTTGTCTTAAACATACCCACTATTGGCCTCATCTAAGTTATTGATTCAATTGTTAAACCAGCCAGAACTGAGGATGGAGGCCAATGGCATGCCTCTAGCAACTTTCCTTTTTATTTATTTCTACCCTAATTGAGCCAGTTCAAAATTTACTTTACTCTTAGTATCCTTACTGCATCTGAAAAGCTGGTGCATAAGTAAAGTATAGAAACTGTCAAATACCGTGTTGAAAGCCAGGCCTTCATGTTTACAGTATTCTCATCTGTGGATTTTGGAATTTCATCCTAAAATGGAATGTCATTCATCTTCCATGGGGAATTAGTAAACTTCTTGGATCATGAACTGTTTACCAGTAATGTTGTCCTAAGTACCTGGCAAACCAAAGTAAGATTTATTGTCTGCCCCTGAGTTTTGCCAGAGTCAAGAAATAAAATACTGAGTGTGAAGTGTGGTTTGTGTTGTCAGTTCCTGGCTCATTTTTACAACTTTCATCTTCCTTACCACCGCTGTTGGGTATTGATGAACATTCAGACCAGGGCTCATCCCAGTTCTTGAATTAAACATAAAGGGATGTACAGGGTATTTATAGACAGAATTAATTGCCCTACTGAATGGGGATCATATGACTGTTGTGTTGGGGAATCATTCCTGTTGCCTGATATTTTCTAGAGTACCCTCATCATTCATATTAGAGCAAGATGAAGTTGCCCCCCTCTCCCCCCACCCCCCCGCACCCATCCCTTTTCTTACTGCTGATAACCTGCCTGGGTTGTAGGACCTCCTGAGTGTGGGGCCTCAAATCCCTGGCCACTTTTTCTGATTTCCCTCTCTGGACAAGGTTTCATCCTGACTTGGGTTCGTTGGGAGTGATTGGACTATTGGACCTTGAGACATTATTATTGCTGAGATTTCACCCTGTTTTTTCCCATCTATTCTACTTATTCCCTTCCCTCTGACCCCGTTCCACCATGTATAACACTTCCTTTGAGCTGGCAGCCTCACACCTCTGAACTTTGTAGTTAGCTCATTCATTATTCACACTTTGTCTTTTCCTGTGTTTGTTCCTCTGACCCACAGACTCCCATGGTGCCACCTGGTCCTGGTGTGTTTTATACCTAATCCTTATTCTTTTGTGACATGAGAATCTTTATACTTTTGTCCTTTAGCAGATCAAGAGTACTTTTAACCTTATTCATTTTCTTTGAGTAGATTTCTGTTATCTTTAGAATCTCAAAGGTTTTAAAATGTATTTTTGCCTACCTAAACTTAGATTTATTTTTTATTCAGAAGAAAACATGGACATACTTCTAGATTAAAAAAAATTAAACTTATTTTAATAGTAGATTTACAGTTTTTACAGTCTGTTCTGACTTTCATTCCATCAGGAAAGACTGAAGCAAAATAAGAATTAAGCTAGTCTTACAAATTTTGGTAGAAAGAAGTTTGGAAAGTTCTAGATTTGAATCCTCACTCCCCTGTGACACTGAGACTAGGTTACCAAAGAAGGGTAAGAAGAACTGCATGTAAATTCTAGCTTTTCTACCCACTTGAATTGCTGCCTACCCTTCAGTTTCTTCATTCATTGACTTGGGAATAAAAGGGTAAATGTGATGATACTAAGTAAAAATAGGACATACCCCTAAATTGAAAGCTGTTAAAATTGGCTTAATTCAGTTAACTGTGGATACTAAGACAGGATCCATATGTAATAGGTATGTACACACATATACACACATATACAAGGATATTGATTTTATCATTGATAATAATTATTAAATATTTAAAAGTTCCTCAATAGGGAGTTTGTTGAATAAACTATATAGGTCAACTGGATTTTCATATAGAGGATTTTCATATCGTAAAATGAATGAACAAATGCAAATGATGTTTTTAAAATAAAACATGCACGTTACGGATTTTCAGCCAAAGTCTCATAGTTTAGAGAAAAGCTTTTGTATATGCATTAAAAGTTGAAGGGAGGGGCTGGAGTGATAACACAGCAGGTAGGGCATTTGCCTTGCACACAGCCAACCCGGGTTCGATTCCCAGCATTCCATGTGGACCCCTGAGCACTACCAGGAGTGATTCCTGAGTGCAGAGCCAGGAGTAACCCCTGTGCATCGCCGGGTGTGACCCAAAGAGCCAAAAAAAAAAAAAGTTAAAGGGAGATGCCAAATTGTTGTTAGTTCTTAGTGCCTGATTATGTATGATGAACTTCACTCTGTAATTTTATATTTCTCTAAGTTTACATGAAATACAATGTATAAATTATAATCAGTACGATTAGCAAAAAACAAATTTCAGTTACAGTTGTGTTCTCATTTTGTTGCTTTGCATTTTTCCCAAACCTCAGCTGATTTTGAGTATTAGCTTTCCTAAGACTATTTCTGTAAGACTGTGTCATTCTTTTATTGTGTTTTCTTCTTTTCATCACTTGTATGTGTTCTTTTTAAATCTAAGCTGGGTAGAAAGCTTTCTCTGTGTGTTTAAAATAACCTTTTGCTAAGACTGGGAATATGGCTCAAAGGTCTGGAGCACATGCTTTATATGCGGGAGCCCTGGGTTTGATGCTTTGGCACCACATGGTCCCCTAAGTGCTGCTGGAAGTAGTATGTGTGTGCCGTCCTCTTCCCCCCCCCCACCTCCTGCATATCCCCCAAGAACTTTTTATAGTATTTCCTTCAGTAGCCTCAGAGCATGAAATCATATTGTGTTAGTCTGTTATGGCTTACCTAGCATGTTATGAATTCTAACATGGTTCTTCTATGGCTCTTGGAACTTTTAAAAGACACCACATGTGGTCTTCCCTGTCCCTGGAGTCTGTTCTTGACTGATTTCTTTTAATTACTCTTGGAAGGGACTATTTATTAGTGTCAGGAGCTTGCAGTTTTTCTTCTGTGAAAACTAGGGATTACATTCATTTTGTTACTATCACCACATAAATAGTATATAGTGAAGTAGGTCAGGGTATGGTTAAAAAGAATGATGGAAATAATGGTAGCTTGAACTCAGCTGCTAAACTGTTCCTGTTGATCCTTAGCACGTAAAAGTAAGTGGACTAAGTGTTACTAGATCTTCTGATATATATATTTTTTCCCTAAAGAAGCTAGAATTTAGATTTTTGTTTGGGTTGCATAAAACATTCTGTGACCTTTACTTTTGAAAGCTTTCTTGTTTTTTATTTAAAAACTTGACTAGCCAGAGACTGGGGAGATGGCTCCAAAGGTTGGAATTCATTCTTTATATGGGGAAGTTCTGAGTTTGCTCCCTGGCATCACATGGCGCCATGGTCCCTCAGTACTGCCAGCTATTGCCCAAACTGCTCCCCCAACAAAGCATTCAAAAAAGATTTTGACTGATTCAATTTTATTGTAATTCCTGTTAAGTCTAGTTTTTCATGACCCAAGTCATTTATTTTCTATTTAGTCTAAAATCTTCACAGACAAACGTTCTCAGATTTATCAGAGATAGACAAGGTACACTTGTGTCTTTGGTAATGATGATTTTAGACATCCCGGTAGCTTGGTAACTGTCTTCTATAGATATGTAAGTAGGCTTGCCTAGATTGATGTTACAACTTTATTTTTCTCAGTAATTTTCATTTATTTTAGGACAGTTGGGGAAAAAATGGTGTGTGATTTCTGTCCTTCTCCTCCTTTAGACCAAAAACGATTTGCCAAACCTCGAATTATTACATTGGGTGGACTATGGTGGCAACAGTTTACCAACATATTTCTAAAGACTGCTCTCAACCACTTGAAAATCTGAAAAGCAGTCAGTGGTTGCTAAGAGACATACCCTCCAAGTATCCCCACAAACATATGTACTGCTGGAGATTGTTATTTAGTAATTTGTGTTTCACATTTGCAGTTATATATAGCTGAAGTTCCCTTAATTATCATGCAAATTATGCAAATCATCCAGCCAGTCCTTAAAAGTAACCTTTTGTTATTGTGCTTTAAAAAGCCAAGAAAACTTTGAACTGGACACAAACCAACCCATTTTAAAAAAGAAAAAAAAGGTCTAAATTAAAATAAATTTCATGAGGCCTTGCACCTCAGCTTGAATACAGAGGACTATTTTTCAAACAAGTTCCTTGACTATGTTAAAATGTTTATATTTCTTTTTGAGTCTGTAGCAAATAAAACGTTAGAGAGTTCATTTCTACCAGGATTTTTATCCTTCCCAACTAACAGTAAACCACCACACCCCATCCTGTTCAGCCTGTAACTCAAAAACCTTAAATAGGTTTTTATTGCTCTCCCTCCCGTGTCCATAGCCAGCTTCTTGGGCATGCAGCTTGTGCAGGGGAATAATACCCCTTGCTTAGAAGGGCCTTGAGCTTGATTTAATGCTTTGCGGTTGCTGTCTTGAAATTCTTACTAATCTTTGAACAAGGAGCATGGCGCTTTCATTGTACACTGAGCCCCTGTCTACAGCCCACTATAAGAGCATCATTATGTAGCACAACAGCTCCTTTTTTGAAATGCTGGCCAAATTGTTTGTCTTTAAGATTTAAATCACAAGGTTTTCTTGAATCATTAGAGAGTGAATGCTGGAGGGAGAAAAGAATGAACTTCTGTAGTTTGTGAGAAGAATATCTGTAATTAGGAAGAAAATTACAGCTTGTGAGTTGACAGTGTTTTTCATATTTGCACAACTTACACCTTTGAAAGCTGTATGCTGGATTGTCATAGGGGTCTTGAAGTTTAAATTCCTTGCTGGCAGCTTATAACAGGAAATCTTGTCTTCAGATCTCTTGGCCCCACTGTGTTTTCTGAGAGATCGCCTGTGGGTTGCCTCATCACCTCATCTCCTACAGTGACTCCTTTGGGTTCTAGAAAGTCACACTGCCATTGGTTCATCCTTGGTTCTTGAATCTGGGCTCTTTTCTTCACATGTGTTATTTGTTCAAGGTGAATATATTAGGAAAACATAAATATTCAGGTACAGTAGCTAAGGTTAAAAACAAAACTGGAAATATGGAAATCTGATTTTAGTTTGGATGAAATGAAAGTCAGACACTGATTTTATTATCTACTTGAGGGTTTTTGCATTCATTAAAGATTCTTTGTATGGAAAAGGGTGGGGGCAGTTATTTATTGTTGTGGAAAACAATCAGGTATTTAGTTTCAAGTCCTTAGCTCTTAATTAAATATTAAGACCTGCTAAATATTTTGAAGGTAATTTCTATCTAAAATTTTTAATACATGGTTTATAATGAAAAAATAGAAGTTTTACCCTATCCTTCCCCAACCCAGAATCTCATTCCCTAGAGATAATTCAGGATTTCTAGTGGTTTTGCATATTTATTTCCATATTTCTAACATTGTATCCTAAAACTGCTAATAGTTGGTTTTTAATTTTGGATCTTATCTATTCCTATTATAAGCCATGGTATGTCTCTTATTATATCTCTTTCCAATACAGTTATGTCATAAAATTTAATTAAATCCACTTGTAATGTTTGCATTAGTATGACTGTACTTGTTGTGCTTTGCTGAGGCACACATTAGGCTGCAATGCATTTCTTTTCTTTTGTTGACCTTCTCTTTTAGCCCCTGTTAATTAGAGTTGCTTTATTTTTCACTTGCTTGCTTTCCTCCCCATTGGTCACTGATTTCATACCTGCTTAGCACAAAACATACCTTTGTATGGCCCACATCAGCTAGTGCCGAGCTCCGGGTATTTCTTTATTTTTGCGGGACAGGGATTGAAGCCAGGGTCTCAAACATGTGAGGCAAGTGTTCTACTGCTGAACTACATCTCTGCCCCATGGGGATACGCTGTTCTTACACTTTCCTCCACTCTCAGTCTTTTTTCACCCAGCAAGTGCAGCATGTGAGTGAGTGCTGCTGGAAGCACTTTGGATTCATTATGTGGTTGATTTGCCAGCCGTGGCTTAAGATACTAGGTTCTAAGCTTGTATCCAGAATGGTCATTTGGGAACTTCCCTTTGCCCGATGTCTGGACTGTCTCTGCTTGCCTTTTCTCCCTCTCATATGTTGATGGAATACATTCTGTAGATCAGTATTTTTCAACCTTTTTTCCAGCTGTGGCCCGTTTCCAAGTTTGTTTCTTTCCTGTGCAATTGGCCCCTAGTCTCATGCTGGATATATCTAATTTCTCCCTGTGATGTTCTTGGAATATCCTTTGGGGGCACCAGGGGACACCTGGTTGAGAAATGCTGTTCTAGATGTTTCCTAAGAAAGCATGGAGATGTCAGTTTTGTGAGACATCGTCATCGTCATCATCCCGTTGATTGTTGAATTTCTCGAGCGGTCTCAGTAACGTCTCCATTCGTCCTAACCCTGAGATTTTAGAAGCCTCTCTTTACTTGTCCTTTCCAGTGGTGCCGCATTGGAGGCTCTTTCAGGGTCAGGGGAATGAGACCCATCATTGTTACTGGTTTTGGCATATGAGTACGCCAGGGGGAGCTTGTGAGGCTCTCCCATGTGGGCAGGAAACTGATAGCTTGCCAGGTTCTCCTAAAGGGAAAACTATGCTATAAGATGTCGCTTCCGGGAGCTTGGTTTTATAGTCTCTGGATGTTAGCTGTTGGTGGGATTACACGGTGCCAGGTGCGTTGGGTGTGACCGCCTAGCTACTGGAAAATGGGGAGTCTGGGAGAAAGAGGCCCAGTCTCCATCTGAGTAGGCTTGGTGGTCTCAGCCCTGGGTCCCACACACCTGGGTTCCTCTGCCAGTACCTTCATGCATGAGGCTTGTCCGAATGTGTGGAGAGGGGCCTTGAGCATGGGTGTGGCTAGGTTCCGGAGGTCTTCGGCCGAGGAAGCTCTGCTCGGGACCCAGAGAAACTGAAGCCCACCCCCTCCGAGGGTCCCTGGGGAAGACAGCCAGGCACTGGTGAGACATACTGCCAATAATATTTTTATTCTACCTACATAAATGACATTTTGACATGTAAAGGAACCCAGAGTCCCTTTGAAGTTTTAAGGAATTACTCTACTCTTCTCCAGTTTCCAGTGGTATTGAGACTTGCTCCAGCTAAACCCCATTAAATTGTATAGTGACTTATTTTCTCCATAAGCTTTTTTTTTTTTTTTTTTTAAATTTTATTGAATCACCATGTGGAGGGTTACATAGTTCTCAGGATTATGTCGGTTATACAGTTCTCAAACACCCTTCACTTCACCAGTGCCCATCTTCCATCACCAACCCCCCCAGTATACCTGCCGCCCCCTCCCACCTCCCCAGTCCCAACCCTTGCACATGATATGTTTCACTTCGTTTACGCCTTATTTCGATTACATTCCATGTTTCAACACACAACTCACTACCGTTGTTGGGGTTTCCCCCAAAAAAGAAAAGCAGTCCTATTGCCAAGGAGGCATTTGATAGTTCTCCATTGCTAAGAATATAGAGATATTAAGTCCCGCTGTTTGTTACATAGTTTTTCTTTTTCCCCCTTGCCCCGCGCCACCGAGTTCACGCCTGTTATTAGTAATCGCCACGCTGCCTGACAAGGGAAAAAAAAACCGAAAAGGATGGTTATTTCCCGTCATCAGCAGGCGTGGGGCTCTGGCTTAGTTGATAGACTTGTAGAGTATCTGCAAGCAGTCTCTGGAACCGAAGGTCTTGCGCTGGTATCGGCTCCGGCTCGAGATTCCACCAGCGTCCCGCTGTTCCTTGTACATAATTTTTCCCCTTATATCCCATTCCCACGCCACCAGGTCTGTTTGCTTAATGGACATCACACTGTAGTTGATGACACACCGCGTTTCTTCCCGAGAAAGAAGAAAATTTCTTCTCAGCCGGCGTGGGGATATAGCTTAGTTCAGTCTAGTGAGATGGCTACCACTTTGATTGCCTTCAATATTTCAGCAAAAGACTTACTATTAGGATCTCCCACAAAAGTCCGCCCCATTAGAAAGGAACCATTACATATTGCTCATACTAAGATGACATTAAGTCGCGAGGCCGCGGCAGCGGCCGCGCGGTTTTGGGTTTCTGTATAAAGTCCAGGGAAAGTACAACCAGAAATAACATCACTACAAACTTTTACCCTTTTATGGTGCTCATAAGATGGAGAAACCTAGAGAGAGGCTCGGCGTCTCCGTTTTGCGCTCAGGAAAACCGCGGCCCCTGCGCTGTGCTCAGGAGGGAGGAGTTGAGAGAGAGACAGGTTAAAAGAATTGGGGGATGCCCGGGTCCCACAGCTTCAGCACGCCGTGGGGTCTCTGGTCCCATGCCGGAATTAGTTCAGTGGGCTGCTTGGGGTCCGAGGGCGCTCCCTCGGGCCCTTCCATCATGCTCCTTCCGCAGCCGGGTCCAAAAGCTCTCCATAAGCTTTTGAAGTCTGCTGTTGTCCCCAGAGTCCAGAAGCTACAGAGAGCTGCATCTGAGTGTGTCTGTATTCATTTGTTGTTTCAACCCATATAAGACCCTGATGTGGGCTGAAACTTGCATCCTTCTGGAAAAGTGCTTTGGCATCTTCCTCACATCTCATAATTTTTTTTTGTCTCTATGCTCATTTGGAAAACCTATTTGTCATGTTTTTGATCTTCTGCATTGACCCTCTTGTTTTCTTACCTTTCTTATGCTTTAAACATTCTTGGTGTTTTGATTATACTTTTAGGGAGAGATTTTCTCATTTTAATGGTCCAATTTTCCTGAAAGTTTCATTTGCTTTATTTTTGAATTTTAATATTTTTGAATATTGTGCCTGCCCTTACTCCCTTCCTCTCTCCCTTCCTTCCTCCACCCTCCCTTTCTCCTCTTCTTTCTCTTTCATCTCTGTACCAAAGGTGTTCTATCCTGCTGAGCTAGATCCTGGCCCCTTATTTTTAATTTCTGAAAGTTCTTTTATACATTTTATCATCTATACTAACGTTTAGATTTTGATTTAGGGACACAGCATTTTATTTCTGAGTATGTTGTAAGTTTTTTAGTTATTATTATTATTATTTTTTAAGTCTTTACCCTCTCCCCTCTTCCCTCCTCTCTCCCTCCCACCCCCCCCCCCCACAGCAATGCATTGTGGCTATTAATTCTTCTGAGTTCCTTCTGATTGTTAACTTTGTTCTCTAACTTTAATGTTAGACTATATGGGTGATTTTTTTGGCGGGGAGTCACACCCTGCGAGGGGTTACTCCTGGTTCATGCACTCAGGAATTACTCCTGGCAGTGCTTGGGGGGACCATATGAGATGCTGAGAATCAACTGAGTTGGCTGTGTGCAAGGCAAACGCCCTACCCACTGTGCTATCGATATAGGCCCTGTGTGGTGATTCTTGACTTCATTCATGGGCTTAGTTACATGTTAGTTCTGACAAACTTGGGGTGGAGAGGAGACACAGCTGGCACATGTGACAGACATCTTACCATTTAATTAGGCATCTTCAGGCATATCTCAGGTGTTTCTTCTTGAGCAGTTACCCCCTAAGGGACCTTCTGATGGGCTGCCTCCTTAGCTTTGGGAGCACAGTCAGGGAGGGATCTGGTAAAGGTGTCAGCATGCTAGCTTTATTTAATCCCCTTATTTTCAGTAAGCGCTTTGCTTAACTGTGCACCTTGTCCCCAAGATTAGAGACTTACTTGTTCTTTCATTTTCCCCAAACTTTGTAAATCTTTTGTGTGCTCAATGGGACTAAGCATCTGGGAGGTCCTGGTACTCTTTCTACAAACTTTCAACCAGAGCTGTTTTTGCACCCATGCCATCAAATGTATCTGGTGCTTTCAGTTCTTAAGCCTTTTGAGAATTCTCTGGTGTGAATTGACTTGTTTCTTTTTGGCTTTCCTCCCTGCTGGTAGAATGGAAAAACACTTAGCAGAGTAGAGAAAGAGGAAACCTGAGATGGTTACTCCTTGCCACCCACTTTCCATCTTTGAAAAGTGTGTAAATTTGTCTGATCTGCTTTCCAGCTCTCTCTGTAGTGTGCAGATCTTCCCTTTTTATTCCTTTCCATTTATTTCAAGGAGGTTTTAAGAGAAGGGTTTCACTCTGCCATTCTCACTGGAGATCTGTCTCCCCTTTACATTTTTCGTGTCTTGTCTCACTGTAGATTTATTGTACCGTTCAAAGGAGGTTTCTTTGACCACATCACTACTTTTCAGGCCTGTTTGTTAGCTTTAGGAAGACTGGTTTTGTGAACTAGAAGTCAGCGTGTGGACAGGTCTGTCTTTGCTCTGTGATCATTGTGGAACTCTGAAGCGTCTTTGCTTATGAGCTGCTGTCCCATTGTAAGCCGCACCGCCCACTTGAGCGTGTACAGATGCTGGATTAGATTTGTTTGCTATTCTTAGTGGTAGTGGTGGAGGTCGGGGGAAGTGTTCTAAAACACATACTATATTGTTTTGGAAATCAGAGCTCATCTTATAATCTTCTTTTCTTGGCCTTTTTATTATAGTTCTCTTTCTTCTGTAATTCATAAAATCATCCAAAATATGTTCTGTAGAACAGAAGAGTAATTTGTAAAGAAAAATTAACTTATTCTTATATCACATTCTTTCTCATGTATGTCATATATGGCATGATATACATATGTATGTATTTATACATTTATATATATCTTTATAAATTATTCAAGGTAGGTGTGGTAATGCATTTTGTTTGAGAGCCTAATGAAAATGCTAGTTAAATGATTTCTCTTTGTTTTCACTAAACTCTTTAAATCAGTAATACATAAAGCTTAGTGAATTCAAACCTTGCTAATAATCTGCCCCCTCAAATTTTCTTTTATGTTAGTTGAAAATTACTCATTACACTTTTACATCACTTAAAAATAGAGACCTAATTAAAAAAATAGAACTCAAAAAGTAAATTGTTTCCATTAATAAAGAATGGGATGCGTATGCTAGAGATCTTATATCTTTCGTGCATGTAGTAGATAAGGGATGCTGAGCCTGTGGGGACTTTTACCTCCTGTAATAGAGGCAGATGCCTTTAATGCTTAGATTATTTCCAGTGGAAATGTATAAATAACTTGTTCATTGCTTTCCTTGTGGGTCTTAGGTTTGTTCACTAATGTGTGTATGCCCAGCAATAGGCCAGGACCTGGCCTGTACAGAGCTAGATTGATGATCTGATTAACTGAGGGAATGGCTACGTGGGCAGAGAGAGATGGCGGGTATTTTTAATAGGGTTTTTTTTTTTTTTTAGTGAAAGAAGTTATGTGTTATTGATTCTGCCACAACATTCTTCCCCTGCCTCTGTATCCTAATTTCTTCAAGGTCAATCTGGATGTCATTTCCTTTAGTTGCCTTCCTAATCAGTCTGCTTTTCCCCAATAGAGTAGATACTTCTGCTATATATTTTTACAGTATCTTTAACCACTTATCATCCTGTTAGTTTACTTGCATCTTTCATTAAAGCAAGATCTGTAAAGGCAGGTTGTATCTGACTTGCTAAATACTGTTTCTTTAACTTTTACCAGTGACTGGCTCTTATAGACATTAGGGTTAATTAAGATACTTATTTTTTGAATGAATGAATTGATGACCTTGTTCTGGAAGAAATTACAGCTCACTGCCAGTTTTTGAGGACTATTCTTTAGTTTTTACATCTGCCATTATTCAAAGGGCCATGTTTTTGGTCAATAGCCCATTTTTTGTTCAAAGGAAAGCATTAATTGAAAGTAGATCTTTATATTAGATTACTGCCCACTGAGTTATTCTTTGACTGGCTACCGTGGCTTCATGTCTAGTCCCCTGAAATTATGCTTAAGTATGTCTTGAGTAGTCTTTGGGGGGCGGGGTGGGGAGGGTGTGAGTGGGATGGGATGAGTAGGGCTGTCTGTGATCATTTGAATGCTCTTTATATGCTCTTGAAGTGTTTGCTATAAAGTTAACATTAGAATAATGAGTTTTGATTTATTGCACTAATAATGATGTGTGAAGAACCCAATAAAGTTCAAGCCAGTCTCCAAGTTTCTCTTCAGTCAGAGGAACCTGCCCTTTGTTGTTTAAAGAAAAAGTGCTTTATTACAGTATAAAAACAATAATATGAAAAATGTTGTAAACCAAATTATCTTAATAAAAAGTAATAAATGGGGGAAAGAGAGGAGAAGAGGGGGGGAGTTGAGAAAATTAAAATATAAGTATTCGTAGAACTGCTTTGGCAGATAATGGTAAAACTTTCATGCGGGTGTTTTTAAATATTTTTATATCTAGCACAGCAAGGAATCTAAAAATATTTTTGTAGGGGCCAACTCTGGCAATACTGACCTAGTCGGGTGGTAATTAGGAGTCATTAGGACCACCCCAGTAATTTGAGAGTGAGGGGAAAAGCTGTCCCTGGGGATGGAACTGAGGGCTTTGAACATGCTCCCTTGGACTCCACCGCCACTTGAGCTATCTTCCTGAGTCTGAAAATATTTTTTTGTGAAAAAGAACTTTATGGAGATATAATTAAATTAGTCTTTTTGAAGTTTACAGCTCCGTGTTTGTTTTTCAGCTTGCTTACAAAGTGGGATAATGTCACAACCATATAATTGTGGAACATTTTTGTCATCCTCAAAAGAAATGCCATACTCATTTGCCATACTTCTTAATTTCCTATCTTTATAGATTTGCCTATTTAAGATATATTCATATGCATATGAACTATATGGATTTCCATATTAATAGGATCAGATAATCTGTGACCCTTTGTGCATGGTGGCTTTTGCTTAGCATCATATTTGAAAGGCGCATTTATGGGGTGAAATTTCAGTCTTTTATTTCTCTGAATGATGGATTATGGTCCATTGTATCACATTTTGCTTATTTATTAGTTGATGGACATTTGGGTTGTTTTCATCTTTGGCTGTTACAAATAATGTTGGTTTCAACATTCATATATATATGAATTGTGTGTATATATATATATATATATATATATATATATATATACATACACAATTTTCCACTTACATGTTTTTGTATTACCAGGATTCAGTTATTCACTTTTAAGTTATAAATGACAGAAATCTCTGTATACATACATAGAGAATTGCAAATAATCACTGTGATGAATATTTACAAAATGAGCACACTATATAGCAAAAATCAAGATCTAGAAAGAGTACATTGCCAATATCATAGGGCCTTTTTTTATACTTTTTCTGATTTAAGTTGTTTCATTAACTTGTATGCTCTGGTGTTGCAAAAGGCTTAGTTAACTGTAAACTCCAAATATAGGTAGCCCAATGTAGTTGTTGAGAGAATGGACTCTAAAAAAGAGCTTGCTGATTGCCTGGGTTCCGTTCTTAGCTCTACGACTTACTTACTTCCTGTGAGATTGTGGTAGTAAGTGGTAGAGTCAATATCTCAAAGTTAACATCTCTAGACCCCATTTTTTTCTTGTCTGTACAGTTGTTACAACATTGCTCATAGGGAGTATTAATATAAGTAGATTACTTATCAGTCATGTGATGTATGTTATCTATTATTACAGTTACTATTACTAATATGCCCTTTAACTGACATCATATAGTTTCCCTAAACTAGCACTGTGCTTGGCACATAATCGAAGCTCAGTAGTTTGGCGGGGGGAGGGTAAGGAGTATAGCCAATGGGGATCAGGGGCCATTCTGGCCCTCTGATCAGAAGTGACCCCTGGAGGTGCTCAGAGGACCATCTGTGATGTTGGGGATTTGACAGGGTCACAGCCCCATGCAAAGCAAGCATCTGACCCCGTGTTACTTCTCCAACCATATAAATATGCACGCTCGAACACACACACACACACACACACACGCACACACGCACGCACGCGCGAGTTTGAGCCACATCTAGCTACATGTTCAAGAAAACTTTTGGTCCAGGAATAGAGTAGGTCAGTTGTATACAAGGCAAGTACCTTAATTACTGTACTGTCGCTCTGGTACCTCATTAAGTTTTTGAGGATAGAATTGAAGGATTTTAAATAATGAATGCCAGAACTTCTGAAACATCTGTTCAGTGTTATTCTTTCTTTCATTTACAACAGCTTTTGGAACTTTTTGACAGTGAAGACCCTAGAGAACGGGACTACTTAAAAACAGTCTTACACAGAATTTATGGCAAGTTTCTTGGTCTTAGAGCATTTATCCGAAAACAGATTAACAATATTTTTCTAAGGTAAGTGGAAGGAGTGAGGAAGAAGAAGCACAGTTGGTGATTTTGTACAGATTTTAAGTAAACCTTAACTATTTAAACACTTATTTTTACTTCTTCAAAGGTTTGTTTATGAAACAGAACACTTCAATGGTGTAGCTGAATTGCTGGAAATATTAGGAAGGTAAGCACATGTTTAGCTAACTAAACTCAAGAGATTTCCATTCTGTAAATTTCAGGTTCAGGTGACAAAGGGAAATGCTCATCTAGATCTCTTGCTGTATGTACATCAGGTCATCTATTTTGCACTTAGTGTGTTTCCCATTTGACTGCAAAATACTCTTTTCTTGTTCCACAGTTTGGCATTGCTGATTTTACCTGAATGATGGAAAAAGCTAACATTCTATTCATTGCTATTTTGCTATATATATACTAACATAATATATTTATATGCATTCAGGCCATTTACTTCAAACATCTTACTCTTACTCGTTTCTAAGCTACCTATAGATTGACATTTTTAAAGGAGCCATGTATCCAGGAGTAGTTCTTGAACAGCTGCTGCTAGCTGAAGTGAAATGAATTGGAAAGAGACAGCTGTTGTGTAGGTTTCTAGACACAGGGAGACCAGGGTAACTGGATGATGTGATTACTTAGTCTTTCCTGCTAACAGGAGTCATATTTTTCTCTTGGGAACTTCTATTGGCTGGGTTCTGTATGCATAAATAATTTCTTCTTCTTCTTCTTTTTTTTTTTTTTTTTTGGTCTGAGTAGAGATTTCAGGAATGAGAAGGAATGATGAAATTAGAAGAACCATAAGTGAGCAAGGCAGGCAAATCATTTGGGGGACGGAAACGAGGAAAGAAAAAATACTGATTCAAAAGGTTTTGGGAACCATCTAGCTCAGCGTAGGAGCAAGGGAAGCCATTGCTGGGAGATCATGAGTGAATTTTCTCTTAAATTTCTTCCTCAAATTTATTCTTAATAAGCAATCTTGAATACTACTGCAGTGTGCTGTGGGTTGTTCAGAATCAAACAGAAACTGAGTCAAGATTTTATCTGATCTCACTAAGAGGTTTGAGCTTAACTTGTTGTGATAGCATTGCTAATTCATGTCTCTTTTCTTTTTTCCTAGTATTATCAATGGCTTTGCTTTACCTCTTAAGGCAGAACACAAACAGTTTCTGGTGAAAGTGTTGATCCCTTTACACACTGTCAGGAGCTTATCACTCTTCCATGCCCAGGTAGAGTTTTTCACAATTACTTTTGGTAGCAGAATAAAAATTGAAAACTTAATGTTGCTTTGATATTGATATTTACCTTAGTGGGGGCAGGGGGAAGGCTTGTTAAAGTGAAACACTGCCCAAGGAAAATGAAAAACTGCATATTATTTTCTATGCTTAGGAAAATCAGGGGACTGTTTTAAGTGGGAAAAGCATTTGTTTAGTCATCACATTTTACAGAGCACTTGGATGACTTGTACAGTTTACAAAATTATATGTTGAACATGTGGTGATTATTAAAATGTATGTGGGCTTTCCCATTTGTACTTTGGACATGTTGTAATCATATCTGAATGTTCATAAATATCTATGTTCCTCTCAGTTTGTGTTAGTCTAGGTATTGCCCCTCCCTCTTCTAGTTCATTTACCATTTCTTCCTCATTTTATGTACACAGATACTTTTACAATTGAATAAATTAATAGTTTTTACATCTTTCCATTTTTAGCCTTCATTTCTTTCAAAAGCGTACCATGTCTTATCCCCACTCTAATTTCTGTGTTAATAGTGCCATGCATGATAAGCATGTCACTAGCAGGTAGGGAAATGATCTAGTCACATTTTCATTTTAATTTTTCAACCCTTTGACTCCCCCACCTCCTTAATGGGAAAGTTTTGAGTTTCATGGAAATATAAATTCTTCAGAAGAATGTTCCTCTTCAGTTGGGAAATTCTGTGTTTCAAGGAAAAATTAATCCATATGTTCTTAATTTAGAATGCCATCAGTATACTTTGAAAGAGTTGATTTCTTGTCCAACAATCTTTACTATCCCCTTTATAAATCTTGTCTCTAGTTTTTGAAACAGATATCGCATTTCCTGGCCATTTAAAATAAGTTTTGGGGGCATATGAGGGTTTGGATTACAGCCAGTAGTCCTAGGGGCAACTCCCAGCATGATGCTCAAGGCTTGCTCCTGGCAGTGTTCAGGAGACAATTAATGCCAGGGATCCAACCTGGGGCTCCTGCATGCAAAGCACACATGTAGCCCTTTGAGGCCCTTAAAATTATTCTTCCCAGGGCTGAAGTGATAGCACTGCAGGTAGGGTGTTTGCCTTGCACGTGGTCGACCCAGGTTCGATTCCCAGCATCCCATATGGTCTCCTGAGCACCGCCAGGAGTAATTCCTGAGTACAGAGCTAGGAGTATCCCCTGTGCATTGCCGGTGTAACCCAAAAAGCAAAAAATAAAATAAAATAAAATATTCTTCCTTACAACAGTTTGCATCAGATTTCTTCACATTTCTTCAGATTCTAACCATACCAGTACATCCTTTGATCTCATCAAGAAACTGCTTTACTGCATTTCAGTTAGTGAGCAAAGTTTTTTACAAATGCCTCCTTCTCATCTGAGGCTCTTCTGAACTAAAACTCAGTACTGCTGATGCTAGTGATGGGAAGCCCATAGTCTGGGCGGAACATGTAACTGGTTTCTGTCTAAATATACCAAGTGTGGGATTTCATCTCTGCTTTTCATTAGTTTGATACTTCATGTTCTGTTACTCTTAAAGAAAACTCCCCCTGGAGTCTTATTAATGTCAACCTTTGGCTTGAAAAAGTAGCTTTTTTATATATATTTCTTTATATACATAATATTTTTGAAGAGAATTGAATGTGAAATTTTTCAAGCCAGAGTCTGGAAACTTTTAGGAAGTTTTAATATGTCTTTGGAACCTTTTGTATATAGAATTTCCAATTTTGCCTTTCATATTTTTCCTTTTCCAGCTGGCATATTGCATAGTACAGTTTCTGGAGAAAGATCCTTCACTCACAGAACCTGTAAGTGCTTTTCCCATCCTTTCAAAAAATTTAGTAGGACCAGTTTTCATGAAAGTGGATATAAAATTGAGTGCCATTCGTTTTTCTCTTTTACATTTTAGGTTATTAGGGGATTAATGAAATTTTGGCCCAAAACATGTAGTCAAAAAGAGGTAAGTGCTTCATTTCCATGTATTAATAGCTTCCAAAGTACTTTGCCGAGTGCCAGTCACTGAGCTACTAAATACTAAACATACTTAAAAATGAATGCCTAATCTGCACCTTGGATCTGAAAGGCAGGACTATAAATACTCTTTTTTTTACTAGTTATGAAATTGATGGTTGTGTGGTTAAATAGACTCCTGGAGTACAATAAGCCAGAACCTGCCTCTTTTTTTTTTTGCATTGTTTTGGGGGTCCCACCCAGTGATGCTTAGGAACTCTCTCTGGCTCTCTGCTCAGTATTGACCCCTGGCGGTGTTTGGCAAACCATATGTGGTGCTGGGAATTGGAATCTGGGTCCGCTATGTGCAAGGCAAGCACCTTAGACCCTGTTCTGTCCTCTAGCCCAAACCTGCCTCCTTCATTCCTCAGTCCTGTTGTCGCTATGCTGCTCGGCCTAAGAAGGCCCAAGTCAGCCCCTAGCATGTGTCCTACTGTCCTGCTCTCTTGCTGTCACCTTCCTAGTATCTTTCTTCTCTGATACAGAGGTTTTGCTGTCACTCTCGATGGATGCTAAAGCAACCTGCCCAAATACCCACATAGTGTAGATGTCATCTCACTGTGCACAACATTACAATATGTAAAACTAAACAGACATTTAGTTTCAGTTGTCCTCAAGTGGCTCTTGAAATCTCTGATCTCCAGTCATTTGTACTTTTGCTGAGATCCACTGGGCATTGCCATGTGGTTGTTGGGCAGGAGTGCATCTCTTTAACTCGAAGGTGAACCTCACTGGGCACTGATTTTATACTCTTCAGCATCAGGAATCATGTGGAAAATGGCCCAGAAAAAAAGATCAGCTGTTGGTTTTACTTTGGGGAAGAACATACTCTGTTTCCAGATATATTGCTATAACAGAAACATCCTCAAGTCAGCTTCAGTTCTCCAGTATCCTACTATATACAATTTCTGAGTATCATCTCACTTCTTAGTACCTGTTGGGTAACATTGAGCTATGCCTTGCTGCCGACAGGCATCTCAAGATCTGAATTTATTTTCATTTATCATATTTTAATTCATAGTTGAGGGTTTTTTCTCTTTTTTTGGTGTTTTGACTTTTTGGTTCACACCCAACGTTGCACAGGGGTTACTCCTGGCTCTTGCACTCAGGAATTACTCCTGGCGGTGCTTGGGGCACCATAAGGAATGCAGGGAATCGAACCCAGGTCGGCCCCGTGCAAGGCAAGTGCCCTGTGCTATTGCTCCAACCCCATAGTTGAGTTTTTTAAGATAATTATTTCTTCATAACTTAAGCCAGTTACTAGTTTTCATTTCTCAGTTTTTCACCATACTCAATAGCGGATGACTGGGCCATTGATTTGGGTGCACTTTGTCATCAGAAAGCTGTTTTATTTTGCTTTGGGGTTTTGGGTCACAGGCAGTCATGCCCAGGGCTTACCCCTAGTTCTCTATTCAGGGATCACTTCTTACAGGGCTTAGGGAACCATTAGGAGGTGCCAGGGAGAGAACCTGGGTTGACCATGTGTGGGGCAAGTGCTTTACCAATCTCTCTGGCTCTAAAGCTTTGTTTCTTGAGGTGTATGCTGCACAGGCCATGAGATTCACTGCTTAGTAATGAGCCATTTTGCCTCTGTGCATGTGTGCATGTTTGTGTGTGTGTGTGTGTGTGTGTGTGTGTGTGTGTGTGTGTGTGTGTGTGTGTGTGTGTGTGTGTAGAAATGGGTTCGCATGGTTGATGGTTTATATTGGTACCTCTGTGTGGATGAACCTGCATGTGTGGGGCAAGTGCTTTACCAATCTCTCTGGCTCTAAAGCTTTGTTTCTTGAGATGTATGCTGCACAGGCCATGAGATTCACTGCTTAGTAATGAGCCATTTTGCCTCTGTGCATGTGTGCATGTTTGTGTGTGTGTGTGTGTGTGTGTGTGTGTGTGTGTGTGTGTGTGTGTGTGTGTGTGTGTGTGTGTGTGTGTGTGTGTGTGTGTAGAAATGGGTTCGCATGGTTGATGGTTTATATTGGTACCTCTGTGTGGATGAACCTGCCCTCTTCTGACTTCCTGACTTTCGGTGTTCTATTAATGGCGTATCCTAGAGACCCACCTAGCACATAGCAGAGGCTGTAAACATTTGATAAAAATCTGTGTGTGCGCTCTGGACTTTGGTATGTTATCCATGCAGCAGGACTACACACCACTGTTTAAAAATAAGAGTGACGGGGCTGGAGAGATAGCACAGCGGGTAGGGCGTTTGCCTTGCACGCGGCCGACCCGGGTTCAAATCCCAGCATCCCATATGGTCCCCTGAGCACGGCCAGGGGTAATTCCTGAGTGCAGAGCCAGGAGTAACCCCTGTGCATCGCCAGGTGTGACCCAAAAAGCCAAAAAAAAAAAAAAATAAGAGTGAGGTGGGGAGACAGCTATGTTAATACCTGGAGGGGAGAGTCACAGGAAACAGCTTCTCCCTGGGGACCTCAATGTCGGTGTATATTTGTCTTTTTTTGTGTCATTGGTAAGAGTGCAGAGTACCTTTCTCAAGGTAAGTAAAATCAGATTTTCAGCACCATAGGAAACTTATTCTTAACATTTTGGTGAATTCTTTGTAAAGTGAACATCTAATATGAGATAATGCCTGATTAGTTCAATTTTTATTTTGTTTTATTTAAACCATTAATCCTCATTATTTATATATATATTTTTTAATGAAGTGCTGCCTGACGTTTTGTGTTTTTCATGTACTTGCAGGTCATGTTCCTTGGGGAACTGGAAGAAATATTGGATGTGATTGAACCTTCACAATTTGTTAAAATTCAAGAACCTTTGTTTAAACAAATTGCCAAGTGTGTATCTAGCCCCCATTTTCAGGTTCGTAATAATGAGTGCATGAATCAGGGTGCTCGTATAACGTGTTGCTTGCATACAAATTTTACTTATGTTGAAACAAATGTCATGGACCTAGCTAGCTACCTTTTGACTTCATGGTGCAGTAATTGGAGTAAGCACGTTGCTCTCGAGCCCCCACTGTGGGCGCACCTGTGAGGCTTCTTTCCGCTCACTCCATTCCCACTGGACCACCCTATAAGCAGGGTTTCTACACGTGTCAGCAGTGAAGTTCTGGAGCTGGGGCAGTAGTACAGCATGTAGGCATTTGCCTTGTGCACTACTGGGTTTGGGCCAAAAACCAAATCAAAAAACCAAAACAATGAAATGCAGACTGGCAAAGCAACTGATCTTGAGTTGCTGAATTAAAGGTTCTGAGAGTCTGTTATAGACCATGATAAAGTTTAAACGAGCACTCATTTTCTGTACTGTGCTAGATGCTTTATATCATTATTTCTACACCTAAATGTCTTATGAATATTGTACCCTTTTTAGATTAAAAGAAAAAAAGAGGCACAATGTTCAGGGGGAGGCACAGGAATCAGGGGTACATGCAAAGCATGCATCTGACCCAGGCTTTATCCCTGGCATTGCACACCTCCTTCTCATCACTCACCCCTACTTCTCCCCAGGATTACTGGGTCTAGCCTGGGCAGCACTGCTGATGTGGTTCTGGTGGTCCTTGGCACTGCAGGCTCTTAGCAGTGCTACATTCTTAGGCTCTGGTGTGGCCTGGCTAGCTGAATATCACCAGAGCACTGCTTGGAAGGCACCCCTCCCACTGCAAAAGAAGTTAGGCTGTTAGGCTTAGAGAATGATTTGCTCCAGCTCTCAGGGTTAATGGGAGTGGAGTCACTGGGCATTTTGCTTTTTGTGAAAACTGGGGACTTTCCCATGGCACTGCTCTGCCGCCTGGTGGCTGCTCTGGGATAATACAAAGAAGGTGAACCGGAGCAGCCTTTGAGACCTTGATGTAGCACTGTGGAACCCATACAGTAAGACAGGGGTGGCTGAGGGTGGGGGTGGGGTGGGATCGGGATCTGGCATAAAAAAAAAATTAGTTTATTTATTTATTTTTCCTGTCTCACCAAAGGTCCAAAGTGGCTTGGCGGCCAGAGAGCTACTATAGGGGTTAAGGCACCTGCCCTACATGTAGCCCATCCCAGTTTTATCTCTGATACCACATGGCCCCGTGGGATTTGCCAGGGAATTGCCAGAATAGCCTGGGTAACCCCTGTCACTGCAGGTCCAAGCAGCACTGTGTCCCTGGACCTTGTATTGAGCTGCTGGCCTGCTTGACTGGGAATTGCTGGGCGTGAGCCCCGGGCTTCTGCTGCCTTCTCCTTTTGTCCCCCAGTTGTTTCTTTATATGCTACTTTTTAATTTGCAGTTCCTGTTCAGATTGTACTGTAGTTGATAGCACAGACCCCCCTTCCTTCCCCACACCACACACTGCTAACATGGTACACTTGGTGTTGAGTTTTTTTCCCTGATTTGTCATTTTCCTTTAGTTAATGGTTAACTAGCTTTGTTATCTTAATCTTTAAGTTAAAGACATGTCAGAATGCCAAGGTGGTGACCTTATGACAGTCTCGTGGTGATTCTCTCCCTCCCTCTCTCCCTCTTTCTCTCTCTCTCTCTCATTCTCACATACATACACACACATGCTCATGCACTGCCCTCCCCCCACCCCCCAAAAAAGGAGCAGGAAAACCAGTACATGAACCATATTATACTCTTATAGTATAGGATGGATTTTTTAAAAATTGCTGAGTACTTATATAATTTGATATTTCACACAGGCATTTAATGCTCAATTCTCTGGGTTTGTATTATTTTTCAGTTTGTGTCAGATGTATCATAGAGCCAAGGAGTAGGAATCTCTTTTAAAATGAATATCACTTGGAAGCCTTAAGATCGTTTGATGTTAAGAAGCTTTAAAATACCTCCACCTAGATGGCTTATAAACAAAAGAAACTTATTTCTTACAGGACAGAGTCTGGAAGTCCAAGATTTCAACACCAGTGTAGTTGTATGGAGGCAGTGTTCTATGTCGTATTTCTTGTTACGTCCTTTAGTGGTGGGGAACTGGGGCTCTTTTCTAAGCCTGCTCCTGAGGGTTCCACTGATAGGCCTGAAGTTTCTTCCAAAGGCCCCACCTAATAGTACCTTCCTTACAACATACACATTTTGGAGGAGTTGGGGTGGCAAATATTAAGACAATTGTAGGCTTCCATAATAAAACATTGCACTGAGTAGTGCTTCTATCCTGGTGTTGCTTTGCGTGTACAGTGCCTTTCCTCATTAAGGGACATTGCTGGTTACTGACTTCTGTGTTTACCCTTGACAAAGAGATGGACGTTATGATACTCTTTTAGTATTAAGTAGCAAGTCAAACATGAGATTGATAATTGAATGTGGAGAAAGGCTAGGTGTTTCCTTCCCTAGGTCTCTAAAAAGTCCTTGTTAGTTTATAAGTTCCCTCAGCCTGGAATGACCCAGCTTAAATGCTTGTTTCTCTCCTGACATTGCTGCCACCTCTCCTCATCAGCGTGTTGTTCATTCTGCTCTCTCTTCTGTTACTTTATTCCTATCTCTGACAGTGCATCTGCCACATTGAATTGACTCCTAATGTCCCTTTCTCTCCCCATGTCAGCTCTGTAGGGTGAGATTAAATCTGGTCAGAGCAGACCCTTTGCAGTCTACCACTTGTTAGCCGTGTGTATGGTCTTAAAGCAGTGGCTTATTGAATCTTAGTTTTCTTATCTGTGCAAATAGTAATTATGGACCCTGCTTTATCTATAAGTTGGTTGTGAGATACTATGTCTGTAAAGTATTTGACATAGTTTCTGACTTTGTTATATATGTTCTTTTTTAAATTATTAAATGTTTTGTACTGTTAAGGGTCTAGTCTTTCCTAAGTACCAGGATTCCTTTTTTTTTTAAATTGAATCACATTGAATAATATAGATGGAAAAGTTCTAATTTCTCAGTCTATTGATGGGTACATCTTGTTCCATTTTTTAAATTAAAAGATTTAATTTAAGTTTAATTGATTAAATAAAATGCTTCACAACGTGTCTGAATAAAAGAAATCATTCCTTTTCCCATATGATTACATTTTTAGAGATTTGAGATTAGTTTTTGAGGCTTTATTTTTGTCATTATTTTATATTTTAAGGCATTGCTAGATTTATTTTGCAGGGATCCTTTGAATCCATGAAATCCTAGGTGACCGAGCAACTTTAACTCATCCTACCAAGTATGATTGGAGGTCATGGGTAGATTTGTGTGGAAGAAAGGGGGTAGGTAACAGCAGGCAGGTGGGCCTCTGTTCTCCTTCAGGTGCCTCGGGACTTCCTAACTCCTGCCTTTTGCCCTTTAAAGAAGGGGCTATAGGAAGCTCTGGAAAGAGCCTGCACATTGGGCTGGTCACACTTTAACTGTTTTTGACCAATGTGGCTAGGGTTAGGTCTTAGACTTGTGTCCTCATTAGTTCATTGGGCACAGAGGTTCCTGCTGTGCACGGTGCCAAGGGAGTGCTGTGTGTTTGCAACGTGGGCCCGATACAGGTGGAGCTGAGCAAGGGATCCTGCCCTACAGGTTGGTCAGCTGGGCTGTTGCTAGCAGCTGTGGACCAAACACTCACCGGGCACTGCGCCCTGAAGTGTGTGGCCCCAAAGAGAAAGGGGTTAACACAGCTGTGGAAACTGTATGGCAAAGAGAAGTCAGGTGAAGGGGTTTGCCACTTGGGAGCTCTGAAGGGTGAAATGTTGGATTGGGCAGTGTTAAAGGAGAATATAAATAGGTAGGAAAAACCAATCTTTTGCTTCCCCAACAGATGAACGGTTTTGAAACATTTTGAAAGATTGTAAACGTGCACAAATGTAAAATCTGGTTAATATTAAATTTTTCATTTAGTGGATGCTATAAATATAGCTTGAAAAAACTCGTGTTTAGAGAAATTGCAATTTTTTCTTTGTCTTTTTCTCTGTCATAACAGATATTTCTTTTCCTTTACTCACAGGTGGCAGAAAGGGCACTCTATTATTGGAATAATGAATATATCATGAGTTTGATAGAAGAAAACTCGAATGTCATCCTTCCCATCATGTTTTCCAGTCTTTATAGGATTTCAAAAGAACACTGGAATCCGTAGGTTTTCAGAGTTCCTTTCCTCTCTTTTTCCTTTTCTCACTTCCTCTCTTCTTATTCCTTCTTTTGCGAGCATGGTGCCATGAAATGTTTTGAATACTTGCTGTGTGCAGATATTGCGCTGTTACAGAAAACATACACGAGGAAAGCTAAAATTTCTTTTTCTTTTTCTTTTCCTTTTTCTTTTCTTTCTTTCTTTCTTTCTTTCTTTCTTTCTTTCTTTCTTTCTTTCTTTCTTTCTTTCTTTCTTTCTTTCTTTCTTTCTTTCTTTCTTTCTTTCTTTCTTTCTTTCTCTTTCTTTTTTTTTGCATTTTGCTGGCTAAAAGGGGAGACTCCCAAACAGATCATTTGCAGAAGTGTATCGTCAAAGTTCTTACAGTATCTGTGCTCTTGAGGACTCTACACCCACTTGTGATCATAGCTGAGCTATTTGGCCTGCTCTGGGAGGAGAGGTTTGCAGCTACTGATGAGGTGGCAGTGCTCAAAGTGAATTTTACAGGCATTTAACAGGTGGATGTCGTGAGGGCAGTCCGTCTGGCAGTATGATTTACTGATCACACAGACATGAAAATGTAAAAAGCTCCTCTCATGTTTTGATACCCAGGAATTTGGTAAGCCTAAAGCACAGGGTTTTTTTGAGAACTAGAAGGATGAGAGAAGAAAGAAGTGGGGGCCATGTAAGTCTTCACCAAGCGAATAAGGCAACATGAAGGACTTGTGGAGCAGGGAGTGGCCTGAATTGGTTTACATTTTAAGATCCACTTACAAGAACAGTTATTATACATGTCCTTTGCTAGTATCATAAAACAGAAGTTTAATACCTAGTCATGTGAAGGATAAAGTATTCTGTACTTGAATGACTACATATTTCTCTTTGTCATAGAAGGAATTAAAATTGGGTCATGTAATTCAATATACATAATATATATAACATATAATATAAAATGACACACATATATAATACAAAGTTTTACATACAAGTGTAAAACATGTTTTTTCATATCTGGCAAATTAAAAAATTTAAAAGCAGAGTTGGTAGATAGGTAAGTCTCATTATGCAGATGGCCACGAGGATCTAGAGAGTAGTTTTTGTAAGTGTCAATAACTGCTCAGTGTATGTATTTTAATATTCTTAAAAATGTTTTGAAAGCATCATTTCTATGCAGCACAGATAACGATTTATGGGGAGGGGGTGTTGGATCACACCTGGCAGTGCCCAGGGGTTTTGTGTTCAAGAATCGCTCTTGGTGGTACTAAGGAGAGCATATGTGTTATAGGTCATCAAACCAGGGTTGGCCACATTCAAGGCATGTTTCTTAATCCCTGTACTGTTTCTGGCCCCAAATACATGTGATAGCCATTTGGAAATACCAAATCTATGGTTTATTTAATGTATGACCTGACTTTTATACATACCGGTTTTCATAATATTGGGAATTATTTTATTAAAAATTAGATGTAATATTCTTGTTTTGCAGAGAGCAGTGCAAGACTTTGGTCATAATATATCCCATTACACAGTCCCCACATTATCCAGGAGCTTATTCTGCTTGATAATGGAAACTATGATTTTGTCTATTTAGTTGTGTAATGTTGCACAGCTAAATAGTAGCCATTGCCGGCTTGCTGGTTAACCTTTCTAGCATGTATAATGGGTTGACAAGGCAACTAAGCATGAGGAGATGGACTGATGCAGATCTCAACTCGAAACAACAGCTTGTATTAAATGACTCAACAGGTGTCTGCTATGATCTATTAATAAGGATTGTAGAGTGTGTATATATATGTATATACATATATATATATGTGGATACATTTATATTTGATTTGTTTCTATGGCAATAGCTTTTGATTTTGATGAATTGTTTTTATTTTCACTTTAAAAATAAAATCCAGGTCTATAAGGTTGGTCCTACCACAGGTGCTCATTTCTTTCTTTCGGGGGTGGGTGGGAGGAGGGGGAGTTGCTTTAGTTTTTTTGCTTTGTTTTTATTCAGTGAAATTAACTGCCCACATTCTATTCTGGGTATCAATAATTAGAAGGGCAAAATTAGAATTTTCTTTTTCTAATCCTCCCAATTCCTCGGAAACCTATCTTTATGTTAAGAACGTAACTCTCATGGTGTAGAAATGAACTGTAGGTCATTGCTAGTCATTCTGGCTAAAAAGGGAAGGAGCCCATTCGAAGTTGGAAGAGCTCACTGACACAGGGGTGCTTTGCTTTCTCCATACAGCAGCATCCTATTCTGTACCTCTAACCAAGGCATTCTTTTTCTCTTTGCTTCCCAGGGCTATTGTGGCATTAGTGTACAACGTGTTGAAGGCATTTATGGAAATGAACAGCACCATGTTTGATGAGCTGACAGCCACATACAAGTCAGATCGTCAGCGGTAACTTTTAAAACCTTTTTTTTTTTTTTGTCAGCTGTGCATAAAACTATTGCCATCTTTTCTTTCTTTTTGCTGAAGTTGTCTGTTGCACCGGAAATTATAACAGCACAGTTTTATTATCTATTCCATTTTGCATGCTCATTAGCTGTGTTTTTATTAGTGTACCACTGGGTGATAACATGTCATTTTGAAAAAGGCTGCTTTCCTCCATCCCTTCAGTGATGTTTCTCTTCTGCCTCAGGGTTCAAGTCTGGCACATAACTGGTATGTCAGACCATCTTAAGGGAATCATCTGGTCACTTGCCATCTAAATTCACTACAATATTGAACGAAAATTGGGCTGATCTTATTTTCGTTCCAGTAGCAGGAAGGATGAGACACCATTCTTGTTAAACTCTTTGACCCAGAACTTAGTTTTTACTGTTAAATCCAATGACTTCATTGTGATTCAGAGGGCAGTAAAAATAATGTGAAGAGTCTGGTACTATACAAAATTTGAATTGTTTAAGACCAAAAGGAATCAGTTGAACCCTTTACATTAAATGTTTTTAGCTTAATAAAGCCTTTCTTGATTTCAGTGATATGGTTCTAAGATGGTTCTAAGATATTATTTCTTTTTTTTGGGGGGGTGTCACACCTTGCCCTGCTCATGGGTTACTCCTGGCTTTGCACTCAGGAATTACCCCTGGCAATGCTTGGGGGGACCATGTGGGATGCTGGGATTCAGACCCGGGTCAGCCGCGTGCAAGGCAAACGCCCTACCCGCTATGCTATTGCTCCAGCCCCTAAGATATTATTTCTTATCCAACTTTTCAAATGATGTCTTAGTATGTTTAGGCTAATACAGTGTGTAGGGATGCCACCTATTGTTATTTTTTATTAATTAAATTGCATTGAGTTTGGGGCCTCCCCCACAGTGTTCTGGGCACCCAGGAGCCACTCCTAGTGATACTTCACCAACCAGGCCACATGGTTCACTGCTAGGGTTCGAGGATATAATGTGTCTTGGGCCTTACAGTGAATGGGAGCCTCGAGGACTTTATCCATTGGTGCTCCAGGGACCATGGTTCTGGGGATCCAACTGGGACCCTTGTATGTGAAACATACGTGCCTCTGTGTTATCTCTGGAGCCCCCACCTGTGCTTACTTTGTGGGTGGATTCTGAAGAAGATTAATTGCTCAAAGTTTAGAGAAAGGGAGTTTCAGATCATGTGCCAGTATGATTTGGATGAGGGCTCTTTTTCTGGTTCTTAGCTTCTCACTCTGTCCATATGTGATAGATGGGGAACAGATCTCTGGGGGGAACAGCACTACCCCCATTCATCAGGAATCTGCCCCTAAGACTTAGTCATCTTCCCAGAGACTTACTCTCCTACTACCTTTAAGTATGAGGATTCAAACTGGGAAGTTCAGGACGCACACAAATGTTCAGAACTTGTTGTTATTGCAATTACACTGAAGAAAATTGGAGACTTCATTAACAGTTGAGCATTTGGTTTATCTAATATTTTCAGCAGCAAACACTAGTTTTGTATATGTGTGCTTCTGAAAGGATGTTCCTGTCCAGGACCTTGCTGACCCTTCTAAGCAAACCTACCTGTGGCTCCTTTTATTCTTTCTTTGCCTGATTTTGAAAGTGTTACTTGCATTTTACTGATAGAAGAGCAATGATAAGGAAAGGTTTGTTAGGAGAGAAAGGATCACTCCAATTATTGTTTTAAATTAACAGCATGTGACATACTAAAAACATCTTAATTTTGGAATATAGTAAGTACTTAGCTGTAGACAGAAAACACTGAGAATTTTTAAGCCATAATATTGGGATAAACATCAATTATGGGCCATATTTGAGATTAAACAACTTTTAATTTGCTATATTTTCAATTTTTGCAAATCATTACACTTAAAATAACCCACCTTGCCCAAACATAAATTTAAAATACTTTAAATGTTATTTTAAGAAGGAGGCAAAGAAGCATTTTAATACCATAATGTATCATTAAAAAATGAACTGGACATAACATTCTTTTACAGCAACAGAAATTCTAGTAGTTATGTTATCCAGGTTACAGAATAGTTAAATATGTGGAATCCCAATTGAAGATTATTGTAGCTCTTATTTCTAAAGCATTCAAATTAAAATGATATTTATTGAAATTTCAGTCGTAGAATGGTTTTCTGATTATTGTTTAAACAAAATAGGCCAACTTGAAAAAAGATAAGAATGAATCTGGAACTAGGTATGTTTTTTGTGAAGTTGGTTCTGATGATGTAATATATTACAGTGACTTAGGGTTAGTGGACTTTCTTAAAGAGAAAGGTGATATGTTGTCAGGTGAGCAATAGAAGGCTTTTGCTGAATAGATGGGAACATTTTCCTTTGATACTGGAATGGGAAATAAGAAAAAAGAGACATATTATATTGTCAGAGAAGAATTTAATGGAAGATTTCTCTTCTGGATGTCAAGAAGTTAGTAATGGTTTCAGTTCAGACAAAATTTTTGAATATTACCAATCTGAAAATGGTGGGTGGAATAAGTAACTACACATGCCAGCATTTGTGGCATATAAAATTAAAATTGGATTATAATTTGACAGTTATCCCATGTATGATAATATGGTTAAGTTTTAAATTTTCCACCCACAGGGAGAGAGAAAGTGGGAAAGAACGGGAGTGACAATAACTGTGTTATAAATATTTAGAATTTTAAGGATTAAAGTTGTCATTATAAAAGATATATGCTAAATTCACCTGGGAAAAAGGTCCCACGGAACAGATTTCACTGAATACTATAAAACTCCCATGTAATCTTGGCAAGAGTGAAATGCATCAGTAATACGATGATGAGTTTTCAAGGAATAGCAGTTAATTTAAACCATTAGTCTTCAAACACTGGTCTTGGTACTATTCTGCAAGTACAGAAAGGTTGAAGACCACTGGGCCACTTGCAGGGCAGGTTAAAGAGTGATGATTTAAATCATAAACCAGGACATTAGTAAGTTAGTATATGGTTCAGTTGCTTTTCATTTGAGCCCTTGCTTACCAACCTTGTCTGCCAGATAAAAAGGCCCTACGTGTTGCAACTCTGTAATACATGGTGACAATTATGTAGATCAACATTATCCTCAGTCTATAACTGAAAACCAAAAGTGATAACTTTCTAAAACAGCTTTCCTACAGTTAGAGTCATGACTGGAGAGGCTGGAGCGATAGTACAAAGTGTAGTGTGTTTGCCTTACATGTAGCCAACCTGGATTCAGTGCCCAAAGTTCCATATGGTCCCCTGAGCATGAGTAGTCGTGTTTCCTGAATGCAGAGCCAGCCGTAAGCCCTGCGCATCACTGGATGTGGTCCAAAAACTTAAAAGAAAAAAATTATGACTGGAGGATTATCTAGCCTTGGTCCTATTGCTCTGTAAATATTAATTTTTCAGGGACAAAGTTACCAAATAGCTGTTGAAAACATGTTATGTCTACCATAAACTTATACTGTGCAGGTTGTTGCATTTGAAATAACTGAAGCTAATTATTGTAAATAAAGCTTAAATTACTAAAATATTAGTTATAAAAAGATATTTGTTATATAAAAGTGTTGCCTCTTTATAGAGTGAAATGAACTTACGTTACTCTAGAGAATTTGGGGAAGGATGATTAGCTTTTCTTGCATTTGCTACATATATAACTTCTTAGTGTATTTGGTGATAACAGAAAATAATAGGACTGGGATTATGCATAGATTTTATTTAGCCAATATGGATTTCCCTGAATAACTGTTGTACTGTATTTGAAGATAAATCCTTGCTAAGTGAAATAGCAAATGTACTGTATCTTTCATGCCTGAGATGGCAGGACCCTCATTTTCAGAAGTTATCTGAATTTATGATTTCTCAAGTAAAATATTGGCTTATTGTTTACCCTTCATCACAAAGGAGAAAACTAGGGATAGTGCACTGAATTAGTTCTAATGGAATTTAATTAATATATAATTCAGTCGTATATTCCTGCATTAGATTCCCTTATACTTGATTGATGTTAAAATTAACAACCCTCCTTTTATAAAAATAGGGTGATCTAAAAATATTGGCACACTGCAATTTGTTGGTCCTCGTTTTGGATATTTGCTTATTTGGTGAACTGTATAAAGTAAAATCTGAGAATCTAGAGATGACTACTCAGATTACTATGGCATCAAATTTCAAGAGTTTAAATATTCAAATTTAGTACAATATCAATGATGCTCAGTCCAACAAATTGATCTCTCTCTCATTCTCTCTCTCTCTCTCTCTCTCTCTCTCTCTCTCTCTCTCTCTCTCTCTCTCTCTCTCTCTCCTGTCTCTCTCTCTTTTACACACACGCGCGCACAAATTGTGACCTCCCAAGTAGAACTCAGAAGGTCCAGGGACCCTACCAAGCTATTCTTGGTCAGCTGGGCTGGCAGATTAGTAAAAGTGCCCGAGGATGTGATGTTGCTTGTGCCCTATGGTGCCTGGGTTAACCAGGCCATCCCTGCTGTACTGGGGTTCCCCAGGGCTGCACCCAGCAATACTTGGCAACCTTGTATTGCCAAGAATTGAATCTATGTCATATGTATCCTAGGCATGTACCCTCATGTGCAAGAAAAATATGTAGTGTAGCTATTAGATATGGGTATAAAATAATAATTTAGATTATTTTGTCTATTAATATTTGACTACCGATTAATATTGTGCTAAAGAATTAGAAAGATAGATATTGATAAAGGGAAATCGTTTTCCTTGACTACTGCTCTGTCATTTCTAGTATCTCTTTTCAGAAACTATTTGAAAACAAAGATGAAATCATATTTTAACTGTGTCTGAAGTAAAAACTAATTAGTGTATGCCCTTAGTTTTAGGATAACAGACATGTAAGAAATCCCCATTTTTGTTTTTTTGTTAACTTTGAAGTTAGTTTTCTAAATTAAGCTAAGTATCTAAGGGATATTAATGTGAAATCTTAAAATTTTCTTCTCGGGCTGGAGCGATAGCACAGCGGGTAGGGCGTTCACCTTGCATGCGACCGACCCGGGTTCGATTCCCAGCGTCCCATATGGTCCCCTGAGCACCGCCAGGGATGATTCCTGAGTGCAGAGCCAGGAGTAACCCCTGTGCAGAGCCAGGTGTGACCCAAAAAGCAAAAAAAAAAAAAAAATTTCTTCTCATCTCATACTCTATTATTAGTACTTTTTGTCTGCGTAAATGTCTTTTTTTTTTTTTATATAAAAAAGATATGGCCTGAGAAAAACACCACAAAGCTCAATGTCAAACTTCTGAAAGATCTTTATTGAAAGGAAAGAAAGATGTCAAAACAACAGCTTTTAGATATTCTCTCTTAAATCTTTTCAGTTTTTCACCTTATATTCTGTTTCTTTCCCAGTGAGAAAAAGAAAGAAAAGGAGCGTGAAGAATTGTGGAAAAAACTGGAGGATCTGGAGTTAAAGAGAGGTCTTAGGCGTGATGGGATAATCCCAACTTAACAGAAATAATGACAGCACCATTACTGACCTGTGGAGTCACACATTTATGTAGTAGAAGATGGAGCAACAGTTTTCTGTATTGTGCAACTTTACAGTAGATTTCACATTTTGTTTCATTATTACAACAGCACTGTATATACCCGTCTCTAAGTAAAGGAAAAAAAAATAAGAACTTCAATCCAACATTTGGACAGTAGATGGACTTCTCAGAACTTTGCAAACATAATCATTGTCCTAACCCTCTTAAAAAACTAAAAGCAGTCTTCAAAGATCTGTTGATGAAATTGCTGTGTTAAAATTCCATTATTGGGAGTTCCTTATTTATCATTAGCAGAGAGTATGAAAAATTTTTCAAATGTGAACAATCTTAAATTTAGCTTGTCTTTCTGCTAAGCTGTTAAATGTATTTATAGTAATGGAAACAAAAAAAGACTGTCATCTCCTTATAAATTTGTATGCCATCCTCTTCTGGATAACTTGATTGTAATTTGACATTTTTCCTTTTGCACATCTTCATGAGTTGAATGTCCATACTTAATGGGACCATGTCATACAAAGGTCCCTGAAAAAAGTTTTGTTTACTGGAGTGAGCATCTTTCCAGTAACCAGGTTGTCCTGGTACTCCTTTAGTTTTAAAATTAGGAGTAAAAGAGAAGAGGCGATAAACATAGTAGGGAAGGGAATTTTGGATTCACAGATCAGTTTACAGTGAATTCAAATCAATGTCTTGAATCCTTTGAAAACAGGCACTGGGTCATCATAGGCTTCAGTACCTGGCCAGTATTAGTTGCATACATCATTGAACACACATACTAGAGATGTGTTTGAAATGTCAGAGAACATCCTTTTGGACCATTTTGAAATAAGAAAGACAAACACTAAATAGATAACCATGAAATTGATCGCCAGGATTGCGAATCTAATTGGGAATAGAGTTGAGCAAACAGCTTGGACTGTTTGGAGTTGTTGCCTTACTTTTTAATATGTATTTATAAAGTATTCCAGCAAAAGAGGATGTAGCCTCTGGGAAAAAAACAAACATGTTACAGTGTTTTTTGTAGATTCTCGTTCTATATTTCATCACAGCGCCAGCCCTGTTTTTAGCCAGAAAGGATTCAGGATACACATTATTATGCATTCTGAATTGGATGCGTAATTCCTAACTACTGTATTTGTTACCAAAAGTGGTTCTACAAATGCTACTGAAAAAAAAATCTGGAAATTCCTAATGTCCTGAGTATTAATAATAAAGTTTAAAAATGCTTTTATATCAAAGGTGCATTGTGACCAAATTGTTTAAGAAAAACAAAAACTAAACAAAATCTAGGGCTGTATTATAGATATATCTAACTGGCTCTCTGCTTTTATTTAAAAGAGGAATCTTACATCTGGGGAGATAAAAATGCTGATAATACTTGTGTACAGTATGTACTTACCTAATGCAGTTGCATTATTATGTACCGAATGATAAATGTTTTGGGATTTATTTCCAGGATGCTTTTGCTTGTTCTGAATGTGGCAGCAGTGAGTTGATAATCCTAAACCATCACATCCAGCAGTATTTGTGGTATAGAGCTGACTCAGTGTTCATGTGTTGGATTGTGATAGTAGCAAACATGAACATATGAACTGTTGTTGCTCTTAAATAGAAATACAATATCAATACAATATGGGCTTGTATATTTTCTTCCTTCCATTTTTAAATATAAAATAGAATATGCAGTTTTATTGTTTCCACTAAAAGTGGGGGGGGGAGCCACTGACCTTTCTTCCCAGTAGTGTTTCAGGATTATCAGGTCACAGTTTGTGTGTAAAGGTCGGCTAATTATGGATATTGTCATCTCAATAACTTTGTAAAATTAAAATGAGACTTGGCATTGTTAATTCTGAAAAAGAAACAGCAGTAAAAGTGTCATATGCAACACCAAATACAACATGGTTTAATGGAATGAATAGATTTTCTTCAAAAGAACAATAATGGGGATCTAATGTGTGGTTGGCAGAGGCTGCCAAAGATGAAATTACTTATTTTTAAAGTGCTGGAGTAAAGGTGCAAATTTGAGTACTAAAGATAAAAAAATAAATTTATAACAAATCATTTCCATTAGCCCATCTGATTGTAGCCCATCCATTTTGATTCTGCATTACATTTTTTTTTGACAGTATAAACCTTATTGGTGGGCCATTGTTCATCATTTTAGGTAGAGAACATTAAAATCACGGGTTTATGAATTATCCCTGTCCATTAAAATTAAATGTGGTGATTGAAATGTGAAAGACCAGGATCCCTTTGTGCGCCTTACCCTGTCCTCAGAGTTAAGGTAGGAAGTACACAGTTATCCCTGATGTCAGTTTTATATGTTGGTCATTCCAAACCAAGAAGAATAAAGCCAAATGTTAGACATATGTAAAGAAGCAATTATAGATATATGTCTAAACTTCATAGGGCAACTTCTGAGAAGGAACACTGTCTTTTCATTTTTAATTGAAAGTGACAATGTGACATGTGTCATGTTGTGTCGGGTGACGCAGAGTAACTGAGGTAATCTGACTGTTGCACTATGTGACATATTTAAGGACGTACTTGCTGCATTTGCAGCAGCCCTCTCTCTTTGTCCTTTCCCACGATTCTGCTGTTGCTGCAACTTGAGTTAGTTGTGACAAGTGCATCTTTGTGTTATATTTTTGTTTGCTTCATAATTTCCAGAACTATATATAAATATATTTTTTAAATAGCAAATATTGTAGTTAGTGAGTGATGATCACTCCAAACTATCCCTACCATATTGGTTTCAGGGGTAGGATTCAGAGTGTATTTGGAAGAAAACAAATCAACCAACCCTGTGGTTTAGAATGATGCAGAAGCCTTAGGCTGTGGGCCTAGAAAAACCATGTGAGTGAATTTACCCATCTCATACTTTGAATCAAGCATGCATTCCTTTTCTCACTGTGCAAGTGTCCCCCGTTGTTTTCCTTCTGTGTTTTGTTCCTTGTCCTTTTAAATTTTATTACATTTTGCTCTCCCTAACATTTGACTGTTTTTTATAAAATAAAATAAAAAACTAAAAAAGTAAGAAATAATACCCTCAATGCCGCTGGATACTCACAAGCAGGGTTATACTCCTTCATCTTGGGCTTGTTTGCCTAAATGGAAGGGTTTAATTTATTTTGTACCTCCTCCTATGCGTGGGACAGTCCAGGGTGCAGAGCCAGGAATTGCTTGTAATTGCACCTGCTATACTTAAATGTGTAGCCCTAGGCTCAATCACACTATGAAAAGAAGAAAAAAAGTATATTTAGAGCTTTAAAAGCTTTTTTATTTTTTTGTGGGGTGGGGGGGTGGGAAAGGGAAGATGTATGGATGTTATTGGCTTTTTTTTTTCTTTTAAATGTTCAGAGTTTTGGCTTTTGTTTTGTTTTGTTTATTCCTCCTGTTTTTTCCCTCCTTTAATTGGATGCACTGACCTGGCCCAGGAAATAAAGAGAATCTCTCTTTTGATGCTATTACCAATGTTATCACAAAGTGACAGTCACCTCTAGTAAAAAGGTGTCTCCAAGACTTGATCAGTGATATTTTATTTGCACATCAATATTTTTATTTTTATATTCTGGCTCAGCTGCTTCTCTGAGTAGAGTTAAGGAATGAGCCATACAAAGGATTTTTGTAGTAGGTATATTGGCAATGCTTTTTATATTTCTCAGTATTTCATTTTGAAAATCTAAAAGGATTGTGCATCTTGAGAGAAAGTTGAACAAATTTTGATCTAGTGGAATGTTAATTTGTGCTGCTTCTTGTGCACGATAGCAGCAGTAGTATCTCTTGGAAATAAACTTCCCATATTATGATGTCTGTAGGTTTCTCTCCCTCCCTCCCTCCCTCTTTCCCTGCCTCCCTCCCTACTTCCTCCCTTTTTACTTTTCTTTTTTGGAAATCACTTATTGTAAATAAGTTGTAATCCAAACCTCATGTATCAATGGGGAACTATCAAATATAAATATTACCAATACATTTTCTGGTTGTTGTCTGATTTTTGACTGAGGTATAATGAGAATATGTCCTTTGCTTTTGGTTTGAGGATTTCGCTTTAGCTTCATGAATCTTTCGGTATTTTAGTATTTCATTGTTTTAGCAGGAGAGGGCAGCAAAAGTTCATTTCTCTGTTAGAAATGCTGTGGTTCATGAATGGTTTCAAATTTAATTTGTGTGTGTGTGAGCGCGCGATTTTTTTTTAACAGCATCTGTAGGTAGAGGTAAAAATGAAACATTTTTGATATGAAAAGTTGCATATGAAGATTATAGACCAGTTCAACCAGACAGTGAAGACTTCTGATCCACATCAAAGTTTAAATGCCGCAAAAAACAATCTTCCAGCTCTGGCTAAAATATGCTACTTCCTTTTAACACAACAAAATGCAAAGCTGAGTCTTATACACTTGAAACACTTGGAATTTAAAATGTCTTCTTTCTTTGAAAATGATTTATTTTCTTCAAAGTGGTAACAGAAAAAAACTGAAGGTGCTCCCAAAGAGAAATGTAACCTTCCCCTCTCACAGATGTGTGAGAGGTTCTGTACTGTGGGTGCATCTTAATAAAGAAGCAGTGAAGAGTTTTCAGGTGCCTGACTGTTTTTGTTTGCTTGCTTATTTTCTATCTCCTTTCTGGACCATACCAGGCCGTTTACTATGGCCTTTCTGGACCATACCAACAGTATGTTCAATCAGCTTAACTATGAGGCAGTGTGGGCTAGTATGTTTAGATTTTCCAATGAGAAAACCAGAGAATGACTGGGGTATGTACTTTTTTAAGGAGCAGTTCACAAGGGTTGTAACAATTATTTGTTTACAAATTGGCTGTGTACAAATTATTTGTGTACACATGTACAGGGCGTGGCAAGACTATCTTGTCTTCTCTCATCCATCAAATAGTGTTTCCCCTGGAGGAGCAAAAGATTCACTTTCAACATAGCTCATTGTCAGCAGACTGTTGCTGGCGCTTGGCTTTGGGTTCAGAAATGTCATGGTATCACTAGCACTATGTGTTCTTAGTCACTGACTTAAGTGGAAGAGGATCACCCTCAATGTGACATAAGAAAAGTGTCATCTTTTATCTACAGTTTAATCTGCCCTTGTGAATAACTTGATTTATGTGTGACGTGGCCAACTGAAACATCAGATTTGGAAACAAGTTATTAACTAATGATTACAGTTCATTTAAACTTTTTGTTGGGGAGGAAAAGTACCTTTTAAGTCAGCCATTCTGTGTTTCAAAGCATTGCCATTTGTAATATCTGAAGACTTTGCTTTCAATAAAGTACAGTGAGATTAAATACAGCAGGATTATAAGGTTCAAAGAAATTTTTGAGATGATTTCAGTTGAGTATATAATCCAAGAACGTTGCCTCCTCCTTTATAAATAAATATTTACAGTAATGGAAGGAAGTTAAATGTACAGTCCACCTCCTCTTTCCTAAATTTGTATTTATAATGCATTATGGATATTCATGATGACTGTTAGATCTAGTCCATGTTACACAGTAGATTATTTTTTATTTTTTAAGACAATATGGAAAATTTAAGGGGCTTTAAAATTATATTTTTCCTGATTATATTTCTTGTATGATTTTCTTTCTTGGAGTGGCAGATTAAAAAACAAAAGTTTCAAGTCCCTATAAGACATTTGTATTCATTGATTGAGCTAATGTCCATGGTATTAGCCTTTCTCTGATGATCAGACTTTCTGTCTTTTTTTCAATCTCTTAATTTAGTTCACCTCTTTTGAATTCATAAACTTAATGAATCCAAACTTCAGAGCCAGGATGGATATCAGCCACGGTCTTCTTTGCTTAGCCAAAGCTCTACAGGTGTGATGTCTTTGGCCAAAGTCTACTGAAGTGAAGACTGTGGACTGGGACAGCGCCACCCTTTGATTCATTTTGGGTTCTGTGTGACTTTGGGAGGAGGTGATTTCATCTCTGTGACTTTGGAAAAATTTCTTGATCTGAGCATCAGTATTATTTGCAAATTGCAGGTAACTTTTTTTTAAATTTGAGGTTACTGTTTACAAAAGTGTGTTTTAGGGGTACAATTTACTCCTAAGTATTTTTCCATACCATACCTACCAGAGTACCAAAATCCCCTGTGTCACAGTTAAATTAGACACCATGTTCTCTCCTGTTCCTTCCCTCCCTCTTACCCTTCTTTCCCCCCTCCGTCCCTCCCTCGCTTCCTTATAACTTCAGTTCTACAGAGTAAAAGGGCTTTGTCTGATTTTGTAATAATAGGATTTATTTTATAGTACATATATGTGTGTGTTTGTATATCTATATAGGTATATAGATATTTAATACACACGTGCTTGCTCTCTCTCTCTCTCTCTCTCTCTCTTTCACACACACACACACACACACACACACACACACACACACACACACTCTCTCTCTCTCTCTCTCTCTCTCTCTCTCTCTCTCTCTCTCAATTTTGAGACCAAACCCTGCTGTGCCAGGGCTTTCTCCTGACTCTGCTTGGGAATCATTTCTGATGTGACTCTGGGGACCATATGTGGTGCTGGGGATCAAAACCAGGTCAGCTGTATGTAAGAACTTTAAACATGGTAGCTTGAAATTAATATTATAAACTGTGAAAATGCTTATCTTATGAAATATTTACAATATTGGTTTAAATGTGAATTAAAATTATAGTACCTCATTAATCAAGGGATTTTTTTTGTGGTACGAACTCTGTAACCATTGTTAAGCTTCCAATGCAATCCTAGGTTCTATGTTATTATCCGCATTTTATTGTTAAAAGTAACATAACTGAGGCTCAGTGATTTCACAGGAAGATTAACACACAGCTACCAAAGGTTTGAAGCAGATTCTGACACTCTTGTTTTGAACAGTAACCAACACTGTGAGTATGTATATCAAATTTTATTCAGCAGAATTTGCAAGTCTGAAATTTACTTGCCTCTTATTTTAATCCTTGCACTTCTACTTGCTATCCTGTCTATTCCCCATTCCCCCAAAGCCTATCCTGTGTTTCTGTATCATACTCTTCAAGTCCTTTATCGTAACCCCATCCCACTTACATCTTCAACAGGAAATGAGATTACCAGCTCTAAACTATTTGTTTCCTATTTTGGCTCATCAGTTTAACTGTTTTAGCACCTATTCTCAGCAACTTCTCTCCAGTTCCCTTCTACCTGCATCCTATTTATTTTTTCCAATGTTTTTTTAATTTTGTTTTTGTTTTGTAAAAATACTCTCAGAGAGAGTAAGTCAAATACTATCTTAAAGTATAAAATAAGTTCTTTCTACCCCTAAATCTTCAACTTCTTCCCCAAAGTAAAAACTAGTCAAATTCTTTCATGTTTGTTTTTAATTCAACTTTATTAGTTATAGTTCACAGACCATGAGATTCACCCATATAAAGTTAACAGTTCAGAGATGGGCAGATTGTACAGTGGGAAAAGCACTTTGCCCTGCATGAAGTCAGTGCAGTTCAGTCTTCAGGACTTAATGGACCCCCACTTCCCCAACAGGAGCAGTCTCTGAGCAGGTCGAGAATAAGCCTTAAGCACTGCAAGGTGTGGCCCCAAACAAATCACAAAACAATTTAAGCAATCCACTATTATTTTAATCTATTTAGATATAGCATGACTCCCATCTATAGCACTTTCATCACCCTGCAAAGGAGCCTCAGTAGCATCATTCCCATTCCTTTCTTCCCCACCCCTTTGCCAGCAATAATTCTAGCAGCCACTAATCTACAGTCTGCAGAGATGTCTTTATTCTGGAATTTTTGAAAAGTCATTTCAGTGTCTGTTGCCACTGTCTTCTTTAGTTTGGCATGGTATTTTAAAGGTTAATCTTTGGGTAGTGTACCTAATTTCCTTTAAAGAATACTTCATTTTATATATTCACTATGGGTTTTTATAGATAGCCTTCAAGAAAAACATTTCTATCTGCCCACATATATTTATATGATTAAAACCTTAAATTTACATGGGTAGTATCATGTACACCATTGAGCTTTTATTACCCTCACCAGTCTTTAATATAAAATTTTTTAGGGACTTGAGAATACACAGTGGGTAGGCAGTTGCCTTGCACATGGCCAACCTGGGTTTGATTCCCGCCATCCAATATGTCCCCAGAGCTCTACATGAGTAATTCCTGAGTGCAGTCCCCTGAGCATCGCCAAGTGTGGCCCCCAAACCAAAAAACAATTTAAACCATGCGTTCATGGTGAAAGAATTTTACCATGTTTCCTCCCCCCTCCTCTCACCCCTGTAGGATTACATAGCTTCAGGTAGTTTAGGTTTATTGGGTTACTCCCATCACAGTGCTCCCATTCCTCTGTGTTTATTTGTAGTTTCTTTCTTAGTGTTCTGTTGACTTGTAAATAATGTTTTTCTCTTCTCCTTGAGTCCTTTGCATAGTTTATTCAGAGCAAGTCCTTTTTGTATGGACAAAGACATTTATTAATATGCCTTTGCAATTGGGATTTAATTGGCTTTGAATATTATTAATTCCCGGGCATCTGCTTTCTTGACTGTAGCCTTGGTTGCCCTCAGTTCCTAGCCCTCTAAAAGGCAGGGTCCCAACGGGGGACGAGAAGGACCCAGGGCAAGCGGTAAGTTATGTGCTACCCTGGCATCGAGATGGGCCTGGCCAAAGTGCCTCATTCTTAACTATACGTTGAGTCTGGTCATGGACAAGTGCTGTCATGATCTTAAAGTAATGACGAGACTAGGACCCTGCTAGGGATAGGAAAGACTAATCTGGCCTGAGCACTGTAGTCTGAGATTGAGGTGGCCCAGGAGAGCAATTCTAAAAGCTTAATGCATCTCTTGCTATGCCCATACAAAACGATTAATATTATGAATGCTTATATGTTTGTTGGACAAGGAGAGGAGAAACACAACCTTGGGATTTCATCATTGGATGGGTCCTGCTGAAAGAGTATCTGTCCTAGAGAATAGGTGTTCTACTATTGTTATTGAACTTTTTGTACCTAGCATTTATTTTATTTTAAGCTTGAGTTGTTATGATGGTTAAAATCTGTCCTAAACAAAAAGGGGGGAGATGTTGGAGACACTGTACTGCAGACAGGAATATTTTTCCCTTTTTCAGCTGCCTTCTGGACACCCCCTCTCCCCTTCTTATTGGTTTGCAATACAGATACTGAGAGGTTATCATGTTTGTTCCTCTAGCTGTTTTCAGCACAAGTTCTTATCCAGAGTGATCATTTCCAACTATCTTTGTTATTTATACTGGTCCCTTCTGTATCCCAGTTGCCTTCTCCCCCAGCGCTTGAAACAGGCTTCCAATTCCAATCCTCCTGGCCCTTATTTCTACTCTCCTTGGGTAGCACTGTAGCACTGTAGTCCCGTTGTTCATCGGGACAATGATGAGCTTTGCTCGAGCAGGCATCTTTATTACGTTTTTTATATCCCACAAATGGGTGCAGTTGGGAATACAGTGTTTTAAAGAAGGGATGCCTACATCTTCCTTGGCCCCAGAATGTAGGAAGGAGGATAGAGAAGAAAAGTCAAGGAGGGGAGAAGAGATGGACAGGAAGTAATAGGGAGCAGGGGTCAAGGGTCCAGTACATCTGTGGTGTGAAGAAGTGGTATAGCTAAATACCCCACCACAGGGTCAACAGCAGTGAAAACAACAGATCCTAACTTCAGCAACCAAACTTAAAAATGTGCCTGTCGAGGTGGCAAGCTGGGATGGGGGATTGAGAGGGGTGGGTGGGAAGGAGACCGAAAACCCTGGTGGGAAGAAAACACTGGCGGTGGGATTGATGGTAGAACCTATGTCTAGAACACAACTAAGAATAAGTTGGTTAATCATGATGTTTTAAAGATATATATATTTTTTAATTTTAAAAGAAAAAAGCAAAAGTTTTTTAAGAAAAACTTTGAAAAGATTAACAAAGTGAAATGGACTGAAGAAAAGAGAGTGAAAGCTCAGGGCTGGAGCAATAGCACAGCAGGTAGGGTGTTTGCTTTGCACACTGCCGACCCAGGTCCCATTCCTAGCATCCCATATGGTCCCCTGAGCACCACCAGGAGTAATTTCTGAGTGCAAAGCCAGGACTATCCCTTGTGCATTGCCAAGTGTGACCCCCAAAGCACTGTCTCACTGTAGCACTGTCATCCTGTTGTTCATGGATTTGCTCGAGTGGGCACCAGTATCGTCTCCATTGTGAAACTTGTTACTGTTTTTGGCATATTGAATACGCCACAAGGAGCTTGCCAGGCTCTGCCTTGCAGGTGGGATACTCTCGGTAGCTTGCTGGGCTCTCTGAGATGGATGGAGGAATCAAACCTGGGTTGGCTGCGTCCAAGGCAAACGCCCTACCAGCTGTACTATCACTCCAGTCCAGTCTAAATGAGTTTTCCCCCTTGAATGCCATGATGGTACAAAATGAAAATGGATCAGAATAAATGCCACATTAATGAAATGAGAATAAATTCCACTTGAGCATCTCAATGATGCAAAGGGTTTGAAAAGTCAACTACCTTTCATAATAATAACACCCAATGAAATGGGAATCAAAGGAAATGACAATATGATTTTAAAAAAAAAACCTTTAAACAACCAACAGTAAATAAACTGAAGGGTGGATACCTGAAAGTTTCCCGTACATGATTAGGAACAAGATAACAGCGATCACTTTCACCACTTACATTTGTATGATACTAGAACTTCTAGCCAGAACATTTAGGTATGAAAAGAAATAAAAGATTCAGTTTGGAAAGAAAGATATAAAAACATCTCTGTTTGCAGATATAATCATATATAGAAAATCTTAAAGGCTGTATTAGATGTTAGAATTATCAATGAATTCAGCAAAACAGGATACAAAGTCAATAAAAATTAGTTGTATATTTAGGCACAAACAATTTGAAAAGGAAGTTACAAAATAATTTTATATACATTTACATCAAGAATAATAAAATCCTTCAGAATAAACCTAACCAAGATCGTGAAGGAACTTGTACAATGAAAACTACAAGACAGGGGCCTGAGTGAGGGTGTGTGCCTTACATGTGGCCCACGTGAGTTCAGTCCCGGCATCCCATAGTGCAAGGAGTAAACCCTGAACACCTCTGGGTGTGGCCCAAAAAGAAAAAAAAACTACAAAACATTGCTGAAAAAATTAAAGATGGAAAGAAAAAGTGGAAACATCTGTGTGCTTAAATGAGAGAAAATGCTGTTAGCATGTCAGTAATTCTCAAAACTCTTCAGAGATAGAAAAAAAATCATTTGAAAATTGATGTCATCTCAAGGAATCCTTATTAGTTAAAAACAGTCTTGAAGAAGAACAAAATTGTATATCACTTTCTGATTTCAAGAATTTAAAGTTACAGTCATCAAAATAGTGTGTTAGTATAATAATTATATACGTAGTATAATAATTATATACATATACAAGTAGCGCTGGGGACATAGCACAGAGGGTAGGGCGTTTGCCTTGCACGTGGCCAACCTGGGTTCGATTCCTCCGTCCCTCTCGGAGCAGCCGGCAAGCTACCAAGAGTATCTTGCCCGCACGGCAGAGAGTGGGAAACTACCTGTGGCATATTTGATGTGCCAAAAACAGTAACAAGTCTCACAATGGAGACGTTACTGGTGCCCGCTTGAGCAAATCGATGAACTACAGGATGACAGTGCTACAGTGCTACATATACGAGTAGAAGAGAATAGAAAGCCCAGTAGTAAGTGTGCACATATGTGGTCAAATGTTGTTTGACAAGGATATTGAGATTATTTAACACGTGAAATCACATTCTTTTCAACAAATGGTGCTGGGGAAACGCTATGCATATAACAAGGAAAGTTTAATCCTTAACATCATATACAAATACAAAACTGGATCAAGGATCTAGATGCAAGGCCTAAAACAATACAAGTATAAGTAAGAAATAAAACTTCATCGACAAATCTTACTGACATTGGATTTGACAATGATTACTTGTCTATGACATGAAAAGCACAGGTATCGAACAAAAACCAAACCCTGTATTTATTTATTTTTATTAGGCTTTGGACCACACCCAGCAGGGCTTACGCCTGGGCTCTGCATTCCGAAATCACTCCTAGCAGGCCCAGTGAACCATCTGAGGAGGCAGGTATAGAACTTGGGTTGTCTGCATGTGAGGCAGTTGTCCTACCTGCTGTTCATCAGGCAGCAAATCAGTGCCTGAAAAATAGTTCAAAATAAAGTGTATATCTCCACTCCCCCCACCTCGCCCCGTCCCGAAATCTTGGCACAACAGATCTTAGACAACCTAAGCAGAGGGAGACCTTCCTGTTGGTATAAAAAAAGGTTTTCTTTGAGGTCATAGCGATTACATTTGTATCAATAAAGCAGATACATCTCCTTTAGGAAGTAGCAGGTTGAACTGGTATCTGCTTCCCCCTAAATATGTAACTTTTTTTTAAAAAGGCTTTTGAGAATGTCAGGGGCTCAGAAATTAACCTCTGCTACTACTTACTGTATCCTAGATTAGAAAAAAACCTGGCAGAAATAGCTCACTAGTCTGCTTCAATGAGAAAATGTAATGGTGTTAATTAGTTCGGCGTCAATAGGCGATGTCTCTGCTGTTTATAAGGGATATTATCACTGTTCCCCACTGCATTTCAGCATCTGGAGTGTCCAGACAATTGCATATTCACATATTGAACAATTTGAAATGTCAAGTAATTATGACTGAATAAATTGAACTTGCGCCATCTCAAGGGGAAGCTGACTTCCTCATTATAAATCAGAACCCACCATTGTCCCTAGAAATCGCAGTGCTGGCTCCAGGAGCTCCAGCCAAGAAGGGGCGACTGGGAGGGAGGAGGAAGTCAGGAGAGAGACTGAGCTTTCACTCTTGGCGCTGCTAACTGTGAATCTGAGGGCCCACAGGTTGCAAAGTACCCATGGGGAGGGAGGGGAGGGAAGGGAAGGGCAGGCAGGGGGAGGGGGCAGTGGGGACGGTCCTTTGTTCCTGTTAATTTGATGAGGAATTATCACAGACAGAAACTTCTAAAGATCCATAAAACCCTTCATGAACCGTGTGACTAAATGACAGCAATGGAGAGGAAAGAGGGGTGCTGGAGAGGATAATTTTATTTTATTTTTTTTTTTTTTTTTATTTATTTTTTTTTTTTAATTTTTTATTGTGGAAAGTTACAAAGTTACAAAGTTTTCAGGTTTAAATCTCAGTTCTACAATGCTCGAAAACCCATCCCTTCACCAGTGCTCATATTCCACCACCAAGAATCCCAGTATAGCTCCACCCCGCCCCCTCACACCCCAAACACCCCCACGCCCCTAGCCCCCCCACCCTAAGCCCCCCCCCCGCCTGTGTAACTAATAAATTTCACTTTACTTTCACTTTGATTGCATACAATATTTCAACAAAACTCACTATTATTGTTTGGAGAGTCTCTCCCCTAAAGTCAGACCTGCTGAAAAGGAAGCATTAGGTAATTTGTTTTCCATTGCTGAGGATGAAGAAGTGTGAGGTCGAGTGACCACACTTAGCGGCCTCTCAGTTTGAGAGGATAATTTTAAAAGCTCATGAATAAGAGCACATCAGTTTTGGAGGCTTGATTTTCCACCATGAAATTGCATGTGTCCTTTCATTTTCACTGCTTCTTGAAGCAGACTCTCCCTGCAGAAAAGAGCACATGTCACCCAAGAACAGCTCACTGGTTTTTTTTACTGATTTCTTTTAAAAGATGGCAGCCAGAAAGCAAAGCAAGAAGTAGAAGGGATTTAGAGTGACCGTCTCCTGCTCCCCCAATGGCCAGTAGCTTGATGCTCCAGTGTGTGCCTGGTGGCCAGGTGTGGCTGTGCCTTCCTGGAGATGCCTATGTACCCAGAGAACTGCTCAGGATGTCTCCAGGCAAGACCCCCTCCAGGGATACCTGTGGTGAAAGCTATCCTGTCGTCTTTGTGGCTGCTCCCAGCTCCTCCTGGGAAGGCAGTACAAGACTTCAAGTGTGGGCCATCAAAGAAATAGGACTACGAACGACTGAAAGAGTACATTGAAAACATATGGTTTTTCCAGGGGACCCAGCCTTTATTTCCATTCTGTGACTGATTGCTGGCTTAAATAAGTGAAAAACGGTCTGAGGAAAAGGCAGCAGGTTGTTCTGAGTTTCAGATCATATCACTCTCCTTTCTAAAATCATTTTATGGCTGCTTAAGTATGCCAGGAATTAAAACTACATTTCCTGGGCCAAGGACTTAACCCAAATTTCTGAGCACATGTTTTCCATGCAGGAGTCCTGGCTTTGGTCACCATATGGTGCCTAATACTGTTAGCAGTCGTCCCCAGACACCACCAGAGAGGGACCCCAAAGCAAGCTAAACAAACAACCCCCACCTGCCCTGCATTTCCAAGTCTCTAAGGGGCCAGGTTATCTGGCACTATATGGCTCTCCTTCCTGCTAGTCTCAGTTTTCTCACTGATCCTAATACACTGGCGACCATCCTGTCCTCATTATACCTCAGGAACTTTGCACTTGTTGTTTCTTCTGCTTTAGATGCTTTGTATGGATAAGTTCCCTATTAGATGTGACTGCTTCACTGGGTTTCTCTGATTTAAATAATAATCCTTTCTCCTGAATATTCCCATCTCATAATCTTATTATAGAAGAATTTACCACAGCTCCAAACTACAAACTAACTTCTCACCGCTTGTCTCCCTCCTCTTTCTAGAGCATCAAATTAATAAGGTCAAAGAGTCACTGATAGCTGTAATTTAGCCCCTAAGAATAAGAGTGCCTGACTCAGAGAAGGGAACACCAAGTAAAATGTGGTTGGAGGTCATGTGGGGGAAAGATGATGCGGGCCGAATATAGACTAGAGACTGAACACAATGGCCACTCAACACCTTTATTGCAAACCACAACACCTAATCAGAGAGAGAGAACAAAAGGGAATACCCTGCCATAGTGGCAGTGTGGGGTGGGGGGAGACGGGACTGGGGAAGGGGGGAGGGATGTTGGGTTTACTGGTGGTGGAGAATGGGCACTGGTGAAGGGATGGGTTATCGAACTTTGTAAGGGAGAAACATGAGCACAAAAATGTATAAATCTGTAACTGTACCCTCACGTTGACTCACTAATTAAAAATAAACTATTAATTTAAAAAAATTTTTTAAAAAAACCAAAAAAAAAGAATAAGTGCCTGGCACATCATTGGTGCTCAGTAAGTATGTGTTGCATGGATGAGTGAATTAATAAACACATATGTAACATACTCTCTCGACTGAGGTAATCACAGGAAGTGAGACAATGCTCTTCTTTGGAAGCTCTCTCCAAGCTTTGAGTGCAGAGGTCTGAATGCCACATTTTTCTATGTAAACTCCTGAAAAGCCAAGGAGGGTTATTAAAAGTGGTATAGTAATCTATTGCTAGCATATAATTTACTAGAAGTTTAGAAAATTGAAACAAAACACATCTCAGTTTCTGTAGGAGTCTTGGTATGACTTAGCTGGGTTGTCTGCTCAGAATCTCTTAGGCTCCAGGGCAGAGCAGTGGTCTGATTCAAAAGGACTGGTCAGAGAAGAATCTACTTCCAAGCTCATGTGGTTGTTGGCAGAATTTGCTTGCTGGTGATTATAAGACCAAGGACTGCAGTGTCCGCTTGGCTATCAGCTGGGAGGTGTCTTTAGTTTCTAGTGGGCTGTTAGCCAGAGGTTCTGTTTAGTTCATTGCTATGTGGTCCTCCCCAGGGCAGTTGCTTGCTGCAGCCAAGGCATCAGTAGAGAATTGCTTGCAAATGACTTTGCAATCTTATGTAATGTAATCATAGAAGTGGTAGCTCATTATCATTGCAATATCATATTCTAAGGCAAGTCATGGGTCTGGGTTTAACTAAGGAGAGGAGATTACATGGGTGTGAATGCTTCTGTCTACTTTCTAGCTCCCAGTGGTTCACTCCCTGCCCCAAATCTTTCTCTTACCCCTCAAGTCCACTCCCCTCTACCAGTGTTCCAAGGAGCCCCTCCCAGGACCCCCACCTTTCCATATAAGCTCAGTTCTGTGAACTAAATATAGCAGTTCCAATGACTTTAGCTATCTACTGCTCTTAACTATGCTTATTTATATCCAACACTTGAAAAAGATCTTTTTATTTTCCACTTTGGAGATGGTGACACTGACCCCTGTATAGATTAAAAGAACTAAATCCCAGAAATTCCACAAAATTGTAAATCAGTGATCAGTTGGTACAGAAAATATCCCCCCAAAAATATATATCTTTCTCCTTTTACAGGTATTTGTATTTAAAATAGCATAATTTTATGCTAAGAAATGTGAAATTTTACATGAACTAGATCATCCAGTGACAGAAAGTATACAGGAAGTATAAGGAGTGAGGAGTAGAGCTGTCAGGGATATGGAGGTGGCCTGCTGAGATGACAGAGGAGAGGTGTAGAGGTTGCCAGGAACCAGCCAGAAGGGAGGGGGGTTCACTACTGGTTCCAAAAAGGCCCTGGGATGTCAACTGGAGGGTAGCCTCACCTGGAGCATTGGAACAAGCAACAGATCCGGAGATGTGGAGGTGGCCTACTGAGACGGCAGAGGCCAGGCGTGGAGGCATTCGTCACAGTTCCTAATGACTTCTGAGTCCTCACCTTCTTTCTGCTCTCCCAACTCTAATAGATTGTCTTAATTTGGCTTGGTTGGTCTCTAAAAATTTCTAAAAAAATTTAAATTCTCCTGGCTTAGTGCTCAGGGATCACTCCTGGCAGTGCTCAGGGGACCAAATGGGGTACCTGGGTTTGAACCCGGGTTGTAGCATGCAACCAGTTCCCGTCTTCTTTCAAAATCTGTGTGAGTCAAAATGAGCTTTCAATTGATTTTACATATTGTTTTTGTTTGTTTGTTTGTTTGGGGAGCATATCTGACAGTGATTAGGATTTACTTTCTGCTCTGTGGAACTATATATGGTGTTGGGGATTGAACCCAGTCAGTGCAAGGCAAGCACTCTACCAACTCCACTCTCTCTCCAACCCCCAAATTGATTTAGAAAAATGGTCTATCATATTCCTCAGAATCCATTGTCTCCACATAGTACCAAGGTCAGTTGTTTTGTATTTAGGTTCTTGTTAGAACAGTTTGCCATTTACACATAGTACATCTGGAATCTGCTGTGATACGTTTGTTGTATGTATCCTGCACCCTCACCTCCAAGTGGCAGTCAGAAAAATTGATAGTTGACTTTGATTGTCTAAGTGTGTTAGGTGAAAACTGACCATGTTTCCAGCAGCATTTTAAATACACGAACAGAATATTTGATGGTAGTTTCCTTTTTAAAACAAGGTGTATTTGTTGTCTTGAGTGTTATTCCTGTCCGTGTCCGGGCTGGGTGAGGTTTCCCGTGTTATTCCCTCAGTCATTTGTGTACTTGGATTCATTTAACTTTTCGGCATAGTCTTTTGCTCTCCCAACTCTAATAGATTGTCTTAATTTGGCTTTCTTGGTCTCTTAAAATTTCTAAAAAATTTTAAATTCTCCTGGCTTAGTGCTCAGGGATCACTTCTGGCAGTGCTCAGGGGACCAAATGGGGTACCTGGGTTTGAACCCGGGTTATAGCATGCAACCAGTTCCGTCTTCTTCCAGAGCAATTCAACCTTTGATCTGTGCTGATGGGATTCTAGGTCTGACCTGAAAAGCCCCGACCTTCTCACCCCACCTTCACCCCTGTCCCCAGAGCAAGAATCCCTGTTTCCTGGGCCCTGTGTTTTATTTCTTTTTTGGCCACTCCTGGTGGTGCTCAGGGATTCCTACAGCTCTGTGCTTAGGGATCACTCCTGGCTCGGGAGACCAGATGGGGTGACTGGGATTGAACCAGGGTCGGCTATGTGCAAGGCAAGTGTACTTCCTGCTCTACTGTTACTCCCATGGGCCCTGCTTGTTTTTGTTTGGGGGACATACTGGGCAATTATCTGGGTTTACTCCTGACTCTGCACTTAGGAATCACTCTTGCAGGTCTGCGGATCATATGGGATGCTGGGGAGCCAACCCAGGTTGTATGCATGCGAAACAAGTGCCCTACTCTTTGTACCATCGATGTCGCCCAGGCAATAGTTGTTTTTTTTTTTTTAACTCAGAGAGTGCAGAGGAGATAAAATTGAAGACGTTGTCTTCTGATACTGTGTATTATTCTGACACTTGGATATCCCATATTTGGCTAGGTAGCAATTTTAAGGGGCTGGAGCGATAGCACAGCAGGTAGGATGTTTGCCTTGCACACGGCTGATGCAGTTCGATTCCTCTGCCCCTCTCGGAGAGCCCAGCAAGCTACCGAGAGTATCCTGCCCGCACGGGAGAGCCTAGCAAGCTCTCAGTGGTGTATTCAATATGCCAAAAACAATGACAACAAGACTCACAATGGAGATGTTACTGGTGCCCACTCGAGCAAATCGATGAGCAACGGGATGACAGTGACAGTGACAGAGTGTTATTCCATCATCATTGACAAGTTCCTTTTCTCTGTACATTAACATGTCTGTGGGGTTCAAACTCTTCCTGCTGAGTAAGTGGGGGTTAAGTTCCCTTAAAGATTAATTATTGTTTTATTTTTCTTCTGGCCCACAAACCCAGCAATGCTCAGGGATTACTCCTGACTCTGTGCTCAGGGATGACTCCTGGTAGGCTCAAAGGGGTGCAGGACAAGTATCTTACCCATTGTATTATCTTCAGAAGCCTGGTCGTTGATAAGGATTCTGAGCTTGGCGCTTCTGAATAGTTGAGTGTCCATGAGGACACAACTGAGTACAAATAACTGGGATATTTAGTTAAGGGTCTGTACTTGGTAACCTCCTGACCAGTGGGAAGCATGTGGTTTGCCCACTAGGTCCGGGGGCCACTGGCGGCATGTTCCCTTTAGCACACTGACCCCTGAGCAGAGGGTGAGCAGGATGAGCATTTCCTGTGACAGCTGTTCTTGGGGTGGCAGCCCAGCTACCCAGGCATCCTGACACATGACATAAAAGCTTTAGGAGAAAATCTTCAGGTTACCCTTAGTAGTTCTCCTCTGCTTCTAACAAAGGAAGTTGGCAGAGGCACACCATGGCCTGCATTTGTTCTTGGAGATGTACCCTGAAGGTGAACTTTGGGATCCCACTTGGGACCTCTTATAGTGAAGAGTGCTGCTTTTTGCACTCATGCTTCATTCTTATTGTTCTGGACTGTTTCTGTCCAGAAATGCTAGGATGATAAATCTGTTGACCTTTGAATACCCTCAGGACCATGCATGTCTAATTAAGCAGGTATTATATGGGTTTAATTCAGCATGATTATATAAATGCCATGGCAATCCTTTTTCAATTGCTACTGCCTGTGTGACACTCGTTTTTATAGGTGTTTCTATTTCATTTAGTTCAATGTAGTTTTTGATTCTAGACAGTATCTTGTTCCCATGTAGATATATTCAGGTAACTAGATTTGCCTTGAAATACTCGTTTTCATGTATGTTTAATTATAGGTGACCCTGCCCTGTAATTTTGTTCCCTGAAAGTCTTTGTCTAAATTTTTCATCATCTTCAACTCAAACTCATTATCTGTTTTTCTTTTTTTGATGACAGAAGGGTCCGGATCAAACGGATAACAAAAATTTCAGTTTTCTGAGCAGCAGGCAGTCTGTAGAAAAAAACTTGAAAGGTAGTTTTGTTTTATTAACTCTTTTCAAGTTATAATGCATTATTTGACCCTCAAACTTTTTTTTTTATAATTTGTCCAGTGGCAAAGGATACACTGCCTTAACAAAGGCTGGCAAAAGGTTTCTTCATGCCTGTCCATCTCTTCTCAAAAGTCGTTGGGATTTTCTCTTCTGTTTTCCTGGTGAAAACAGGATGAGAACGCTATTCGGGTTATCCCAAAGAGGAATTGAAAGAGCTATGCTATCACATTTCACTCAAGTGAGAGAAGGAATCCCGAGTTCCAACCTCTGTCGGCGATCAAGAATCAGGGATGCTGTCTCATTTGCCAAGGCGTCAAAAATCAGATGGGCTGGACACGTAATGTGATTCAGAGATGACCGCTGGACTAGAGCTGTAACTGACTAGATTATGTGGGATGTCAAAAGACGGTGTGGTTGCCCACCTACGAGATGATCAGACTTCTCCGTCAAAACCCTGAATGAACGGTTTGAGGCTCTTCCTGTTCCTGGAGCAAGCAAATACCATTGGGCTACACTAGCACATGACAGGGATGGATGGAGATGTTACTGGTGCCTGCTCAAGCAAATCGAAGATCCAAAGGATGACAAGTGATACAAGTGAATTAAGTGGATTACTAGCTGAGGAAAGAAGAAAGCAACACACCCTGGATGGGATCCTACCGTTAAGCGGATCTCCTAGTAATCTGGAGTAATCTCCTTAGATGAGATTTTGTCTTTGAGTGAATCTCCTGGAGGAGTGGTCTTACCCCTCTTTGTTGATTTGTTAATGTTCAACCCACCTTTGTATCACCACCCTATGCGATTGCTATATAAACTAAGACTGTAAGAGTGGAGGGGGGTCAGAGTCAGAAGTTAGGGTCAGAGTCAGAAGTAGGGGTCAGAGTCAGAAGTAGGGGTCAGAGTTAGAAGTAAGGGTCAGAGTCAGAAGTGAGAGCGAGAAGGGCTCAGAGATAGAAGCAGAAGGGCTCCAGAGAGAGAAACAGAAATCAGGGTCAGAGTCAGAAGTAAGGGTCAGAGTCAGAAGTAAGGGTCAGAGTAAGAAGTGAGAAGCAGAAGGGCTCCAGAGAGAGAAGCAGAAAGGCTCTGGAAAGAGAGATTGGAGAAAGATTGGAAGAGACTAGAGGAGAGATGACAGAGACAGAGAGAGGTCAGAAGAGACCGGAGGAGAGACTACAGAGACAGAGTCAGAGATAGAGAGACAGACAGTCAAGAGAGCACAGCAGCACACACAGAAGCAGAGCACAAAGGAGGACCCATTTTGATCTGGTCCATACACAGCGTCTCGAGAGCACTGAACACAAGCAGTGAGAGAGCTGCCCTGAGAGCTCTCGAAAACACATTATCACACCCCTTTCGTGCATACACGCTTATACTACAACATGACTGAATCTTGAGAATATTATACTAAATGAACCAAGCCAGTTCACAGAAAGACAAAGACTTGGGATGTGGCTCCATGGTAAAACAGATTCTTTGCATGCATGTCTTACGGGCTTGATCCCTGGTGTCATAATAATGTATTTTTTAAAAGGTCATAGAGACAGGTATTATATGGTCCCATTAATTGAGGTATTTGACTAGTCCAGGTCATAGAGACAGAAAGTATAATGGTAGTTCCTAGGAGTGTGGGGAGGGAAAGATCGGGCTTGTTAAGTGGGTATAGAATTTATTTATAAGGTGAATGGAGACTTGATGTTGACTGCTCAACAATGAAGAAGATGATGCTCATCAATGAAGATGGTAGCTGCTGAGACAATGTGAGCACTCTGGTGGAGGGCATGGTTTTGGAATGTTGTATGCATGGAATTCTATCACTAACAGAATTGCAAGTCATGGGGCTTCAAATTAAAAAAATAAAGTAGAGACTGTGATTGTTATGCAACATTATGAATGTACTTACCTAGCCCTAAATATATGCTTGAAAATTATTTACATAGTACATTTTATGTTAGAAATGTATCTATAAATGTTTGGAGAAAGAAACAATGACCTACTACCTTGGTACAATCCCCATTAGCTCTGAGTTGGTACAGTTTTATAAAAGAGAAGTTAATGACTCTTTTTTGTGGCATTTTATCAGCCAGAGATTTTTTTTTATAAACCCCAACAATATAAATCCCTTTAGGATAAAAGTAATTGGAAATAGCCAATCTTAATAATAACGATAGAGAGAATAGTCATCTTTAATACTATGGATATGATGATGATAATGATGATGATGAAGAAGAAGAATCTGATCTCACCAGAGCTTCTAGAAGTAGCATTTTAGCCTGGAACAGGTTTGTGGTCCTGCTGACTTCATTGAACCTGAATGACTTACCAAAGTGGAGGGCAAAACAGTTCATTCATGACTGTGAGAGTTGGTGTCCCATTTTAACTGTGCTGCTAATTCTGTTTTATAGTCTTTAATTGGTTTTTTAAGACTGTACTATATTTCAGTTTCTCAAAATAACCAAACTTTTTTTTTATCCATGAGTTTTTTTTTTTAAATTTTTTAAATTTTATTGAATTACCCTGAGATAGTTACAAGCTTTCATGTTTGGGTTACAATCTCACAATAATCAAACACCCATCCCTCCACCAGTGCACATTCCCCACCACCAATATCCCGGGTATACCCCCCCTTTCCTACCCTCCCCCTGCCTCTATAGCAGACAATATTCCCCATACTCTCTCTCTCTCTACTTTTGGGCATTATGGCTTGCAACACAGACACTGAGAGGTCATCATGTTTGGTCCATTATCTACTTTCAGCATGCCATCTCCCACCCCAACTGGTTCCTCCAGCCATTGTTTTCTTAGTGATTCCTTCTCTATTCCATCTGCCTTCTCCTCTCCACTCATGAAGCAGTCTTCCAGCTATGGGGCAATCCTCCTGGCCCTTGTATCTACTGTCCTTGGGTGTCAGCCTCATGTGATGTTATTTTATACTCCACAAATGAGTGCAGTCCCTCTATGTCTGTCCCTCTCTTTCTGACTCATTTCACATAGCATGATACTCTCCATGTTTATCCATTTATAAGCAAATTTCATGACTTCATCTCTCCTAACAGCTGCATAGTATTCCACTGTGTAAATGTACCAAAGTTTCTTTAACCAGTCATCTGTTTTAGGAATGCCCAAACTTTTCAACCCCCTTAGTCGTGTGGGAAAGACACATACCAGCAACCACACTGTCCTAGGCTCTAGATGATGCCTCTAGAAGAGTCATGTTCTGCTTGTCTAGTGATGGGGTTTCTTTCTGTGGGGAGCATCTGGTATCCAATAAAGGAGGTCTAATAAAGTCCCTTGGTGTCAAGTGCCAGTGGCGGCGTCTGACTGGTGTCACTCTGACCAGTCATTCTTGTTTTGCTTGACAGTTGAACCTGGTCTCCAGCTTTTCTTCTTTGTAATTAAGTCCACCAACGTTGATCTCTCTTGTTAACACAATTGTGTACTTTTGTGTAAATTAAATGTTCTGACATTAAGTTTCAAATTAATCTTTTTGGAATTTTAGGAAGAAAGATTGGAGGCCAACTAGATCAAGGCACCAGCCCAAAGTTAGAATGCAAACATTTTTATACTTTCCTCCTGGTCAGAAAGTGAAAAGTTAGGGTTTAAAAAGCATATATATGTTGGAGCCAGAGAGATAGTATAGGGTGTAGGGTTCTTGCCTTGCACATGACCTACCTAGGTCTAATTCTTGGTACCACGTCTGATCCCCCGAGAGCAGCCAGGAGAAAGCTCTGAACACCACCGGGTGGCCCCCAAACCAAACAAAATAAAAAACATATGAGTTAAAATATTCATTAAAACATGGTTTGTAGTAGTAGAATATTGCAGTTGACTGAAGAACTGAAAATATACTGTAGCTAGAAATAAAGAATGAGGGAGATCTTGATAAACAAATAAGATATTTGTTTTTAGAGAGATCACTGAATGAAAAAAACCTTGTTATTCAAAGGCATGCTTACCTTTTTGTCACTGTTAAACATAGACACAAGAGGAAATAATTTTATTTTGGTACTTCTTTGTATTTACTTAGCAAAGCATTGGAAGATAAATAAATATAGTTATCTGTGGGGGATGAAGGTAAGACAGGATAAATGCGGACAAAATAAGAATAAGACTTTTCATCTTGGTTTACTTTTTGTACAATATAAATTAGTTTTCAGTAAAGAGAAGTAGGGCCAGAGAGATAGTACAGCAGCTTAGGCACTTACCTTGCACGTGGCCTACCTGGCTTCCATCCCCAGCATCCCATATGGTCCCCAAGGACTGCCAGGTGTGACTCCTGAGTGCAGAGCCAGGAGTAAGCCCCCATACCACCAGGTATGGTCCAAAAGCCAAACACAGAAAAAGGAAAAGGAAGCATTTATAAGATTTAGATTTTCTTTCTCTAAATACTATGTGTTATAGGATACATAATATATGTATATAAATCTATCATCATCTTCCTACTGTTCCATTATTTGTCTATAAAATATTTAGACTGACAATCTATTCTTTTATTAGAGAAATGCTTTTCTTAGGATGATTAATATTCAAAACAAAGAGAGAATAAGGAGCAAGGTGGGTGAGTAGGTGGGAGCTAGTTCACACACGGTTTTGCAGGCCACAGTAATCCATTTGGGTTTTCTCTGAAGACTCATCTAACGCCACTGAAAAGTTTTTGAAAGGGGAAGGACTGAAGAGATGGTGATGGCTCAGTGGCAAAAGCCCCCAGACTTGGAAGAGTGAGGACATGATTTCCCTGATACTGTCTACATGTGCCAAGCTCAGTCCTGGACCTTCTACTTTGGAGGACCCCCAGAACAGCAGCTGAAGTATGCAACCCTGATGATCATATGTTCAAGCTCTGTGGCTAAAATGTTCAAACAGCACAACCGCATATGCCCTATTCATTGTAACAACAATAGCAGCCACAAGGGGAAGGCCACAGAAAAGAAGGGGAAGGAATTGAATGTAATTTCTGTATACTGAACTTTTATTGCTGATACACACACAGCCATTTTACTGGTAGTGTAAACAGAAGCTCTGTTGTTTCAAACACCATCTTGCAAATCAGCATGATCTGACCATATTGCAGAGCAAAATATTTTTTGATGCTTAAATAAAGTTCAACATTGTTAATCCACATTCGTTGAGGGATTCTAACTCTGGTGGTGGGTGCAGAGATGGAAAAATGAATGCCCTACATTTCATTATCAATAGTATTATAAATTACAGTGCCTAAATAAAAATAATAAATTACAAAAATAGATTGAATGTAAAGAACATGCACCCTGCCCCATCCCATTAAAACAACAGGAATGGGCTGGAAGATACAGGGATTAAGGTATATGCCTTCCATGAAGTCAACTCCAGTTTGATTCTCAGCAGTACAAGATTCCCCAAACATCATCAACTGCAGCCCTGGAAACCTCTAAATACTACTTCTGTCCTCCAGACCATCCCTAGTGCATGAGAATGAGCAGTACCTCATGCATAAGATGTACTCATGAGCAGTACATCCTCGGGCACTTGTGATAAATTGCTGGCTCAGTTGACTGAGAATTACTGACTGGTCTGTGGGGCTCCTAAGCACTTTTTTTGAGGAATACCACCTCCCCCCACAAAATAAGTCAGCTGAAAATTGCTTGAGTTGTTGGAGCTCACAGATAGCCGAGCTACAAGGCACAAACACCCAACAGGATGGTGCTCACTGCATGCCCTGGTGCTGAGGAGAGAACAGATTCATTGTCTCTCACTTGCAAAGCAGGTACTTTGACTACGGAGCCATCTCCCACCCCTGCACCCCAATATTATTTTTGTGCTCAATGATTTTACATGCTGAACTTTCATTTTCACAATTTCCAGTTCAAGTGAAGCATAAATTACTCTGTATATATGATGGATAATAAAATATTTAAGGATTTGAATGTCACTCTCAGTAGTTGATTTCTCTGTTTTACTATGAAATGGGTTAACAACACCAGTTTCATAGGGTTCCTGCTGGGTATAGATGACATAAAATGTGTGGCATTATTATACTTATTCCTTGATGACATTTCTTTTCAAGTAGATGTATAAAAAGTACATAAATATCTTGACTTCATTTGATTCTTATATTCCTCTCCTGTGTCTTTGCTAGAACATTCTTATGATGCATGAGGTACTGCAGCTTTCCTCCTTATTATCAAATAAAAATTTCATGTAAGAAATATTTTAGATTTTTTTCATGCCCAATATGGAGAATGAATCTAAGTGATACCTAGGCAATGATTATACTTGCTTTTCTAAACAGAAAAAGTGATGAAGTATGCTACAGAATAGTCCCGTGGAGAGCTGGAAAACTGTTATGATACCACATTATCCTAAAGCAATCCTGGAATCTTCATGAATTTGAGTGGCATGTCCCTAAGAGCAGGAATTACAGAATTCTGTTGCTGTCCCTAAAAGGAGGAATTAAAGAATTCTATTTCTGCACTAAGATAGTCCCACTCAAAACCTCTTCTTTTCTTCCATTTGACAAACTATTTCTAAAAATATTGCCATTAATACTGTTTTCTGTTTGATTTTTTTTTAAGATTCATGTATTATCTTTTATAACAACTTGGCTGTTACATCCTAGATTTTGGAATAGTCTGTCTCATTATTGTGACTAGAAACCAGATAATAAACTCTGTGTTTGGCTTAACTACCAGGGAAAAGAACACAGAGAAATAAACCCCAATGTAGTCCTTCAAGTATTTTCCTTTGATCTAATGTAATGGTAATAAATAATAGAAATCTTGGTTTATTCAGTTGGAGAGTTGACTAAATAGCAGAGAATTCTGTTATTCCAGGATAAACAAACTAGTCTTGTCTTTCGTCTTTGTGGCTTCTTTATACTAATGTGTGTGGGGCTTGGGTATTTTTTCTTTTCTTTTTTCTTTTCTTTTCTTTTCTTTTCTTTTCTTTTCTTTTCTTTTCTTTTCTTTTCTTTTCTTTTCTTTTCTTTTCTTTTCTTTTCTTTTCTTTTCTTTTCTCTTCCTTTCTTTTCTTCTTTTCTCTTTTCTTTTCTTCTCTTTTCTTTTCTTTTCTTCTCTTTTCTTTTTACCTTTTAGGCCACATCAGGCAGTACTTGGGGATAATTTATGGTTCTGTACTAAGGAGTCACTCCTGATGGTGCTCAGGGGACCACATGTTGTGCCAGGCATTGAACCAGGATCTGCTACATGCGTAGAAAGTTGCCTTAACCCCTGAACTAACTCTCTGATTCTCTGACCACACACACACACACACACACACACACACACTCACACACACTTATCTAACTTGTAGAGGGAATGGTTGTCAGAGAATGGGAAAGGGAAATGGAAAGTTATTGAAGTAGTCATGAAATTTTAGTTATGTAAGATAAATTCTAAACCTGCTATATCACAATGCCTATACTGTACTTAAGACAAAATTTAACTGCATAGATTTTGTTTTCTATTTTTGATGCATAAAATAAAAGAAAATGGGAAGGATGGAGTGAGAGAGGAAAGCAAGGAAGGAAGGACAGACATGAGACTCACCCGAACATTTTCTCTAGTACTTTTTTCAGAGTTGGTTTGGGGCTCTTGTTCTTTCCAGACATGTAGAGAAATTCTCTTATGTCTCAGAATCAGAAATAACTGCCATTGTTTTTAGCAACTTTGTATGTCTAGGTCTGGTTCTGTGGTATTTTTCTGTCTCTCTTATTTTATTCAAGCAGTGACATAGACACACACACACTTAATGATATTAAAATCTTTACTGGACCTGTTTTATACTTTAAAAAAAACCCAAAACTCATATCTGAATCTATTTCTTTCTACATAGCACAAGAGCAGAGTGTCAGTAAACAGCAAGGCGCATCTGAGAGGACTCAGCCTCCAGGAGACCCTCTAGAGGTTCTGCTGTGCAGGTGCCCTGGAGCCCTGAGTCAGCTCCCACTGGAGTCCTTTGCTGGTCTGTTTATATAGTCTGGAACTTAACTCTTTTTTTATGCCTACCATGCAATTTTGTGCATTTTCAAGTCTTCGGTTGTTCCCTCTAACTCATGGCAAAAGCTATAAATTATTTTCTTGAAAGGTCTTAGAAATATTGAATACTGTTTAGGCTCATGGCATGTACCTCAGAAGTGCTTTTGAGGAAGATACTGTAGCAGTCAATTATAGAGAAGCAAGCAAGTTAAGCTTATGGTTTCATCTTTTGTGTGTGTGTGTGTGTGTGTGTGTGTGTTTGAAACAAAAGGCTTGTTTTCACTGTGTATTGTGTGCAAGCTTCAACACTGGAAGTGGGAGAAGGCCAACTTAGAACTGTTGGTATATCTAGTTTTGAGAAAAGCAGCATTTTCTTGGCATGTGAAAAAATAACCCCCAAATAGAATAGTTAGTGACATCTCAGTGACTAATTAAAGAGAAGATAAAGGGAGGACATAAAGCATCTTAGTGAAGAGGGTATAACATAGAAAAAAACATTTTTTCCCCCCTGACACCTTAGAAATCAGATTCCTTAGTTCCAGATGAAATGGGATAGTGGAGCATTGTTTAACGCTTTTCAGTGTCTTCATTTGGCTCCATTTCTATAAGTCGCCTCAAAGCAGGAGAGATTCCAGGAGCAACTTTTTAGTCAGACAATTTGTTTAACAATTTGGGGTATCTGACTGGTGATATGTTTTCAGTAATTTATAGCTTTGCTCATTTTGCTGACAAAATAATTTGTTCTGAATTGGAATCTCTATTTATGTTGTCTGAATACAAATGAAATGACCTTTAATTTCTGCGAAGGGATATTGTGTTTTGAAGCCATTTCATGTTTTGATGCTGATGTGAAAAAGTTTCCTAATCAAATGTGTCTTTTTACTGCAATTTCCCTTTCTTCTTTCCCAAGAAAGAGATGTGATTTGTTTCTACCTCTAGCTGCTAAGGTTCTTTCAGAAGGAAAATTGAGATAGCTTCCTCACCTAAGAGAGGTATTTAACTCAAGAAATATCTTTATCTAAGGAGAACATTAGGACAATGAGGGAAGGGGAATATTGCCTACCTCAGAGGCAGGCTCCCGGGTGGGAGGGAAACAGTAGACATTGATGCAGGATAGTCAGCACTGGTGAAGGGATTGGTGTTGAAGCAATAAACATCTAAAAATCATAAATAGCCTTGTAACATTTGATTATTTATTTTTTAAAAAGGAAATGAGCTTACTTTTATTTATTTAAGATTTTATTATGGAATCACTGTGATAAAGTTGTTCATAATTATGTTTCAGTCATGTTTCAGTGTGCCAACACCCATCCCTCCACCCGTGTACATTTCCCAGAACCAGTGTCCCCAGTTTGCTTCCTATCATCACCCACACACCCACCCTCTCCCCACCACCCTGCCTCTATGGCAGGCACTTTTCTTCTCTCTCTCGGTCTCTCTGTCTCTGTTTGTCTGTCTGTCTGTCTGTCTGTCTGTCTGTCTGTCTGTCTCTCTCTCTCTCTCTCTCTCTCTCTCTCTCTCTCTCCTTTTGGGCATTGTGGTTTGCAGCACAGAAGGCTTTGTAACTTTTTAATTCACAGTGATTTGATTAAGAGAAATGAAAAAAAGAAGAAGAAGAAAAAAAGACATATCCTAAGGAAATAATTCATTTCAGGGCCGTAAGAGGCCATGTACTGGACAGAAAATGTTTCTTGGGCTTGAGGAATCTGCCTGAAGCTGTAGGTGGCAGTGATTGCAGTTAGTTTTCAATCCAGGATTTATTTCCTCTATTTCCTGCTTCCAAATACAGTTTGATTTTGTACCAGCAAAACTCCTCCCACTCCCCACTTCTCCCTCCAGCCACTCACGGGTGGCAATCAGAGGCTATCCTAACCTGTCTCCAGGGACAGTCACTATGTAGGTGAGCCTACCTGGATATACAAAATTCAGTGATTGGTTCATGAGATGTTATGGACCAACTTGAGAGAACTGATACAAGGGGAGAGTCTTCCTCAGTGGATGTTACAGGAAGTACATTTCCGTAGTTTCTACTATCGTTATCGTGGGAGCATGCAGCTTCTCTATGGGGGCAGAGCTGGCATGTTTCAAAGGGAAGAATGGAGAAAATTGCAGAGGGGGAGATTTTTTTTTTCACCCATTGCCTTAACCACACAGCCACGAAAATGAGACTTTCCCCTGAAACCCATCCTATCTTGGGGATTTAGCTACGTATGAGTCAGTAAGTTTCCTAAAACAAACCAAAGAATTCTGTTTGAATCAGGTTTTCTATTGTTTCAGCAGTATTTGAACCCATTCTTCGCTACTTAGCAGCTAATTGACAGGCACTGTCCCAGCAGTAAACAATCTGATCACAGTTACCTACTAGCATTCTTAGCCCTTCTCTCCCACCCCTCATGAAATGTTATTTCTGCTATAGAAAAAGAATGTCACAGTAATCTTCAACCATTGGTTGAAGTGCTACACCAGTTTCTACACTGCATTGTAGAAAGTTTAAAAATCACTAAGTCTATTGCCTGGGTTGTAGCTTCTGATCTGTTGACCAGTATGCAGGACAGGTCCTGACCAACATGGGGAAAAAGGTTGAAGAATGCTGGTTTACATGACGTTTCCCATGCAGGAAATCAGATAGGGAATATTGGTGGTGGTGCGGAGGTGGGGTGGGGATGTAGGTGGGGGTTGTGTCTGAGTGGTCTTGTACAAATAATATCTCAAATATCTTCACTTAGCTATTTGAGACAGTGTGGTCAGGGAAGTGAAGAAAAGGAGGGGAGCCATTAAAACATTTGATAAAAAAAATTTCTAGGCAGGAGAAATAGCAAATCCAAAGGCCTCAAGGCATATATGGTGGACTTTGGAAGAAAGAAGAGTCACATTGAATAAGATAGTTTGATGGTAAGAACTATCACTATAAGTGAGAACATGTGGGTTCCTCCAGACCATGTTATGGAGGTGAAATTAGCTACTTGATTAGAAACAGAATACTCAGAATGGGAGTTAGTCACAAATGAAAAGCTTCTGGATGCATACAGAGTTCAAGTATTTTGGATTTGAAGATAAAGCTCCAAGGACCAGGGCACTTTGATAGCAGGGTTAACCTTTGAACCTTTGGGTGGTTATTAAGCCCATTTAGTTTTCAAGAAACTCATCAGATCAGTGGATTATTGCTGCATTTTTATAGTTTTGAATGAACAAAGTAATTAGTACACTTCTTTCTTACATATATATGTATGTGTGTATAATAGTGAAAAATGCCATTTTTTTCTTTTTATTAAGAACTTTTTTAAATCAGAAAAAATGTTAGATTAATTTTATCACATGCTTTTGCAGCCTCTGTTGAGATGACATCATGTGTTTTTCCTCCTTTGATCTATTAAGATGGAGAATTGTATGAACAGATTTCCTGTTACTGAATCATCCTTGCATTTCTGGAATAAACCCAAGTTGGCCACAGAATATTGTTTAACATTTGGCTGGATTTGATTTGCTAATATTTTACTTATCATTTTTACATCAGTATCCATGATAAGATTATAAGGTTATTCATGATACGAAATAAGATTATAGCTTCTTTTTTGGTACTCACTGATTTAGTTTTAGTATTAGTGTCTTTGTAAAAAGAATTGGGATGTTTTTCTCTTCGCTGGACTTGCTTAGCAGAGTCAGAATTTTCTTTCTTTGAGGTTTTGAAGTAGTTCAATGTTTGTGGTTAACATAATCCACTAACCCCACAAAATTGTTTTTTTCTTTTTCTTTTTGGGTCACACCTGGCAATGCTCAGGGGTTACTCCTGGCTCTGCACTCAGGAATTAGTCAGGAATTATACTTGGTGGATCATATGGGATGCTGGGAATTGAAGTCGGGTTGGCCGAATGCAAGGCAAACACCCTACCTGCTGTACTATTGCTCCAGCCCCCAAAATTGTTCTTTATGAGTTTTGTCTATTGGCTTGCACAATTTTTTTTATAGAAAATATAAATTTTATTTATTTATTTATTTATTTATTTTTTACAGTTAAAAGTCTTTCATTATCTTCTTTGTCCAAAGTAAACATTCCAGTTGCTATTAAGAAAGCAGATTTGGTTGGGGTGATGGGGGGGATGGGGTGATGATTCATTTCTGTAAATAAATTGGGACCAGATATTCTTTCAAGAACCTTACTCCTGGACTCGGGAGGGTTTCTCCTCTATGAAAAATATTAGTAATTTAGTCTTATTCCCCAGAGGATATTATATTTAAGCTACTTCTTAGACTACATCTTAGACTGAAAGGTATTAATGGTGCAAGTCCGACAAATAACACTCCATCCACACGGCTGTTCCTGAGGGACTGACACGTCCTCTCCAGCCCTTTTCTTTTTTTAGTATCACTCCCACCCTCCAATCCCGTCCCCCACTCCACCCCACCCTGCCTCTGTGGCAGGGTATTCCATTTTGTTCTCTCTCCGTTTGGGTGTTGTGGTTAGCAGTAGGGATATTGAGTGGCCATCGTGTTCAGTTTCCAGTCTACTTTCAGCACGCATCTCTCTTCTCTGGCGGGATGCCCAACCACATTTTACTTGGTGTTCCCTTCTCTATCCGGGCTGCCTTTCCCCCAGCATGAGAGGCCAGCTTCCAAGACACGGAGCCAACTTTCTTGTATTATATACTACTATTCTTGGGTGTTAGTCTCCTACTTTGTTATTTTATATTCCACAGATGAGTGCAATCTTTCTATGTCTGTCCCTCTCTTTCTGACTCATTTCACTTAGCATGATACTTTCCATGTTGATCCACTTATATGCAAAGTTCATGACTTCATGTTTTCTAACAGCTGCATAGTATTCCATTGTATAGATGTACCAAAGTTTCTTTAACCAGTCATCTGTTCTCGCGCACTTGGGTTTTTTCCAGATTCTGGCTATTGTAAACAGTGCCATGATGAACATATAAGTTGGCTTGCACAATTGTTAAACTAAGGTAGTTATACTATTGCACATCATATCCTTTCACTGTTTTATTATTATTATTATTTTGCTTTTGGGTCACACCCGGTGATGCTCAGGGGTTACTCGTGATGGTGCTCAGGGGACCATATGGGATGCTGGGAATCAAACCTGGGCTGGCCTCATGCAAGGCAAACACCCTACCTGCTGTGCTATCACTCTAGCTTCTTTCACATTTTTTTAAAACCTTACTCTTATACCACATGCTTTTGCATGCTACAGTTTCTATAATATTTTATTTTTCATACCTTCCATTCCAGCCATGCTTCTGGCAGTGTTGTGCTCAAGGAACACTTGAGCCGGCAAGTGCTAGGGAAGCATGTGGTTCTGGGGATCGAACTGATAGCCGCACACATGCCACACTTGTTCTCTAGTCCTTAATGTGTCTCCCTGGTCTCTAATTTTTAAAACATGATTTAATTTTTTTACATGGCACAGTATTATTGTTAGTCTCACTTTAAGTTGATAAATATTATTTTATCATATTATTGGATCACGATTTAATCATTTCTGGGGCCAGAAATGTAGTACAGTGGGTAAGGTGTGTGGCTGACCTGGGTGTCATCCCTATAATCCCATCTAGTTCCCTGAGTCTGCCAGGTATCATCCTTGAGTACAAAACCAGGGACAAGCCCTGAGCACTACCAGGTGTGGCCTTCCCCCCCACCCCCCCAGGTCTTATTGTAGCATGATTAGGTATTTACTATTGTATTTTAATAAAAATAATGTTACAATAGTATTTTAGCTGTAGCTTTGTTTATATGTCTTCACTTTAGGATAAATTCCCAGCAATGAGATAATAGAAACCTGTCCTTGAGTTTTGAAATGTATGGGCAATATTTTTTTCCCAAAAGTTTGCACTAATTTGGAAGGGCTCACACATAGGAAACATTTATACAACATCTTATCAGTGCTAGGTTTTATATATAATATATATTATAAATTATATATAATTCATTTATTCTTTTTCTGTTTTTAGGTATGAAATGGCACCATAAAAATCTGGTCTCTATCAGTAGTGAAGGATTGATGAGAGCACTTCTCATGAAATGCTAACCAGCCCTCCGGACTTAACCATTTCTCTGGACTTCTGAAGTTGATTTAGTTGCTGCCTTTTTTTGTTTGTTTGTTTGTTTGGTTGTTTTTTTTCGGGGGGGGGGTCACACCTGGTGATGCTCAGGGGTTACTCCTGGCTGTGCACTCAGGAATTACTCCTGGCAGTGCTCGGGGGACCATATGGGATGCTGGGAATGGAACCCGGGTCAGTCGTGTGCAAGGCAAACACCCTACCCGCTGTGCTATCGCTCCAGCCCCTGCTGCCATTTCTTAGGTATAATAAAAGTTAATCCCAATCCCTCCTAGGAACCTAGTGCCAGTTCCTGGCTGCATTGTATACAGTGAGTCTGAAACCCAGACTTTGTCACTTTTTAATTTTTCTTTTGCTTTTAGTAACATTGATTGAGCTCTTACGATAGAATTTTTTACCACAGAATCTTTGCTGCACCTTTTTAGTTCATTACCAAGCAGTATACAGTGGTTGGAGAGCATGAGACAGATGGAGCAAGAGCCTGCCCTGGCGGTCTTCTTCAGAGACAAAATGTTCTCTGTCTTCCTCTTGAACTCTCTAACTTTATGACTGTAGGACTACAAACACAGAACATCCTCCTCACTAGGCCTATATCTGGCTTAGGGAGGGGAGGAAAATCTTGGCTCTTTGACTCTGAACTTGTGATTCTTCCCCAGTTATTCTCTATGAAACAAAATACTGTTTTCCATCTCAGCAGAGAAGATTTCTTATTGTTGTGAAATCAAAGTACTTTGTAACCATGACAAATTTCCAGTGTCAGTAAACTGTCCCTAGGGAGAGTTCCTGATGAAAAAAAGCTTTCATAGAATAGCCACCCTTGCCTTCTTTTAGCTGGCTTTACACAGGCACATCTCCAGAAGGAGCCTGATGTCACCCCACCTGACAAGGGCTCAGGAAGAATAACTGGAGATGATCTGGAAAGTTCTTTTTCACTTTTTCTTTTTACACCTGGCTGTGCTCAGAACTTACACCTGGCTCTGTGCTCAAAGAATGCATCTGATGGGGCACAGGGACCCTATGCAGTGCTGGAAATCAAACCTGGGTCTACTGTGCAAAGCAAGCACTTTTGCTCCAGCCCTCTTTGACAGTTCTTTTTTGTTGTTGTTGTTTTGTTTTGTTTTTTATTCTTGGGCCACACCAGTGGTGCTCAGGGATAACTCCTGGCTTTGTGCTCAGGAATCAGTCACTCCCAGAGGGATTAGGGGGAGTGCTGGGGTTGGAACCCAGGTCAGCAACATGCAAGGCAAACACCCTATATGCTGTACTATCACTCTGCAGCCCTCCTATTCTCCTGGGCACCCAGTTCTTTTTTTTTTCAACATTAAAAAAAATTTTTATCAAAAATGTCAAAGAGAAACGCACAGTCACTTCTCTGAAGAAGACATGAATGGCAAATGGACACATGAAAAGGTGTTCATTATTAATTACTATCCAAAAAATCTAAATAAAGATGATAATGAGATTTCATCTCATACAAGTGAGAATGATACATATATATTTTGTACAGTTGCAGATTTATACATTTTTGTGCTCATGTTTCCCCCACACAGAGTTTGATAACCCATCCCTTCACCAGTGCCCATTCCCCACCACCAGTAAACCCAGGGTTCCTCCCACCCTCCCCAGTCCCGTCTCCCCCCACCCCAAACTGCCACTATGGCAGGGTATTCCCTTTAGTTCTCTCTCTCTGATTAGGTGTTGTTGGGCACCCAGTTCTTAACTTTAGTTTTAGAAGTGTATCTGAGCAATCCAGAAAAATAATAAGCTCCTGTTTTCATGGTGATGAAAAGAAGCAAATGGTAGTGCTTAGAAACCAGATTTTTGCTCTGAAATAAGTAAAAATATGAGACCGAGAAATATGTGTTCTTACATTAAAATTCCTCTTGAGTCATATAGACATGCCTGCTGCTTTTCTGAATCTGAAGCTCATCATTTATGTTGCTTCGGTCTCTTTTGTAAGTATATAGTGATTGTTAATAAAAATTTACAAATATGTAGAGTATGCTCAGTTATATATTTGATCCTGATGATACTAAATGAAGTTAGATATCTTCTCAAGCTTCAAGTTGATTTATATGCAGAACACAACCAAATCAGCTGTCGAGATGGGGGATATTGATCAGGGTGCTAGGGGAAGCCTGAGGACATCCATACTTAAGTCTAAATGAGGTTGGGACTAAGCAGATCTTCCTTTGTTGACTGTTACTTTTTTTGAACATATTTCCTCAGAGTTCTTCATCCCCTAAACTCCTGTCACCTCTACATACATATAACTCTATCGCCTTCTCTATTACCGCAACTTTTCTCTGGACTATAGTCCTACATGTCCATTTGTAAACAGATGTATCTTACTCAAAAGTCAAAACATATATTTCAAAGTCAAAACAACATAAAATCTGTGGGAAATGATGTACAAACATATTCCCACAGATTTCCCTATTGGTCAATGCTGGTCACCCTCTGTTTAGGCAGTAAAACAGTAATTGGGTTGTCTGAATTGTCTCTTTTCCTTCATCTGTTATATCTAGATTTGATTGAGTTAATGACACAATAGGTTTTGATGGCTCTTTCTCCTTTTTCTTCACACTTTAATTGTTTTATTCTCCACTCTCAGTATTTCTCATTTCGTTAACACAGTATTATCTCTGATCACTGTCTCCCTTAGATACATGCGGGAAAGAGAAAGGGTGTTGCGTGCACACACACACACACACACACACACACACTTAGACTCACACTTTTCTGGGTCAGTGAGGTAAGTCACTGACTTAAGGCAGATAGTGCACTTGCCTTATACAGGTATCAGCCAACCCAGGTTCAATCCCCGGCATCCCATGTGGTCCCAAAGCACTGCCAGGAGTAATTCCTGAGTGCAGAGCCAGGAGTAATCCCTGAGCATTGCCAAGTGTGACCCCAAAACAAAACAATCTTTTTTTTTAAAGTTTTTTATTTTATAAGGTAGTTCACAATATTTGATTACATTTAATATTCAAACACCAATCCCACCACCATTACACCTTCCTACCACCATATTTGGGATGTTTCCGTCCCAAGCCCCCAATTCCTGTCCCAAAGCACAACCAAAATATTACATTTTGTATTGTCTGTTACGAAAAACTGCTGAAAATGCTACAAGAAAGTATCCATAGAGGAAATGATGTTAAGATTGCTCTATTTTGGTAGGGACCATTAAAACATTCTTTAAGACACCACTGACATGTTAAAGGTTGAGTGATGTGAGCTTTCATATATATATATATATATATATATCTGAAAATATGTATATATGCATATCACTGTCACTGTTATCCCATTGCTCATCAATTTACTCGAGTGGGCACCAGTAATGTCTCCATCGTGAGACTTGTTATTATTTTTGGCATATCGAATATGCCACGGGTAGCTTGCCAGGCTCTGCCATCTGGGTGGGATACTTCTGATAGCTTGCCAGGCTCTCTGAGAGGGACGGAGGAATCAAACCCAGGTCAGCCACGTGCAATCCAAATGCCCTACCCACTGTGCTATCGCTCCAGCCCATATACCATATATGCATATCATCATCATCATCATCATCATCATCATCATCATCATCATCATCATCATCATCATCATCATCCCGCTGATCGTCGAATTTCTCGAGTGGTCTCAGCAACCTCTCCATTCGTCCTATCCCTGAGATTTTAGAAGTCTCTTTCCACTCGGCCTTCCCAACGATGCCGCATTGGAGCCTTTTTCAGGGTCAGGGGAATGAGACCCAGCTTGTTACTGGCTTTGGCATATGGATACACCATGGGAAGCTTGCGAGGCTCTTGCATGTGGGCAGGAAACTCTTTAGTAGCTTGCCAGTTTCTCCCAGAGGAAGAAGTAGGTTATAAGATATTCACGCCTGCATGCTTCTAGGAGCTTGCTTTTAAGTCTCTGGATGTTGGCCGTTGATGGGATTACACACATCTGGGTTCCTCTGCCGGTACCTTCATGCATGAGGCTTGTTCGAACCTGTGGAGAGGGGCATTGAGCATGGCTGTGGCTAGGTTCCGGAGGTCTTCGGCATCTGGGAGCTCAGCTCAGGGTGGGGAGGGAAGCTGGAGCCCATCCCCTCCGAGGGGCCCGGGGGAAGACAGCCAGACGTGCGGGCAAGAGACTCATATATATACTCATATATATATGCATGTATATGTGCATATATATTTCCCTCTATGATTATAGGGGGAATGTCTTATGATGTGTCCAGAAATACGTTCACTTATGCATGAGGCTCCACCGGAGTATGTGGGGAGCGCCTTGAGATGGCAGCGGTTGGGTTGTGGAGGTTTTAGGCTGCCGGGGCTGGGTCCTTTGGGGCGGGGAAGGCTCTCACCCACCTCGCTCTGGGGCGCCCTGAGTGAAATTGCCTGGTGCAGGGCCTGGGGCATGGCTATGGCAGGCGTCATGTTGCTCTCTTTTGGAGAAAAAGCCATGAGATCTGACAAACAATCTTTAATCTGGAAAGGAAGTAACAACAGTGAATGCAAACAAACCCTTAAATTCTGAATGGAGATTACCAAGCAGGGGACAGGGAAGAAAAGGTGGCGAAGGAAGTAGGAGGAAATGGGGCATGAACTACAGTGGCGGGTGGTTTTTAGCACGTTGGTGGCATAGATATATAACATTGTTTACCAAAAGCAAAAACCAGCGCACTACTGGAAATAGATACATATAAGACAGTGAGAACCTCTTACTGATGTTTCCCTTCTCTCAGGGTAATGAAATCCTTTCGTGTCTGCACAGTGGATCCTCGGCCTTGCTTTCCTCTGGGAAAGCTCTTCATCTCCTGTTACTTCTCCTTGAGCTCCAAAATACTAACTTTTCTTTAATTTTCTGAGCTTTTCAACATCCTTTCCTTTACCCAGAAAGCCCATTCCTCTTGACACCTTCAGTCCTAAGTGTCACTTTCATGTGATCAGGGTACCACATCCCAGAATTCTTTTCTCTTTCCTTAGGATGGTTCTGTTCCCTTAACCTACAGCCCCTTATGCTCAGCTCTTTCATAGCACTTGTTTTTCAGTATGTTCCTTTATACTAAGAATTACTCAGCAGCAAGAAGTATTAATATGTTTTCCATCTCTAGTCTTTAAACCTAGAACAGTAGCAGTCATCAGTGAGATGACTGCAGGATAAAAGTTGAAGAGACAACTGAGTCCTCTCACATTCAAAAAACCTGGTCAAATATTTACGACCAAGTAAATTACACCCTAACAGATGTCATAGACTGACAGCAGAAAAATTGTTAGTGAATTCTGGAAACATAGAGGGAAACAAGAGAACTAAAAACTTGACCAATATTTCCAAAGTAAAAAACAGAAAGTGATGGCCTAGAGAAATAGTACAGGGACAAGGTGCTTGCATTGCATGTGCCAGCCCAAAGTTGATCCTCAGCACCATTTATGGTCCCTTGAACATTTCTAGGAGTGATCTATGAGCATAGAGCTAGGAATAAGCCCGGAGCATAACTGGGAGTTGTGCTCCCAGTTGTAGCACAAAATGACATCTTGCCTATCCCACCCCCAAACAAAGAAACCTCCCAAACCCAGAGGTGAATAATTAAAAGTATACAGGTTAAGATTGATAGGTATATACATGCAAAAAAAATGGGCTTAGAACTCGACCTGACACCATGCACAAAAGTCAGATCAAAATGGATTAAAGACCTCAACATCAGACCACAAACCATAAGGTTCATTGAAGACAAGGTCGGCAAAACCCTCCAGGATATTGAAGATAAAGGTATCTTCAAAGATGACACGGAACTAAGCAATCTAGTAAAAACAGAGATCAACAAATGGGACTACATTAAACTAAAAAGCTTCTGCACCGCAAAAGATACAGTGACCAGAATACAAAGACTATCTACAGAATGGGAAAGGATATTTACACAATACCCATCAGATAAGGGGTTGATATCAAGGGTATATAAAGCACTGGTTGAACTCTACAAGAAGAAAACATCCAACCCCATCAAAAAGTGGGGCAAAGAAATGAACAGAAACTTTACCAAGGAAGAGATACGAATGGCCAAAAGGCACATGAAAAAGTGCTCTACATCACTAATCATCAGAGAGATGCAGATCAAAACAACCATGAGATACCACCTCACACCACAGAGGCTAGCACACATCCAAAAGAACAAAAGCAACCGCTGTTGGAGAGGATGTGGGGAGAAAGGGACCCTTCTACACTGCTGGTGGGAATGCCGACTGGTTCGGCCCTTTTGGAAAACAATATGGACGATTCTCAAAAAACTAGAGGTTGAGCTCCCATTTGACCCAGCAATACCACTGCTGGGAATATATCCCAGAAAAGCCAAAAAGTATAGTCGAAATGACATCTGCACTTATATGTTCATCGCTGCACTGTTTACAATAGCCAGAAACTGGAAAAAACCCGAGTGCCCTAGAACAGATGACTGGTTGAAGAAACCCTGGTACATCTATACAATGGAATACTATGCAGCTGTTAGAAAGAATGAGGTCATGACATTTGCATATAAGTGGATCAGCATGGAAGGTATCATGCTAAGTGAAATGAGTCAGAAAGAGAGAGACAGACATAGAAAGATTGCACTCATATGTGGAATATAGAATAATAGACTATAAGACTAATACCCAAGAATAGTAGAAATAAGTACCAGGAGGTTGTCTCCATGGCTTGGAGGCTGGTCTCTCATTCTGGGCAACTCAGAGAAGGGAACACCAAGTAAAATGTGGTTGGAGGTCATGTGGGGGAAAGATGATGCGGGCCGAATATAGACTAGAGACTGAACACAATGACCACTCAACACCTTTATTGCAAACCACAACACCTAATCAGAGAGAGAGAACAAAAGGGAATACCCTGCCATAGTGGCAGTGTGGGGTGGGGGGAGACGGGACTGGGGAGGGGGGGAGGGATGTTGGGTTTACTGGTGGGGGAGAATGGGCACTGGTGAAGGAATGGGTTATCGAGCTTTGTAAGGGAGAAACTTGAGCACAAAAATGTATAAATCTGTAACTGTACCCTCAAAAAAAAATGTTTACAGTCTAAAAAAAAAAGTATAAAAAAAAAGATTGATAGGTATACAAACAATACTGGTGATCAGTATAAGCTCACAAAAAAAGTCATGTCAAACTACAGAAAATGGGGAACTTTATGAAATCACCTTTATAATAAGAATAGAGATAAATTATCTATAGATAAAAAGGATTTAGACATAGTAATTCCATAAATGACCCAATAGAGGTGATAATCAGTAATTCCCAGAGACCTTGTTCATGTCTTTGTTTTTACTAGATTTTTCTCTTTTGCCTAAATCTTCTTAAGAAAATAGGGTCATTGATGACTACTTAAAATTTTTATTTGAAAAAAAATTTTATTTGAAAAATTTGAAAGAGAAAGTATCCTGCTTGGGCTTCAAAGAAGGTGTGACATTTATTCAGTCCCTTTGATCCCTCCATGATATTTTGAAGTCATCATAAATTCTTTGGTATGGCTTTTTGGAAGGGCGAAAGAAAAGATGATATTTCCATCCTTTTAGCTTGTGTAATATTATTTTTTTAAATTACATTACAAGTTAAAAAAATCAAATGCTATCTCAAAAATGATGATGAAAAATGGCATCTTGCCTATCCCACCTCCAAGCTCAGCTGTCCTAGAAAGTTCATTTTTCAATTCTTCATAGGTTTTATTTTGTATCTTATGTCTCCATTTTAAATTTACATGCCTATCACTGTATCACTGTCATCCTGTTGTTCATCGATTTGCTTGAGTGGGCACCAGAACCATTCATCCCAGCACTGAGTAGCCTATCCTTATTTATCTTTCCCAATGATTGAAGGCTCTTTCAGGGGAATGAGGTCTCATTCCCCTGAATGAGACCTGTTATTGTTACTGTTTTTGGTATATCGTGCTTATATTGCTCTTTTTATATTCAAAAAATGTAGGCACCATTTTGGACTTTATTTTATGCCAGGAACCAAACCCAGAGACCTTAGACATGTAAGTTGTATTCCTTCACTGATCCACGTTCCTGGTCAATTTAGGACCTCTTGCTAAGAAAGTGTAGTCAGGGGCTGGAGCAATAGCACAGGGGGTAGGGCTTTTGCCTTGCATGTGGCTGACCTGGGTTTGATTCCCAGCATCCCATATTGTCCCCTGAGCACTGCCACGGGTAATTCCTGAGTGCAGAGCCAGGAGTAACCCCTGAGCATCTCCAGGTGTGACCCAAAAGGCAAAAAAAAAAAAGTGTAAGTCAGGTCACGCTGGTGTAAGAGTGCACATAAGATGCACTTTTATTCACCCTCTTTCTGTTTTCCCATGTCATTCAAATGCAGTTACCCTACAGCTTTCTGCACTAGTTTGGATTTGTTGTTCCTCTCTGGATCTCCTATACAATAATTAATTCTGGACTTCTCTTTAATTATCTCCTCTTTTGTATTCCTGATTCCTAAACTTGATGTTTTCTTCTTCCTCTATTTCCTTGATTATATTTTTGGTAGCTTCCAGTAATGGTTACTGTGGGTTGTACATAGCTTTTGAGACCTTGCATGTCAGAACATTTCCTTATTTTACTTTCAAGCTTGAATGAAATTTGTTTGGGTATAGGATTTACTAAGATGAAAGTACTTTTTATTAAAATGTTGGTGATAGTGTCCCATACTGTCATGAAACAGCTGAGTGGAAATTGTATTAAATGTTAACCTACTTAATTTTCATCTTCTTGGGCATTCTGGGCAACCTCATTCCTTATTCTTATTTGTTTTGGTTGTTTTTTTTTTTTGCTTTTTTTTTATCACACCCGGCGATGCTCAGGGGTTACTCCTGGCTCTGCACTCAGGAATTACCCCTGGCGGTGCTCAGGGGACCATATGGGATGCTGGGAATCGAACCCGGGTTGGCCGCATGCAAGGCAAACGCCCTACCTGCTGTGCTATTGCTCCAGCCCCCTTATTTGTGATTAGATCTGGATCATCAGATTGAGTAGTGGTCAGTGGAATATAGGTGCAAGTGATGTGTCACCTTAGTCTAAAACAGTCTTCCAAGGTCTTTCATCATCTCATTTCCTTCATAAATTGGAGATTTAATGAAGATTTAACTAAAGGTCTCTGCTCCTCAATGTCTACAGAGCTATGCCTTCTCCTGACTGACTACCTTATTGCATTGTGATTAGATTTGGAACTGTTATTGGCTAACCCCATAGTTAATAATGAAATCTTGGGGCCATGAAGATTTTTTTTAAATTTAATGGCCATGAGATAAAGCATTGCAAAGATATTCATGATTGGGATTCAGTTGCCCAGTATTTCAACACCCATCCCTCCACTAGTGTAATTTCCCAGAACCAATATCAGTTTCCCTCCCACCTTCCCCAACTCACCTCCCATGCCAGTCTGCCTCTATGGCAGGGCCAGAAAGATATTAAGGCATTAGGCTCGCATCACACCACCCCCAATTCAAATACCTGGTACTACAAATGTTCCCTGTATACTTCCAGTGGTCTCTCCTGAGCATAGAGTCAAAAATAACCCCTGAGTATCACTGGATATGGCCCCCAAAAGAAAATTCTTACACCATTCTTATTTTAGTTATTTCTTATGTGAAATATTTTTCATACGACTTAGTTTTCCTTTTGGAAGAGAGATGGGACACTCAGTGTAAGGATATGATGTTTGAACTCATTTGTGATCAAAGAGTTGAGGTTTTGGCAAAAGAAATGGCTTAAGTAAGGACACAGTGGTGTAATAGAAGTGTGGCTTTGAAGAACAGTGAAAACATGCACAGAAATCACTCATCACTCTTTATTGAGTAGCTGTTAGCCATCAGATACAGTATCTTGGAGCATGGAAGAGAAAACGGAGCCTGTGGATTAGTGGGAGGGAATAAATATGTAAGAATAAATGTTGAAATAGTATTTAAATTTTTTCAGAAAAATAAAACATTGTAGTCAAAGATATTGACTCTGAACAAAGAACTAAGTTTGAATTATAACCCCACAGTTTTAATTGTGTGACCTTGGGCAAGTCTCTTAAATTCAGTTTCTTCATCAGTAAAATAGAGATAATACTACTATCAGCATCATTGTTATGTTAAAAGACACAATGAAATGTAAAGTGCTTCTTAGGTTTTGAGCACAGGGTGAGAATTTTTAAATGTTACTTATTTGAAGTGCAAATATAAATTATGCTTAGCTGGCAAGAGCCTTTTATACCAATCATATCAAGGTGTTTGGACTGTACCCTGTAAACATTAGAGATTATCCTAACACAGAGCTAAAGAAGAGATTCATTTTAAGGCCTTGCATTTTGCATTCTGCTTGCCTTACAAAACTCAATTTCAAGGGAACAGCAATTTTCCTAAATTTTCCTAAGCCCATTACATTGACTTCCTTTAATAATGTGCCTGGGGCACATTTACAAGTTCTTATTTTTATTAAACTGACACTGGCTTCAAAGTTTGTCATTATTTAATAGTTTTGATTCCCCAAGGCCAATGTTAGTCTGTGTGAGTCAAATTTTTCCCTTTTATAGCATTTGTTATGCTATTTGATTCACTACTTGGAGACATTTGAATGCACAGCTATGGAAACACGGACTGTCAGGGCTGAAGGGGACTCAAGAGGTGCCTCTTGTTTTCCAGATAAAGAAACTGAGATGCAAAGCAAGTGATGGTGCTTGATTTTCCCACAAATGTGATCTTTGTGGTAATTGGCAGTGTTTGGGGGAACATAAGTAATCACGAGCCTCTCCTTGCTCTGAGCTCAGAAGTAATAGAGAAATAACACAATGAAATTTGACAAGAGGAGTTTTAAAATATTGACTTTCTCACTGAATGGAGTTTAATTAGAGAGTGCAACTTGATATGCAGGCAGATGGCCTTTGCTCTGAACTGAAGCAACTTACTTGACAGGCTCTAGTGGTTGATTTTACAGAAATTCCATGCTTTCTCCCTTGCCAGCAAAGCAGATCTTCCACAGTTGAGGCTGAAAATGCCATATATCCCTGCTCTCAGCCTTCTTGACAGCTGGGACATAAGCCTGTAGACTTATTTCCGCTAATGTTATTAAGAAGAAACTGGTAAAAAACCTTGGTAAGATCTTTCTTTTTAAAAATAAAATTTATGTGAGGGAGGAGGTAGTTTCCTTCCCTTAGTTTCTTCCTTATCCACACATTTCCCTTTTGCTCCATATGAAAAAGTAAGAATAAGAAATAAGTTCCTCTTCCCTACCATCAACCCTGATCATAACACTAGAAGTGAAAGATTAGGAATTGTAAGATAACATTGGTTTGTACCTTCTGCCTTGCCACAGGGAGCTTAAGTTTATTGGGTTACACCCACACAGTGCTCTGAGGCACTTCCATTCCTCTGTGTTTATCTGTAACCTCTTTCTTTGTGCTCTGCCTCCCCAACTGGTCAGTCACCTATATCCCCTACTCAGACTCTGTTAACTTGTAAATATTGCTTTTCTCTTCTCCTCATGTCCTTTGCATAGTTACTTCAGAGCAATGTCCTTTGTGTATAGACATAGGAAGACAGTTAATGTTCTGCTTTTGTAGCTTGAGAGTTAATTGACTCCGAATAATATTCACTCTGGGGCATCTGTTTTCTCGACTTAAACCTCAGTTGCCCTTAGTTCCTAGCACCCCAAATGTAGGATTCTGATGAGGGCTGGATGGACCTAGGGCAATCTTTGAGCTACCCTGGCATCAAAATAGACCAGGCCAAAGTACTATAATATTTAACTACAAGTTAAGAGCATGGTTAGGACAAATTCTGTCATGATCCAAAAGTAACAACTGGATTAGGACCCTGCTAGGATTAGGAAAGACTAATCTGGCCTGAGCACTGTAGTTTGAGATCTATAGCGAGATGCCTCTAGGAGAGCCATCCTATAAGCTTAATGTATCTCTTACTGTGTCCATACAAAATGACTAATATTATTAAGGAGTAGAATTGAGATGAATGTTTAAATGGCTATTGTACTAATGAAAAGAGAAACACACCATAGATGGTATTTCACCCTTCAGAGGATCTCTTGACTGCAGGAGATCAGAAAGGGCTTTCATATGTTGATTGTGCTACAGGACCTGGATGTCATTGCTACCACCAAGATTTGGAGGGTGTGAGAGAGTAGAGAGACCAGGATGGCGAGTTAGGGCATGGAGAGACTAGCAAGGAGGACAGAAGGAGAGACTAGCAAGGGGGACAGAAGGAGAGACTATCAAGGGGGATAGGAGGAGAAGAATGTAGAGGAGAAGAATGTAGGAGCAGGGTCTGGGGGAGAGGGGATCAAGGAGACTCAGGGGATCAGGGAGGATCAAGGGGAATCCAGGAGAAGGAAAAGAGATTCAGAGAAGGAGAGTCAGAGGAGAACGGAGGTGAGATTGGAACTAACTGCAGTTGTTTCCTCCTTGATCTGCTCATGGCATTGGCCATCCCAGGTGGTGAAGTGGCCTGAGACCACTGAACACAGGTGGCAAGAGAGAACCATGAGCTTCATATTCGTTTTATGAATATGCATCCGGTATCCCCAAGTGTTACCCCCAAACAAAAAAAAGACAACAAGGCTAAATTAACTTTAAAAAGCCACAATATCTAAAAATAAAAGGCACATTTTGATTTCAGGAATTATGTGATGGCAAAGCTAAAGTGTGTATGTGCAGAAATTCTGATGCTGCTAAAGCTTCATGCTTTCGGCTTATCCTGTTAAGTTTTGCCAATATTTATAGCAGTTAAGAAAATAGAGCATAACATAACAACAGGGTTAGGCATACTTGGCCTGTCTATCTTGTCTCCACAGTCCTGGACATGAACAATGTGAAAAAAGATGAATCTAGTGACGATATTTTGAGGCACAGTGCTTTCATTATGAAGTTTCCTTCTTTACTTTTGCCCCAGAGGGAGACGATTATTAAAATTATGTCTTTGCTCATCAGGCTGTCAGAAAAGCACAAACTTCTTTTTTTTCCAAAGAGAGAAACAGAATATCAGAAATGATAGAAGCAAACAGCTAGCTGTCCATCAAATCTAATTTCCATATTCTCCACATTTTTTTGGACAAGGTATTTCAAGCTGCAAAAAGAGATCTTTTTGTTCTTTTGTTTTTGACCTTTAAATGATTAAAGTTAGTCATAAAATCCAACAAAACATACCAAGGCCAAGGAGTGTCAGAGGGTAGATGTGTCCTGAATGCTCACACGGGAAGTCTATTCAAATTGGTAAGGGTGGAAGCAACAGGTATAGTATTCTGGGATGGGAAAGAAGCCAAGGGAAGTGGATGCTGATCCTGGACCCTGTACTTAATGCTTGCAGGTGTGCTTGTTGTCTGAGGGGATTCATACCTTCATGTGTAGACCCCAGTCTGCACTTACTTGACATTTGAGGTGTGTCTTGATGCTGCTGCACTAGATGATTGTGTTTTTGTTTAAATATCTCCTGCGGGCCCCGGGGAAGAGTCTCTTGCCTGCGTGCCTGGCTGTCTTCCCCGGGGCCCCTTGGAGGGGATGGGCTCCAGCTTCCTTCCCCACCCCGAGCAGAGCTCTTGGCAGCCAAAGACCTCCGGAACCTAGCCACAGCCATGCTCAAAGGCCCCTCTCCACATGTTCAGACGACACGTGAAAGTACTGGAAGAGGAATCCATGTGTGTGGGACCTGGGGCTGAGACCTCCAAGCCTTCTCAGATCGGGACTGGGCCTCCTCCACCCAGATTTCCCATTTCCTAGTAGCTAGGTGGTCACACCCAGAGACTGCCCCCAGCACCGTGTAATCTCATTCATGGCCAGCATCCAGAGACTTAAAAGCAAGCTCCTGGAAGTATGTGGCTGCTTTGTGGCCGCAGGATATCTTATAGCCTACTTCTCCTCTGGGAGAACCTGGCAAACTACCGGGAGTTCCTTGACCACATGGGAGAGCCTTGCAAGGTCTCCATGGTGTATTAATATGCCAGAACCAGTAACAAGCTGGGTCTCATTCTCCTCACTCTGAAAGAGCCTCCAATGCAGCATCATTGGGAAGGATGAGTAAAAAGAGGCTTCTAAAATCTCAGGGCTAGGATGAATGGAGACGTTACTGAGACTCCTCGAGAAATTTGATGATCAATGGGTTGATGATGATGACGATGATGATGATGATGTACTGCAGGATAGTTGGGTTGACTGTTGACTCTCCTGAAAATATTTGCCAAACTTTAATGGACACTGACAAAGTTCTAAGTTGGGGGTAAATGTGAATAAGTGATATTTAGTATGCCCTATGATCACTCAGTAATTTGCTATTTACTTACAGATTTATGACTTATTGTGTATAAGCATAGGGATGTAAAAGAAGATAAGAGCACTACAGCTCTTAACTTCTTATCTTTGTCAGTGACTTGAGTAGGGACTGGGAACAAAAGAATTGTTGATGACAGTTTCATATAGATAAGACTGTGGCAGGAGAGATAGGAAGCATGGTGGGAGCATGCAGCTTGGGGCACCCAGCTTAGGTCCTAGGTCTAGGAAAGGCTTCTGGGAGGAAGCTGCAGCTAAATCAAGTCCCCAAAGGACAAGTAAAGACAAGTGAAGCAGAGATAGGGACTAAGGAAGAGGAAAGGGAAATGTGATGGCCAGATGCATTGGTGCACATGCTCTCTGTGGAGAGACAATGATGGTCAGGTCAAGTTGCAGGTTGGCATGATAATGGAGATAAGAGGCAGGATGGACTGGGCAAAAGTTGATTTGCCTTCTCTATGTCTTGTTCATTTAAAATCATGAATTTGAGATTTTCAGTTTATTCAACGTTAGTCTCAAATGTATATTTTTTCTAATCCTTGTCAAGTGTTTTTACAAAGGTGAGTCATTGGTTCCAAAGGACTAATTAAAGTTCCAAGAGGCACCCAAGAAATGAAGAAAACTGATCTTAGGTGAGGCTTGAAGATATTGCTTTGGGATTGGGATGTGGATCAATGCAGAGCACTTGTTTGCATGTGTGAGACCCTGGGTTGGACTCTTGGTACTGCATAACAATAAATACATTTTAAAAAATAGTTTAAAGTAACACTGTTTCTCAGGGCCAGGAAGATAGCCTAGTGCACTAGAGCACATGCTTTGTGTGGAGGATGCCCAGCACCTCATGCCTCCACCCCATAACTACAAGCTTTAACCCTCAAACAAAACAAAACAAAAATAATGTTTTTTCAGGACTGAGATATCTTAAGAGCTGGAGCACATGCATGCAGCAGTTCCAGTTTTGCTCCTGGTATCTTATTTGTGGAACCAGTACCCCAAGAACTACCAGGTATGGCTGGCACTCCCACACCTGAAAATACTGCTGTTCATACTGCCCTAGTTGTCATGACTTCAGGATCTTATATTGTCTTTTACTTCCTGTCAGGCTTTGTTCATGCAGCTCGTCCTTTAGGCTGGTACTTTTTTCTATGCCTAGACTTTCTTATGAAATTCCTCCATCCCTTTGATTATATTAGTTTTCCTTTCCTGGACCTGATTTCCATCCTAGCTTTATCATTCACTAAATGTCAGTGCCAAGACATTTTTTCCCCCTGTAATTTATCTTGATGCAGACTCTTTGGTGACATTAAGGTAAGAAGCAGTGATTCAGTCAAGCAAACTGGCACCCTTCCAAAAAATTGGATTCTAAAATCAAGTAATTAGACTCGGTAGAACAGATATCAGGTTCTGGATAAATAGCATTTTGATTAGTTCTGAAAAAAAGTCTCTTTATGGATTCCTTGCTACTTTAAGCTTCGAAATTTCACAAACATCAGCTAGCTATACAGATTCACTTGGATAGTTCCATAATGTGGATCTATCAACCCCCTACCATAGTTTTTCAATAGAACATTATAGCAAAGTGGGTAGAATGCCTGGTAGAGTATATATTAGTCAATCTGAGCCAAAACTGAATCCTAGCCCCCAGTGAACTGAAAAAAATGTATTTTTAAAAACATTTATTTATTTATTGGTATGCAATACCAGGAGTCAACTTCATTTAACTTATTTGGACCTTGGGTTCCTCACTATAAAGGATGGACAAAAATACTTTATAGGACAGCTATTCTTCTAAGAAATGATAGACATGAATATATGGGTAGAGTTAAAATATTCCTTGTCATTGGATAGTGTATCCTATGCAATTAGGCCTGTGTTATCTAATATAGAAGCTACTGTATATTACTTGGAAGTACTTGAAATGTAGCTAAACAGAGTTGAAATATACTGATAATTATATATGCTGTCAATACAGAGTCTGAAGACAGTATAAAGATGAATTAAAAAATTATAAAATGTTTATTACTACTGTTGTGTTAATTACCTATGGAAATCTAAACATTTTGGATGATATTAGTTAAAAAAGTGTTTTATTCTAGAATTTCTCACACACACCATATTTTGAAATTAATTATTCAAATTATTTTCACCTGTTTCCTTTCACTTTCTCTCTTCTCCATGCTCTCCGGGTCATAGATAGAGGCCTGAGGAAGGTGCTGATAGTTCAGGGCTAGGGTCTGATGGTGCCAGGCTCTTAATTATTTAATAATAGAACTAAGTTCTTTTATTTTTTAAATGTGAGTGATAGCTAAAAGCTTTTAAAATTTTCATATATACTCTGAATTCCATTTTTATGGAACACCTTTGGTTGGGACGTAGGACTTATCCTTAAAGACTTCCAACATCTGAAGGTGTAAGTGAAATCCTCATCTGGATCTCCACAGCAACCATCCCCACTCTTGTTTCTACTACATGCTTTCTCCTCTCAGTGCTCACAGGTCTTCTAAAACACACATTTGATGCTAATTTCATACTGGAATAAAGATAGAACTCTAGGGAATACCTGAACCACAGTCCTCATCCCTGTCTCCAAAGACACGCCGTGTTCAGCAGGGAGAGGCCTTGTGGTGAAAATTGTACCCTCGGAAAAAAAAAAAAACCTCCAAGGAATTGATATTCCCCTAGGTAAAACAGTTTAGATCTTAGAACACAAAATATCTACTGGCTGCAAAAATGTATCAGCCAGATATAGAATAAGAGTATTTTAGAGTATTTTAAAATTACTGTTTTAGAGTATTTTAGATGTAGAGGCTACATGGGCAAAAATGAAATAGGAAACCATCAGGACTTTGTATTAGAAGGATGCCTTCTGATTAGCTATGCGAAAAACCCAGCCTCTGATCTTTGTGTACCTACTGACTATTTATGTGCTTTAGAACTGTCCTTAATGTCTCTGTCAGCAGTGGGAGCCCATGGGGATGAGACAGTCATACTGTACTGAATGAATGCCCAGCCTGAGAGACCACTGGTGACTGCCCAGGTGACCTAGAGTTTGGACAGTCCATGTGTTTTTGTCTGTCTTCTTTTGTGCTTGTCTGTCTCATTCTCTGTAACTGACCCCTGCTGCATAGGGGTTGAAGGTGTCAATCTGATTTTTAGACAGCATTGTAGCTTCCCTAGCTCATCACAACCCTCCTATATCTTTATTTATTCATTCAGCAGTTTTTTTTAAAAAAAGAATTATGAACCAGGCAGTGTTCCAGGCACTGGGAAAACCAGTAGTGAGCAAAATAAAGATCCTGCTTATAATTCCAAAGGTGGAGTCAATAGGAAGTTTCTTCTGCATGAATGAAGTTTCTCTTCCTCTTGTTTCACTGGCATCTTCTCTTGGGCAATATTTCATGTCTACAGCTGTGCCATCCTGAAGGCATCGATCTATCTCACCACGGAAGTTTTATCTGACAACATGCTATAATCTAAGCTCTTCTTGCATGCATTTTTTTTATCATAGCATATATCCTATTCAATGTTGTAAATTATATTTTAATCAAAAATTTTTAATTTTAATTTTATTTTCATAAGGTTTTTCACATTAATTTATTACATTCAATACTTCAACACCAATCCCACCAACACTACACCTTCCCACCACCATTATTTTAAATTTTCCCATCACCATTCAAGCCTGCCTGAAAAGGGCAGATGCTACATAATTTATTTCCTATTGCTTATTATGAGTATCGCAGCCGCGTGCTGCTGGAGTTCTAAAATTGTAAATGATTGGGGTCCAGAGACATCTCAGTAGGGAGTTAATCCATTTTGAGATTCATTTGTGAGTCTCTGGATCAAGGCCGTTGATGCACTGGGATGGTGCCCAGAGGCAGATTGTGGGCGTGACAGCCAGGACCCCCAAGCAGGCAGGGAAGCAGGAAGGGACGGCTCCGTCTCCATTGCCGCCGTGTGGCCTGAAGTCTTGGTTCTGGATCCCGCATATCTGGGTTTTTCTTCTGGAAGCATGTAGCCACTGGTGGTTCATCTGGAGTGGGTGGAGAGGGCACACCCATTCCAACTGAGGTTCCCTGGTGGAATTAGCTTGACACCAGGTCCGGAGAGATCTTTGGTGAGCTGCTGTCTTCTGGGATTCACTGCTGTGTCTCTGGATCAAGACTGTTGATGAGCTGAGATGGTGCCCAGAGGCAGACTGTGGGTGTGACAGCCAGGACCCCAAGCAGGCATGGAGATTGGAAGGGACGAATGAAATTTTTATTGTGAAAGAGTAAACATAAACAGTTTACATAATCAGTTTTACAGTAAACATAAACAGTTTTATGTGCAGTTATAAGAAATAATAGGGGCTGGAGAGAGTACAGGGGTTAAGGCACTTGTCTCACATCCCACTGGTTCAGGTTTGAATCTGTGGCACCACACATGGTTCACTGAGCACCATCAAAGAAATATTCTTGAGCACAAAGCCAGGAGTAACCCATGAGCACTGCTAGATGTGGCCCCAAACTTTCTCACTGAAAAGGAAATAATATAGACATATCCTGTGTACTCTTTACCCAGTTTCCCAGTTTATTCATTTATTTAGTTTTAAATTTTGAACTGTACCTCGTCACTTATGGAGGTACTTGAAGTGGGGGTAGAGGGGGAAGCATTACTGAAGTTTACACCTGGGTCTTCAGCCTGCAGAACCCTTTGAGCTATCTCTCTGGATCCACCCTCAATGTTTATTATTTTATTTAAAAATTTTATTAAATTTGTGATTTACTATGTTGTTCGTAATACAGTTGTTTCAGGCACTAACTGTTCCAACACTAATCTCACCACCGTTCCCACCAGCAGTATTCCCTTCCCTCCACCAATGTCCCCAGTTTCCCACCCACCGCCCTAGTTTACCCCTTGCAGGCACAAATTAATTTACTTCATGCTGTTTGTCACAACACAAAAGCAAATGGAGTCAATTTGTGATTATTGTCATCTCTTACTATGATGTTACTGAAGTCATTGTCTGAGGATCTACTCTGCTGGTTAGTGCTAGTTGAGCCTTCTGTGTTACTGTTTTTACTTATTGAACTTGGTGGTCTTCTATGCATCTTCTATTCAAATCCCATTTATTTGCTGTGATCCTACTGGGCGATAGGACTAAGAAAGTTTGAGGTGTCGTACCTGGCCACACAGTACAGGAGCTATAGATCTGGAACAGTTTGGTGTCTTGCAGTTTGGTGAGGTTCAGTTGTAGAGCTGGGCCATTTCTATGTCAGAGGGTGTTGGGTATGGCTGCTGGCTGCTGTGTTTTCAGGCAGAAAAGGGGAATTTGCCTGCCCTCATTCTGAGAAGGCCCCAGAATTCTCAACCCAGGCAAGTCTACTCGGGCTGATAAGACAGTATTATGCCTTTTTAGAGATGTGATGCCAGGGCTGTTTATCTGCCAACAAGATGATCCCTCAGTGTTTTTTAATACAGACCCATCGCCACATCTTCTGATCCTCTGTTTATTCCTCCAATTGCTGGTAAGGTTAAATTCCTGGCTGACCACTGTGGCCTTTGTGGAACCGCAAACAGATTTTCTTCCTTTCTGGATGGGTCCTGGGAACCTCCACATCTGACCTCTTCCATCTCTGCTAAAATGGTCCACATCCACATCTCCTGACAGCTCTACTAAGAACACCTCACACAGCGCACATTTGTACTTCTGGTGTTGGGTGAAGACACAGGATGGGAAAAGAGAAACAGTCAACCTGATTCCTCAGAGACTCTCAGGGGGCTAACTACAAAGATTAACCCTTAGCACAACAGGAACACAGCAAACACAATGAGAAAGATACACAGAAGCCCACCAAGCTCAATGAGTGGAAATAGTATCAGAGAGCTCCACCAGTACTAACCTCTGTAAATTCAGAGAATGACTTTAGTGACACCATATTGTAGATGCTTCATGAGCTCAAAGAATGATGGGTCAGGTATTAATCAAAGAACCTGAATATATGAGAGCAGAAATGAAATGCTTACAATGAGAAGTGACATAAATGAAGAACATGGTAAGTGGTTTTAAAAAAATGTGATAGAAGCTCTGAGCAGCAGAATACAACAGTTGAAGCAAAAATCAAGGAGCTCCAAGATGAGAGGTAGGAAAACCTAGAAAACAACTGAAGATGAAAAAGTTTTTGGAAGGAAATGAACAGCACACCAGAGAACTATGGGATAAGGTCAAGTGAGACAATATAAAAGTAATCAGAATCTCTGAGGATCAGGATGGTAAATTTGATGAAGACATCCTTTCAAAGAAATCAGAGCTAAGAATTTCCCAGAGTTGAAGAGTACAGGCACTGAGATCCAAGTCCCAGTAAAAATACTACCAAATATAAAAATTCCAAGATACATTATAACCAGAATGACAAAAGCCAATAATAGAGACAAAACTTTGAAATCAGCAAGATTAAAAAAAAGGAATATATATATGTATATATATAACCTAAGCTCTTAAGATTCACAGAAGATCTATTAGATGAGACTCAATGACCAAAGAGAATGGAGGGATGTAGTTAAAATACACACACATACACACCACCACCACCACCACTGTCACCACCATCAGAAAACACCCTTAATTATATGAACACCTTACCAAGAATACTGTCTCTAGCAAGATTAGCGTTCCAATTTGAAGGAACACTAAAAAGCTTCATGGAAGGCAACAGCTCAAGGAATTTAGCTGAAACCTATTTTGAAACCTATTTTGCAAGGGGCATTAAAGGAATTTCATTGAAAAGCAAGACAAACTTCTTAGCATTTTTGTCATTGAGTATGGCATTCACTCAAGGTGCTTATGGTTGCTCTCCACCAGACACTCAGGCTTGTTTAGTCCAAGGTTTCTAAGGGATTTTATAGTTTTCCAATAATTACTATTTCATTTATATTGAAGGTATTATTCAATTCAGGTGATTTTGTTACATCTATAGATACTTGTTATCAGTCATTATTGCAGGTATTTAAGCACTATTTATATTTTCTAACATAAAGTTAATATTCCTTTTTTTTAGGATAAAGTATCCTTTATTTTAAAACATCTAAAATATTTAATCATCCTAAATTACAGAGTTATTTATTATTGCATTTTAGGCATACAAAATTCCAACACCAATTCCTTCACCAGTGTCCACTTCTTCCCCTCATATCCCTTCCACCCATCAGCTTGACTCTCTGACAGTTTTAAAATAAATGTTGGCACTGTGGTTTATATTACTGTTACTGATAAAGTTTCATGCACAACACTTTACTCTCCTAGAACCCCTCCTCCTCCTGATTGACCGCTACCTTCCACCGTTGTTCATTGTAGTGTTATCTTCCCTGTCTCACCAGCCCCAAGCTTCCTACTGAAGACCATTTCCCATGTTCTTTATTAATTTCTGTTGCTTTGGGGCATTTGTTATTCCACTACTATTTTTCTTTATATCCCACATACATACCCATATAAAGAAACTACATATGTTTCTTTATATCCCAGGAAAGATCATTCTGAAAAGCACACTTTTATACTTTTACAGACCTGTTCAGATTTTACCTTAAATTTTTCTTAATTATCCTCTCCTCACTCTTAACTAAATTGTATGCTTTATGTATACAATTTCATGTTAATTAAAAATGTATTAGCATAGAATTATACTATTAATTTTTAATGTTCAATTTAAAAAATGTACCTATAAAAGAAAGATAGCTTTTAAAAAAATATTTCTTTTTTTTTCTTCTTGTTTGGTCACACCCAGCAATGCTCAGGGATTTTCTCCTGGCTCTGAATTCAGGAACTACTCTTGGGGGTATTTGGAGGGGGTGTGGACTGTATGGGATGCAAGGTAGGGGTTTGTTTAACCTTTCACCTGTTGAAGGACAGTAGATTGAGCCAGTAATGAATAAAGCTTCTATGAGATTTGTCAGCAAACATAAATTCTGTAAAATTTATGGGGCATAAATTTTAATAAATTCGGAAGGGACATTATCTGAGATAAATGCTGAAGAGTGCAATTTCTGGGATTATATATGTTTATTTATTTATTACTTCCACTGAGAGTAGCTTGGAATTCTTATTAGCACTAGTCATTTTTGCATCACAGGTGCTTAGCATATAGGTAAGACCACAATATAAAAGGACAGAAAGAAGGAAAGAAATCGATCATTACCATCAGGTGTTCATTATTTCTCCTTTATGCCTCCCAGCATCATTCTGCATTTAAAAAAGATTTAATGAATCCAGTGACCCATTGCTATACGTTGCCTGGCACTTAGTTATTGCTTAATAATTATGCGTAAAATTCTGCAGTGACTATTCTGGAGAGTAGAGGAACTCTCTTCTTTGTTGTAACAGGCTGCTCTGTCACTCTACCCCAAACATGGCACACACCGACACATGCACACAATCTGGGACCACAACTCCAGCAAAACCATTAGCTAACTAACAAAGTGTTGCTTCAAAGTTTAGCTAGCAACACTTTGTTTGGCCTTGTCTATGTGACTGTCTGCGGAATTACAGATGAAGGATTTAGGGACCCAGCAACTACGTGGACTCATTCCAATGAGAATACAGGAGGCACTTGAAATAAAGAATGCTTCTTTGTGACTCATTAAGCTCTTTTCTGTTCCTCTCTATTAGACATGTGTCTGCCATGCCCTGCAAAGCTATGACATTCAAAAGTGGAAGCGTCAGGCGGAAATAAAAACATTCCACTTCAGTGCTTAAACCATGTGCCCCTTAATCTGAAATAAATCTGTGACAACTGACGGATACTTCTTTCAGACAGTTGTGGAGAAAGACTTGACTTGTCCTAGTAAATCAGACACAGGGTTCATTATTTTTAGTCTCGTTAAAAAAGGTTACCATAGCAACTGTACCATCATCTAGGGCAAATGTTGTCTCTTTAAGTCAATAAAATGGGGAGCTGTCCAACACATACATAGTGCTTTGAAAGGAAGAAATGACTTTTCAGTAAGACTGATTTTTTCTGAGACTTCGCTATTAATTTTCATTGCTAAGGACATGTTTCCCTCCATCAATAAGGGATAAAAAAATTCAACCTTGTCAAATCCAAGGCTGATCTTTCTTGTATCTGTTTGCACAATGCCATTAGCCTATTTCCTTCTTGAAACCCATAACTTCATAGGAGGATTTTCAATTTGTCCATAGGCAGCATTATGCTAATTGATTGGAAGGACATTATGTATTCCAAGAGAACAATGGAAAATCAGGAAGCACATGCTCTCCCCTCACCTGGTACCATTTCACTGGGATGCAGCAGATAACTTGGTTCCTCTGGGGCCCCCTCTGATGACTTGTGGAATAAGGTGGGTACCTCACAGCACTTTTATCTCTGTTTGACTTCATTTTTGATCAGAATTGAAATTGGGAGTATTCATGACCATTTCTTAATATGTTGAATTCTTGATGTGTGTGGTATCAAGCCCAGGTCTTATGCATATGAGAGCTTTAACATCGAGTCACATTCCTGGCCTAATGTATTGAATTCCAGAATGGTGGCAAAATGTGAAGCTTCCAGAGGGTGAGATTTGAGATTTAAACCTAGGCTCCAGGAGATAGTACACCACTTAGAGCAGATGTGCTGGTGAGATGTGCATGTGTACTCCACAGAGGTTTTGTCTCACCACCACATGGTCCCCTCAGCACTGATAAATGTAGCCCCATTATAATTCAGATGAAGAAACTGAGGCTAAGACAGGTGATTTGCTCAAGGCAGTCAAAAGGTAAGTTGTGCCATTGAAAATTGGCATGACTGCGTCAAGGAGAGCATGTTTTCAGGCTCTAGCAAAGTGTCTCATCTCTTCTTGCGCACAGTGTGACATCCAGACTCAGTCTGGGACCATCCTCCCTTGACTCAGGTCTTAGTTGCTCAGTGACCTCTTTGAGACACTGACCCTAACTCATTCCTCTGTTTTGGCCCCAGACCTTAAGGTTATTGCTCATAATTACCCCTTCTCCTCTCTATTCATTCCCCATAAACTTGTGTTTTGTGTGAAGGTGATAGTAGAACAAGAAGAGAGGCCAGAGTTTGGAGACATTGCTCACATTTTTGTTTGCTCCCTCAAAAAATGACTTTAACAGTGAGCATTTCAAATGGAGATGAAGGCTGGCAGATGGCAACCCATAGCAGACCATGTTACAAAGACCTCTCTCTTCTAGTTTGAGGAGATTAAGTTGGCTTTGAAATCATATAGCAGGCTCTCATTCTGCGTCTAGAAAGGCAAGTGGCATAGCATAAAGCAAGGATTGCAAGAAGTGTATACCATTCCCGTTTTTGACAGGAAGAAGCTGATGAGCTATTGTTCTTTGTGAAGGGTCTGGTTTCAGATGGCTTTTAAACACGATTTTCCAGTCACTTTCAATTGTCTTTGGTTGATTACAAGAATAAACAAGCCAATTTGCCACTCCCAATGTTGAAAGCTGGAGGAGCCCGGCTTACCAAAGAACCAAGTCCCTATTTCCCCAAAGTCAAAAAAGGAGACAACAATGATGTTTTATAGACATGTAGGCTTTGATGGCAAAAAAATGTAAGAGTACATTGAGTTCCATTTATCTGAGCACATGGTAGGTCCTTAGTTACTCTAAGATATTATTAATACAAGATTAATGCTGAGAGGAATAGCATGGTGCTACAACTCTGTGTTATGAGGAAGTTGGGATTATGGGGAAAAAAAAGCCTTTTTCCCACTCTCTTTGTTGTCATTTTTAATCTTGTTAAATTTCAGAAACAAATATGTAGAATCCCAGGGCCAGAGATATACATAGCAGCTAGTGTGCTTTGCATGCGGCCAACCAGAGTTCAATCCTTGCACCCCGTGTGGTCAGCCACGCCCACCATGAGTTATCTGCGGGTGCAGAGCCAGGAGTAAGCTCTGAGCATTGCCAGGTGTGCCCCCCAAACCAAACCAAACCAAACCAAACCAAACCAAACCAAACCAAACCAAACCAAACCAAACCAAACCAAACCAAACCAAAACAAAACAAAAACCAAAGCATATGGAATCTGTTTTAGTCTAAAAGGTTTCTAGTCTAAAAGAATTCTTCAGAAACACCTAAGGAGGACAACTGATCACCAATCGGGTAGCTCTTGTTACCTCAGGATAGGTAGATACTACCAGGTAAGCATTGATTTTATAGAACTCTAAGTCTGGCTAAACTGCTTTCAGACTGAAAAATTTATTAAAAAAATCCTTTATTTCAGACTCTCAAATGAATCTCGGAAAAGAGCAGCACACTGCAGAGATGCCTCCCTACTCTGTGTGAGACTGATTTCATCCGGGCATCTCAGTGGAGGGCAGATGTGTCCCTCTGCCTGCCGCAAATGAACCCCGGCAGCCACAAACCTCCTGAACCCAATCGCTGCCACGCTTCACAGGCTTGTCCCTCTATGCATGAGAATGAATCCTCTGAAAAACACAGATATGTGGAACTGGTGACTGAAAACTCCAGGTTTCACAGAGTCAGAAATAGTGACCTTCCCCCATCTCCCTTCCCTTCTGGTTTTCTGGCAGTCATGCCCACAAACTGCCTCTGTGCACTATTTAAGCGCATTAATGGCCATGATCTAGAGACTAAAAATGAATCTTGAAAGAGAGTAGCATGCCACAGAGATGCCTCCAGGCCCCAAATATCTAAAATTTTAGAATTCCAGGAGTGTGTAGACATTTCATACTATTCATAACAAGCAAGACAAAATAAATGGCTTAGCATTTGACTGTGGGGCAGGCTTGAGGGATGGTGGGAAAATTCGAAATAATGGTGGTGGGAAGGTGTAATGGTGGTGGGATTGGTGTTGAAATATTGAATGTAAACAATTATTGTGAACAAATTATGAAAATAAAATTAAAAAAATTTTAAAAGTCCTTTATTTCAATTCTATTAAAACATAATAATCTAACTCTGGAAATAGGTATGTGATGGAATAATACTCAGTTGTTAAATGCTTTGAAAAACCAACCATTTAATCAGTGGCATATTTAAAGATCACATTTCCTCATTGAGAGTGAAAATACTTTAATTTCCTTATTTAGTGTCATTTATTTAATGAACATCTTGATGTCTCTCACTATATCATTATTTGTTATGCTATGTAAACCCCTAAGGGCAAGAATGATGTCTGCTTCATTTATTTTTTTAGAACACCCAGAATAATTCTATGAGCCACTAAGTTTTTAATCTACTTGTATGCTGTTGTAGCAGACTGGAATATAAACTAGTTTCCATACTTGTGATTTTATAAATTTAGACTTTAAGTACCAGAAATCTGGATTGAAGCAATAGAACAATGGGTAGGGCGTTTTCCTTGTACATGGTTCACCCATGTTTGATCCTTGGCACCCCATGTGGTCCCCTGAACCCTCCAGGAGTATTACCTGAATGCAGAGGCCAGGAGTAAGCCCTATGCATGAAGAGTGTGGGCACCCCCCTTTCATCATCGGAAATATGATCAAGTATCTATTAAACAGCAGTGAATACCTTTCAATGAAACACAGGTCTATGTGTAACACATGTTACAGTGCTAGTGTTTATGCTTAGGGGCCACTCCTGATTTTGCTAGAAGATCATATGGTGCTAGGGATATAATCTAGGCCTCTTGTGTGCAAAGTATGTATTCAGCCCATTGAGATATCTCTGGACCCATGCATGTAAATGCAGACTATATTTTAAAGCATTTTTTCAAACTAATATTACTTTAAACTATCCATACCAATTGACATTCTACTACAAAATTTTCTCCAATATAGGGTTGGAGATATAGCTCAGTGGATTGAGCTAATGCTTTTTCTGCAGGACACCTGGGTTCAATCTCTGGTGTTACATATGGTCCCTCAAACCACCACTTGGAGTAATTCCTAAGCACAGCGCCAGGAGAACAGCATCATTACAGATACAGATACAGATACAGCATCAGTTCCCTCAGGTTAAGGAAACAAAACTGAAGCTCTTCTCTCAAGACCACATTCTCCTCAGACTCTGGCCACAAACCACTGGCAAGACTATGCTGCTGGCCAAATAGCTACATGGGAGAAGTTACCAGTTCTGGGTATCCTCAGGTTTGATTAAGTTATTAGAATGGCACCTAGAACTGAGAAAACCAATCATGGATTTATTATAAAATGCACAAAAAGATACAAATCAATAGGCAGATGGAAGAGATATAGTGGATAAGGTAGGACGGAAAAGGTGTTGAACTTCCATGCCCTCTTCAGATGCACAGTTTCCCCCAAAATCTCCACACGATTTTCAACCACAAAGCCCTCTGAAACCTCCATGACTTGAATTTTCATTGGACACCAACAGCTGAACTCAACCTTCAACTTCCTTCATCTCCCTAGAGGCAAAACGTTGAAGATGGTCTATTCCCTCCTTCCCTGCAAGTTGGTTTCCCTGACAACCAGTCCAAGTCTCAGGAGTTTCCCCAAACTTAACTTCATTAACATCTTAACATGATGAGCTACTCTATTAACACTCTAAACATTTAGTTAATTCTTAAGCATTTGGAAGCCTTGAGCCAGAAATGTTGATGAAAGCCTCTGTGTGTGTGTATCTTATAAATTAACCCCCCATATGATTCATTTTACCATACTACTTAATATTTAATACCTAACTGACTTTAAGGCTTTCTCTTATTTGACTTTAAGACTTTCAGAATGCTTCTTCTCACTGCAAATTCCATCCTTTCAGTTTGGTGATTCCATGTTCTTTCAGGAAGAATTAGTTTTGTTATTTTTTTCAATGTATTGAAACACGTGAGTTAAGGAAAGACTTGGCCATGAGCTGCTGCTAGTGACTGACTCCAGTTTTGAAGGAAACATTGTGGTTACCATGAAGGAAAATCTAATCCCTCTTGTTCCAATGCATTTGTTCTCCTCAGAGCCAGGTGAACTACTTTGACTCTTTCCCTACGATTATGTCACCCACCAAGGTAATTTTCTGTTTCAGTAGGTGATGTTAAGAAATAAAACAACACCCTTTAAGTTAATCAGTTTTGGAAAATAGGGACCATTTTTTTTTTTATCCCAGTGCTTTGATGGGTTTTGTGCTTTCTGTAAGGATTTGCCTCTCTTTTGTTTTGACTGACAAGACCTATCTATATATTTGGGCAATCAAGCAGTCCAGGAACAGAGGATACAGATTTTCTCTTAGAGTAAACTTCTATCCTCATTGCGACTTTCTGAAATCTTGGGCGCAAGTTTCAGTTCTAAGAGTTTACTCCGGCAAGGCAGGTAAGTGCTTCTCCTTACTTGTAACTTCATTCTTCCTGAGGGGGAATCTAGAGAAATAACAGGTCAGAAGTAGGAACCGGGAGATCAGATTATGTGAGAATGAACTGGGGTTGTTCCACAAAGGCAGAGTCCACTATCATTTTTAATATCCAGTATGTTTGTGGGTCTAGTGGGTCAAGCATGGAGTGATTCTGACTTCTGAAAGAAAAAAAAAAAAGGAAATGACCAAGACACAGAGTAGTCAGGTTTGATGGTAGATTTGGTCTTTTTTTTTTTTAAAGCCATCGGATGCTTCTAGCACTTGCATTTTAAACTGAATCACAAAGAGAGAATGGAGACACAAAGCAGACACAAAATAGGCTTCCAAGCTAGGGTGCCATTTTCATAATGTTTTCTACATGTCCATATTTCAAGGTAGATTGTATTAATGACAATATATATGTGGACATATGGTTATTATATACCTATGTCTTTCCTTTTACTCTCTCTCCATGGCACTGGAAGTAATATATTTTTCTGAAGGACATATAACATGTCACACAAATACTCTTTTTAAATAACAAAAATTTATGGGCATTGAGGCCTTATGGTTGGATATGCATTGCTTTTGATGTAACTTATATTTCACATCCATTTTGGACAAACCATTGGACAAATGTCAGTCAAATCCATCAATTGGGTCACAATGAGAACCGCAGTATCTAGCTAGCACAGTGTGTCTGTGAATCTGTACTAAAACCAGTTAGAAGAAAATGCTAGGCATTTGTATGGAAGTTTGTGGACTTCTACAATTTCTTGTCTTCTTTCTTTCTTTCTTTCTTTCTTTCTTTCTTTCTTTCTTTCTTTCTTTCTTTCTTTCTTTCTTTCTTTCTTTCTTTCTTTCTTTCTTTCTTTCTTTCTTTCTTTCTTTCTTTCTTTCTTTCTTTCTTTCTTCTTTCTTCTTCCTTCCTTCCTTCCTTCCTTCCTTCCTTCCTTCCTTCCTTCCTTCCTTCCTTCCTTCCTTCCTTCCTTCCTTCCTTCCTTCCTTC